>NC_143561.1:13154375-13481250 GCF_054136105.1 Typopeltis vanoorti
AGAGGCTGTCAGGATCAGATCTTCACTTTACGACAAATAGTTGAGAAAGCATGGGAATATAACCAAGATCTCTATTTACGTCTTGTCAATCTGAAAAAGTAATATGACAAACTGCCAAGAGAGAAGCTATTCAACATGCTAAATTTGTATTGTGTCAATAGGGCATTATATCAAGCAATACTTAGTCTTTATTTGAGTTGCAAGTCAGCAGTTAGAATTGAAGGAAGTACAAGAAGATTGTTTAATGTTAAACATATATGGATCACATTAATGAAGGAAAGTGGTATTAAATATGATATCAGAATTGGAGATGTTAATGTCAGCTCTTTGCTATATGTGGATGATGTTATACTTCTAAATAAATCTGCTACAAGTCTGCAACATTCTCTGACTAAATTGAATAGCTGTTGTAATAGATATGGTATGAATGTCAGCAATAAAAAGACAAAGACAATGAAAATAGGTAGAAATCGCTGAAAATATCAACAATGTTGTGAATGGAGAACCTATAGAACAAGTAAAACATTTCAGCTACTTAGGCACGATTTTTAGTGAAGATGGTAAATTAAATATGGAAATAGACAACAGAATCAAAGTTGGTGTGGTAGGAAGTCAATTGAATAAATTCATATGGAATAAGAGAGAAATTAGTCAGAACACTAAATTATCTGAATACAAGACAGTGTTCAAACCAGTTTTAACTTATGGATCTGAGAGCTGAGTCAGAAGTAAAACACGACCAAAGACTAGAGACCGCAGATATGACAGTCCTGAGAAAGATTAGAGGTGGGAACAGATGGCATTAATGGCAATATCATTAAAATTTCTAAATAACTTAGGGAATTAAAACAACGTAGATCCGAATATAAATTAAATAATACTTTAATAGATATTTCCGATATTTCGGCAATGTCTCATTGCCATTTTCTAAAGGAACTTAACAAAAGGCAGGAGCACAAACAAGCTCTAACAATATAGTAACTGGAAATGAAGATATCTTTCTCCTAGAAGTCCTGATGGTGCCGTCTGGAGGGCTAAGTAGGCATTCTTGGCCATTGTGCTGAAGGTCTGCTGACCTTCAGCCCAACGGCCAAGAATGCCTACTTAGCCCTCCAGAGGGCACCATCAGGACTTCTAGGAGAAAGATATCTTCATTTCCAGTTACTATATTGTTAGAGCTTGTTTGTGCTCCTGCCTTTTGTTAAGTTCCTTTAGAAAATGGCAATGAGACATTGCCGAAATATCGGAAATATCTATTAAAGTATTATTTAATTTATATTCGGATCTACGTAGTTTTAATTCCCTAAGTTATTTAGAAATGTATAACCAACGTATAAGCCTATCTACGAGAATCATCATATTAAAAACGAGGATATTAGGAACGAACTAGACATTGTCAGCATCCAGGAATGCGTTACCAGAGCTAATCTCAGGTGGTATGGTCACTTAAACAGAATGGTTGAGGAAAGATTAGCAAAGCAAGTGTTCTCTGCCAGGTTGGTAGGAAAACGACCCAGAGAAAGACCAAGATATAGGTGGATTGATACAGTACAATGTGCCTTAGACGATAGAAATATAAGATCTGATAATGTTGAGTCTTGACAAGTAACAGACTAATTTGGAGGAAATTTGTAGATAGGAAGTTAGTAATGATGTAAATTTTTCATGTAGTACTATCATATCCTGTACACCCCTTGAGGGTATATGGCAGGAACTTGATGATGTTCCAACATAAAAATGTGCACAAATTCACATGGAGAAAAGAGGCAAGGAATAAGAAAAGTCTCATTGACTATGTTATTGTTGATAGTGATGTTTTCTCCATGGTGTAGGACACCAGAGTGTACAAAGGATTTGAAACTGGAAGTGATCACTATTTAGTCTTGAGCAGGATAAAATTGAATTTCATATTGAAAAGAATAACATGTAAAAAAGTTTTAAAGCAAATAAAAGTTGAGCAGCTCTCAGATGTGAACTGTAGACACAAAAATTATTGAAGAAAAAATGAAAGAGTTTGAGAACAGTAACCAAACCTTGGAGATTCAGTGGCAAACCTTGAAGAAAACACTGATTGATTCAGCCAGAGAGGCATGTGGTGAAGTTGTCTGCAGGGATAGAAAAATCAGAACTCCATGGTGGGCACAAGAAGTAAAATAGACAGTGAAGGAAAAGAAGAAAGCATATCAAAAGTTCCTGGCAAATAAGTCAGCTTTTGCTCTTAGAGAATACAGAGACAAATGTAAGAAAGCTAAACACTGTGCAAAACTAGCTAAACCAAAGTAATGGGAGGACTTTTGCAAGAACATAGTAAATAAATATCGAGAAGGTGGTAAGATATTCTGGAGATTGTTGAAGAAGCTTAGAAATGAAGGAATGAGTGCTGTAAAAGGAGTTAGATGATAAAGGCGACATGAAAACGGGAGAAAAAGATATCCTTGAAGTATGGAGTAATTACTTTGAAAAATTGCTAAATGAAAGAAACAGGGATAGCACAGTGGAAAAAAAACACTCAACAGGCATACAGTCATCAATACATATCCATACTTGAAGTAGAAAAAGCCGTCAAAGGCTTGAAATGCAGAAAGGCAGCAGGAGTAGATGATATTTGACTAGAAATGCTGAAGTATGGTGGTATAAAAGTCTTACAGTGGCTGCACTGCATAGTTCAGAAAGCCTGGACAGAGGGACGAATTCCTGATGATTGGAGTAGAGCTCTGATAGTGCCCATATATAAAAAGGGAAATAAAACAGAATGTGAAAATTACAGAGGTATTTCCCTATTGGGTGTTCCTGGTAAGATTCATGCTAGTATACTTGAGAAACGGCTGAGAAGAATACACTTTCTATTCTTTCATCATCATCATCATATTCCTGCAATATACCTTCAAGGGGTGTACAGGATATGATAGTACTACATGAAAAATTTACATCATTAATAACTTCCAATCTACAATTTTCCTCCAAATCAGTGTGTTACTTGTCAAGACTCCACCATTAATAGATCTTATATTTCTATCGTCTAAGGCACTTTGTACTGTATCAATCCATCTATATGTTGGTCTTCCTCAGGGTCGTTTTCCTGCCAACCTGGTGGAAAACACTTGTTTTGCTAATCTTTTATTGCCCATTCTGTTTAAGTGACCATACAACCTGAGATTATGGTATGAAGGTCAGCAATAAAAAGACAAAGGCAATGAAAATAGGCAGAATCGTTGAAAATGTCAACTGCGTTGTGAACGGAAAACTTGGTGAACAAGTAAAACATTTCAGCTACTTAGGCATGATTTTTAATGAAGATGGTAAATTAAATATGGAAATAGACAACAGAATCAACAAAGCTGGTATGGTAGGAAGTCAACTGAATAAATTCATATGGAATAACTGAGAAATTAGTCGGAACACTAAATTAGGCCATATACAAGACAGTGTTCATACCAGTTTTAACTTATGGATCTGAGATCTGTGTCAGAAGTAAAACACTTGACCAAAGACTAGAGACCACAGATAGGAGAGTCCTGAGAAAGATTAGAGGCGTCAATGGCAATATCATATTAAAAACGAGGATATTAGAAAAGAACTTGACATTGTCAGCATCCAGGAATGCGTTACCAGAGCTAATCTCAGGTGGTATGGTCACTTAAACAGAATGGCGATGAAAGATTAGCAAAACAAGCGTTCTCCGCCAGGTTGGCAGGAAAACCACCTAGAGGAAGACCAAGATATAGATGGATTGATACCATACAAAGTGCCTTAGACGATAGAAATATAAGATCTGATAATGGTGGAGTCTTGACAAGTAACAGACTGATTTGGAACAAAATTGTAGATAGGGAGTTAGTAATGATGTAAATTTTTCATGTAGTACTATAATATCCTGTACACCCTTTGAGGGTATATGGCAGGAATTTGATGATGATGATAGAATAGAAAGTGTAAAAAGTTTTGAATACCTTGGGATTTGGATAACAGATGACAATAGATCTAATTATGAAATTAAGAACAGAATTAAAAAAGCAAAAGCAGCATTTTTCCAAATATATCGCATATTAGGAAACAGAAATATGAACAAACAGTTAAAAGTAAGAATTCTCAAGACAATGATCTGGAGAATGGGGACGTATGGAGGTGAGTCCTGGACACTTAATAAGGAGATGAGTGACCAACTGAATGCATTTGAAATGTGGTGCTTGAGCAAAATGGATCATATCAGCTGAACTGAAAGAGTGAGCAATGAAGAGGTTCTTAAAAGATTCAAGGTGAAAAGAGACAATATGGCTAATATCCAAAGAAGAAATGCAGTGTTTACAGGACATTTGATGAAGGGTTCTTCTGGAGAGCTCTCCAGTATAGTATTACAGAGGATGGTGGAGAGGAGAGGAAGACTCCAACTGCAATGGAAAGACAACATCAAAGACTGGAGGGGCAAGCATCTTACAGAAGCAAGAGATAGAGAGGCATGGAAGTGGACAGTTCATCAGCTGCAACTCTCTTAAAAGAGGAGGCCGCATGATTAGATATATATATATTTATTTATCACATAGTAAAACTTAGTCCTATTTACAAAATTTACACTCAGTGTATATAATATATGTAAAAAAAAACACACAAGTAAAATGATTGTGAGATTTTTACACTGTTACTACAGTCAACTCTTACTACAGCAAACTCATAAGAACTATACAAAGAGTTTATCACAATGGATAAGCTACCATAGTGAATTTCATTTTAACCCCGTGGAGGTCGCAGTTGAAAAAAAATTGCAGTGTAGGTCGCATGTATCTGAGAGATACATTCATTATTTACTGTCCTCTTCTGCCGGGGACAGGTTGAGTCTTCCATGTTTCCACAACAACCTCCAGGAGTCTTGGTTTCTTGAGTGGCTGGTGAGCTGTCTATATGTTTGTAATCCAGAGATGACCTTTATTGTTGTTATCCATTTAGTTCTTGGTCTTCCTTTTTTTCTTATTTCTTTTATTCTTGCATACAGAGGAAGGTTGGGTAGTCTTTTTGATGGCATTCTCTCGACATGTCCCAGTACCACTTAAGTTGTCTTCTTTTGATCTTTTCGATTAACGAGCCTGTCTGTACATTTTAGGTCTTTTCTTACAGTTTCGAACAGAGACCAACTTTTACTCAATTGTTTTACTCAGAAAATGTAAAACTATTTCCAAGCAGGGATAAGATAAGTTGTTTACATTCATTACTAGTATGTGCTAAAATGCGATAAAACTTAAAAAAAGAAAACACTGCAAATAAAATACATGGTTTATTTATTTTCAATTATAATCTGGAAATTATTGAACAAAGAAAAAAACAACTAAACCAATACTATACTGACATCAGAGTTTGCAGTATCTCTCAGATAGAATTTACTATCAAATTTCACTTTTGCATACGACTGTTATTCTAATCATCGGACTCGAGTAATAACAAAATTGCTGAATCTCTTCAACATCTGATTATCCAATCGATATATTTTTCCAGCCATTTTCAATGGTAAATAAAAAAATAAATAAAAAATAAAATAAACCGATACTATACTGACATTGGAGGTTGCGGTATCTCTCAGATACAATTTACTATGAAATATCACACACCTTTACATAACACATGTTAAACCAAAACTGACCACATAAACAGTGTAAAATATCATTCGCAATATATGTATGCGCAGCTACTCATGACACTGGATATGTGTAAGAATATTTATATTAAACAATTTGTTTGTATCTGTCAGATCAGCCGTAACCTCCGCAGGGTTAAACAGGACTGTTGCATATCAGCTTGGGTCAGAGCCTTTTGGTAATGTACTATAGTGAGTTCTATTATGGATTCAACTGAGAAGTATCTTAATTTAGTGCTATTTTAATAACAAAATCTCATTTCTTCTATTAAAATTAAATGTATCATGCTGTCAAGTATGTCCACATATTAGTTAGTCCTAATTAATTTAGACATGACACAAGTGATACGATTTTACTATATCAAACCTTAGAATATAATGAAATAACAGGATATAGTAAATGCTTACATTTTCATTTCAGTAAAAGTTATTTTTGAACAGAGACTAACTTTTACTCAGTTGTTTTACTCAGAAATAGTAGAACTATTTCCAAGCAGGGATAAGATAAGTTGTTTATGGGTGTAGATTATCTCATTGAGTAATGATCTCTGTGTGAATAAACCAATATTTTACCCAACAAATGATTGCAAAACCAAAAGAATCAGTGCAGTGTGGACAGGATCTATTTTGATGTCATATGTCATGTTGATTTAGGAGACAAGAGATGACTTAGTAATTAAAAGAGTAAAATGTGTCTAAGAGAACTGTAAGAATTATGTTTTATTCTACAGAGTAAAACTAAAATCTTGGAACATTAAGATTTACTATTACATCTCATGCATATCACACTTAAAATAACCATCATCTTATATAAGCTGTATTATCTTCACACTAGCTTATTCCATTTGAGAATGCATCAAGGTTAATATCCTATCTGACTCAAAACACATGTTATCTTAATTGCAGTGAAACTTATAGGAATCATTTCTTGGCTGCTATCCATATTGATCAAGAACCTACAATCTGCTAACACCTTTTATTCTCCAAAGGGAGAATAAAAATTAGTTCAGACTGTTTAATCTTGACTAATTTTTGAAGGCTGGATAGCAACTAGCCTCTGCCCTTTACCAATCACAGATAGTGGCTGAAAGCTATCAATGATTTTTAAAAGGGTAGCAGAAAGCCACTATCATTGTGTGGCCCTTTTCTTGATTTGCAGGATTAATAATTCAAGTTTCAAGAGGAAAAACCTACTTGTTCATGCTAGAGAGCAACTAATTTGGAACCTGTCAAAAATAGGTTTAGAAAAGGTTCCTCTATTTGTCTAGTAGAAATGAACTTATAATGGTCTTGCTGTGGATGGTCTGGTGAACCGTGTAACTTACACACTATTCTACATAATCCCTACAAAGTGTTATACACTTGTTAGACTATGTAGCAAGGCTTATGTGTTCGCAGTACATGTTGTTTAATTTTGACGGTATATATCAGCACACATAATTATAAGTAAATAATTATTTATCGACTTATTGCTGATATTTCATTAGTGTTATAACCAGCATCTTCAGAGCACAAAAACACGGTTTGTCACAGTATGCAAGACTACAACAATATGGTGTAACAAAAGGACTAGTTTAACAAAATTGTAGCAACAACACAATGACTAAAGTCCTAATTAGGTGCCTTCTATATAAAAAAAAAAAAAAAACAGAGAGAGAAAGCAGGTACTAGTTATGTCTCTTAAGATAAACGTCTGAAATCGTAGGCAATTTATACAGCCATATTTGTTGAGATTCAGAGTATGTTTCAAGGATTCTGTTGCTTCTAAGAAAAATCTCTCTGACTTGTAAAAGTTTCTGTGCAGTACTTTTGATTTCTTCCAGTTGATCCTCTGTGCAAGGGAATCCAGAGCATGGTCTGCAATGCCCAACTTGCCATAGTGATAGTGCTGGATGTATCTTTTTATGTTTACTGATGCGGATGCCCACAGTTCTTCCTGTTTAACTGTAGTAAGCTTGATCACACAAGCAGGGTACTTTGTAGACTCCAGGATGTGATAAAGGATGGATCCTGTCCTTGGATGAACGAATGAGAGTTGCTAATTTGACACACAGTCTGGATACAGTGCGTAGTTGATGTTTATTGAGAATTCTAGATATCTTTCCCGATGTACCTTTAATGTATGGGATGGTGATTGTTTTGTTGTAGTTCTCTGTGGTAGATAGTGGGAAGGGTTTCTTAGGAACATTTAGTATTTTGTTTATCTTATGGGGATTATAGCCATTGGCCAAGAAGGTGTGGCATAAGTGAGCCAGTTCAGAAGCAAGAGCATTGTCATTGGCACAGATTGTTCTCGCTTTGTGGGTTAGTGTTTTTAAGATACCATACTGTTCAGAAGGGTGATGGTGTGACTGTGTGTAAATATCCCCCGGTATGTGTGGGTTTTCTAAAAACTGAGAATGATAAGGAACCATTTGGAAGACATGTGATTAGTGTATCCAGGAATGGCAGAGAGTTACTATACCTTCCAGTTCCATTGTAAAGTGGATTTTTGGATGCTGGTTATTTAAATGTGCTAAGAATGTATCCAATGTGCCTGATGGTTTAAGAGTTGTGTATTCATAGCTAGTTTTTTCCAGGTGTACTATGTAGAAGTGGGCTGGGGGGGGGGGGGGGAGTCCATGGCTGTATCATCTAATTGTTTGTATATTTTCCCTTTCCATGTGAAATATCCTGCATGTATTGTGAATTAAAGCGCCTCCGTAGCGCAATTGGAAGAACGACGGTACATTGCGCCCTTCGATTGGAATAGGCCTAAGTTCGATTCTCGTCGCGACGGGAGGAATCTTTATCTGGTCGATTTCAATCGATGGTGAGTTAGCCGATCTCATACGGAGGTAGCAGGGTTTTTTCTCCCGGAGACTCGGGTTTTTCATCCCGCATACATACAAATCGGCCCTTCAGAACACACACAATTTACAGACAAAAATTACTAGTTGTGGTGTTGGAGGTGGGCGGTAGATGGCGTTGATTCGTAGTAGAGGTAAGGTGTAGAGAGAGTTGAAGATGTCCTCCCGCGATGAGTCTTCGGACTCCTTGGAGGTATCAGGAATAATAATAATAATAATAATAATAATTTCATCATCATCATTAAATTCCTGCCATGTACCCTCAAGGAGTGTACAGGATATGACAGTACTACATGAAAAATTTACATCATTACTACTTCCTATCTACAATTTTCCTCCAAATAAGTCTGTTACTTGTCAAGACTCCAGCATTATCAGATCTTATATTTCTATCGTCTAAGGCACTTTGTACCGTATCAATCCACCTATATCTTGGTCATTCTATGGGTCGTTTTCCTGCCAACCTGGCAGAGAACACTTGCTTTGCTAATCTTTCCTCGCCTATTCTATTTAAGTGACCATACCACCTGAGATTAGCTGTGCTATCACATTCTTGGATGCTGACAATGTCAAGTTCTTTCCTAATATCCTCGTTTTTAATATGATTTTACCATTGATGACATCTGTTCACGCCTCTAGAGACCACAGATATGAGAATCCTGAGAAAGATTAGAGGGGTGAACAGATGTCTTTGGTTAAGTGTTTTACTTCTCACCCAGCTCTCAGATCCATAAATTAAAACTGGTTTGAACACTGTCTTGCATACAGCTAATTTAGTGTTCTGACTAATTTCTCTCTTATTCCATATGAATTTATTCAATTGACTTCCTATCATACCAGCTTTGATAATTCTGTTGTCTATTTACATATATTTAATTTACCATCTTTAATTTGCCTAAGTAGCTAAAATGTTTTATATGTTCCACAGGTTCTCCGTTCACAATGCGGTTGACATTTTCAACGATTCTGCCTATTTTCATTGTCTTTGTATTTTTATTGCTAACCTTCATACCATATCTATTACAACAGCTATTCAATTTAGTCAGAGAATATTGCAGACTTGTAGCGGATTTATACAGAAGTATAACATTGTCCGCATAAAGCAAAGAGCTGACATTAACATCACCAATTTTGATATTATGTTTAATACCACTTTCCTTCATAATGTGATCCATATAGATAATGAATAAAAGAGAGGATAATGTACATCCTTGTCTCACACCAGATATAACATTAAACCACCTTCCTGTACTTCCTTCAATTCTAACTGCTGACTTACAACTCAAATAAAGACAAAGTATTGCTTGATATAATGCCCCATTGACACCATATAACTGTAGCATATTGAATAAATTCTCTCTTGGCATCTTATCATACGACTTTTCCAGATCGACAAAACTTAAATATAGATCTTTGTTATATTCCCATGCTTTCTCAACTATTTGTCGTAAAGTGAAGATCTGATCCTGACAGCCTCTATTTGGCCTAAATCCAGCTTGTTCTTCACCAAGCTTTTCTTCCACAATTCTTCTCAACCGTTTCTCAAGTATACTTGTATAAATCTTGCCAGGAACACTCAGTAGGGAAATACCTCTGTAATTCTCACATGCAGTTTTATTTCCCTTTCTATATATGGGTACTATGAGAGCTCTACTCCAATCATTGGGAATTTGTTCCTCTGTCCAGGCTTTCTGAACTATGCAGTGCAGCCACTGAAAGACTTTTATACCACCATACTTCAGCATTTCTGGTCGAATATCATCTACTCCTGCTGCCTTTCCACATTTCAAGCCTTTGAATGGCTTTTTCTACTTCAAGTATGGATATGTATTCCTGACTGTATGCCTGTTGAGTGTTTTTTTTACCACTGTGCTATTACTGATTGTTTCATTTAGCAATTTTTCGAAGTAATTACTACATACTTCAAGGATATCTTTTTCTACCGTTTTCATGTCGCCTTTATCATCTAACTCCTTTTACAGCACTCTTTCCTCCATTTCTAAGCTTCTTCAACAACCTCCAGAATATCTTACCACCTTCTTGATATTTATTTTCTATGTTCTTGCCAAAGTCCTCCCATGACTTTTGTTTAGCTAGTTTTACAGTGTTTTGCTTTCTTACATTTGTCTCTGTATTCTCTAAGAGCACAAGCTGACTTATTTGCCAGGAACTTTTGATATGCTTTCTTATTTTCCTTCACTGCCTATTTTACTTCTTGTGTCCACCATGGAGTTCTGATTTTTCTATCCCTGCAGACAACTTCACCACATGCCTCTCTGGCTGAATCAATCAGGGTTTTCTTCAAGGCTTGCCACTGAATCTCCAAGGTTTGGTTTCGGTTCTCAAACTCTTTCATTTCTTCTTGAATAATGTTTGCGTATTTTAGTCTACAGGTCACATTTGAGAGCTGCTCAACTTTTATTCGCTTTAAAACTTTCTTACATGTTATTCTTTTCAATTTTATCCTGCTCAAGACTAAATAGTGATCACTTCCAATTTCAAATCCTCTGTACAGTCTGGTGTCCTGCACAAGGGAGAAAACATCGCAATCAACAATAACATAGTCAATGAGACTTTCCTTATTTCTTGCCTCTTCTCTCCATGTGAATTTGTGCACATTTTTATGTTGGAACATGGTGTTAGTAATAACCAGTCCATGTCCTGAGCAGAAATCCAACAAATATTTACCATTATTATTAGCTTTGCTTTTTTCTCCAAAATTTCCCAATATATTTTTTGTATGTCTGACAATCATTTCCTACTCTGCTATTTAGATCCCCAACAAGGACCAACTTTTCCTTTTTCATTGTGTCAGTTGTTTTCTCTAAAGGCTAAAAAAATTCTTCCACTTCTACCTTAGTAGAACCTTCTGTGGGAGCATAGGCACAAATAAGTCTCATTGTCCAGTTCCCCATTCTCAGATTTCCCCACATCACTCTACTTGAGACTGCCTGCCATTCAAGATTAGCCTCGTATTGAATACTATGACTACTTCTTTTCTTTGCTTGTTACTGTCTGAATATAACATTTTGTATTTATTGCTCAGAAAGATCTCACCAGTTTTTGTCAGTTTTGTTTCAGTCACCCCTATTATGTCGATCTGATATTTATCTAATTCCTCAGCCAGCTCTATTTCTTTGCCATTCAGGCTTCTTATGTTGATAGTACCGATCTTTAACTCTGGTGATGTTGAGTTGGGGTGCGTTTCAGTTGTTCCGGTAGCTGACTTTTCGCTGTTCACCCTGATTCCCTGGCTAAAACAATGGGGGTCTTGTTTAACCGAGCGATGGCCCAGCCTGCATGAAATTTTGTCATGTTGTATCATCATTTTGTATTTTGGTTTAAGCCAATAAGAACAGAATTTGGTCAGCTAAATCCCAAATTGTCAGCCCATCCTCATTCGTTCAGTATCTAGGTAGATACCTAACAGGATGCACCATGAGAAGGTGAGGATTGGATATTAGGTCAGAAGCCCTGGTCAGTTCTCCGCATTCCTTTAAAGGCTATGTAGAGGTCTCCTCTCAGTTACATAGCTCTGACCCTTAAGCACCCCGTATTGTGAATTTAAATAGTTCAAATATGTGAGGGGAAAGTGTGACTTTAGTAGATTAAGGGTTTCAATTAGTGGTACATTTGTGAATAGCAGATGATATCAAAGCTCACCATTAAGTCTGGGCTTTAAGGTATGGTGTTCTAAAATCCTTTTTGGTGGGCAGAATTTTTGAAAAAGGAGGGAGAATTGTTTGTGAGAGTGGCTAGTAGCTTAGCTAAATGTCTAGCCAGTTTGTATGTGGGACTATTTATACTATGTACAATAGGCATCAGGGTGTACCTTGTTTGTGAATTTTTGGTGCTCTATATATCCTGGATATTTTAACATTATTATTATTATTATTATTGTTCGGGGAAACTCCAAGGAGTCGACAGACTCATCGAGGGAGGCCCTAACATCATGTCTGGAACAACTATTCAACATTCACACAGTATCTATCATATCTTGCCTTGAACTCATTCACGGTCGTAGCACCCACAACAGACTCTGGAAGCTTATTCCACTCATTCACCACTCTCCAAGTTAAAAACCTAGCTCTAACACCCTTGTCAACCACGCTCTTGCCCAGCTTCCATGCATGGCCCCTAGTCCTCCCACCACCAGTCATATATTCAAAAATATCTTCTGGATCAATCTTATAAAAACCCTTCAGTAATTTGAATGTCTCAATCATATCACCCCTCCTTCGCCTATCATCCAATTTCTGCAACCCACAAATCTTCAACCTATTCTCATAAGGTTCATTCCACAGACCTGCTATCATCTTGGTCACACGTCTCTGGACCATCTCTCTACTTCCTCCCCATCACAAAGAAACCCTGGTGCCCATAACTGGGCACAGAAGTCCAGATGGGGTCTTATCAAGGCTCGATACAGAGGAAGAACAACAACTTGTTTGTCTCTGCATGTTAAAGTATTTTTCAGAAGCCAAGTGATTTGGTGAGCTGTTTTAGTCACTTTTGCAATGTGCCCCCTAAACTTCAACTCCCTATCCACCAGCACTCCCAATTCCCTGGCCTCATCAATCTCCTGGAGTACAGTTCCACCAATGCGATATACTGCTGCTATTCTTTTCACCCCAAAGTGCATAACCTTACACTTTGCCACATTAAACTGACATCCATTTTTCCTGGCCCAGTCCTCCAAACTATCCCAATCATCCTGTAAAATTTTGACATCATGTGCACTCACAATTGCTTTACCCAACTTTGCATCATCAGCAAACAAGTGAACACTTCCTCTCAAATCCTTTCCAATATCACTGATGAACAAATTGAAAAGCAGTGGTCCAAGAACAGAGCCCTGCGGCACTCCACTAGCCACAAGACGTCTTTTTGACTCCACTCCTGAATAAACCACTCTCTGGTATCTCTCCTTCAACCATCCTCCTATCCATCTCACCAAACCTATATCCATCCCCATCTGCTCCAGTTTACTGATTAGGGTTCCATGTGGTATCCTATCAAAGGCCTTGGCAAGGTCCAGTAGTATCACTGTAACCCCACTACCCCTATCCAGTTCAGCCGTCACTGTGTTATAAAACGTGAGCAAGTTACTAAGGCATGATCTACCCTTCACAAAACCATGTTATCCCCCATACAATATCCCATTTTCATCTATCCAATCCTGTATTCTTTTCTTGACTAATTTCTCTAAGACCTTGACAATGATTCCTGATATGCTAATTGGTCGGTAATTTACAACAGCAGTCTTGGAACCACCTTTATGCAGTGGAACTATTTTCCCCTCCTACCACCCGCTCGGAACTAACCCAGACCCAAGACTCAAGTTAAACAAAATGGTCAAGGGTACTGACAATTCTTTAGCTGCTTCTCGTATACCATCCAATCCCACAGATGTATTGACATTGAGGTTATGCAATAGACTACTCACCTCCTCTTCATTCACCACAATTCCCGTATAATCTACTGGTTTATTCGTTTCTGCAATGTCACCACCTGGATGATATATTCTTGCAAAGTGCTCACTCAGTAACTCAACTAATTCAGTTACCTCCCTATGATCGGCATTCTTTAAAATCATCTGTCATATACATTTTTCCTTTTACATGCTACATATCTAAAAAACTGTTTAGGATTCTCTTTAGCCTGCATGGCCAATGTTCTTTCATAATCCTTTTTTGCTTTTCTTACCACACTCGTCACCCTTCTGGCATGCGCTTTATACCGTTCATGTGCCTGCCGGTCACCTTTCTCCTTAAATTCCCTCCACAGCTGTTTCTTTTTTTTGCAGCTCAAGCTTAATGGTGTTATTCATCCATTTAAGCCCTACTTGATTTATTATTCGGACTCTAGGTATACAGTCAGCCATTGCTTCATGCAAGCACTTCTTAACTACCTCCCGTGCACTATCAACTTCTAGTCCTTGCAGTTGTACATGCCATGGCACTGAGCCAATCAAACTCCTAAGCTTGTCATACTTTCCAGCCTGATAATTCCACATGTACCCTGTCTTAATTGAAAACTCTACACCTTTAGCCACCTCCCAAGTCAAGACCCTATGATCACTCTCACCGATTGGTGGCAATGTGGTCATATTTGTTACAGCCAAATCCTCAGATGTAATTACTAGGTCAAGCACTCTCTGACCCCTAGTATTTTCCATTACATGCTGTCGCAGATAGTTATCCCTTAATAACCGCATAAAATCCATTTCCTTCCTCCCATGTGTCCTCTCCTCACTCCAATCGATGCGACCATAGTTGAAATCTCCCGTAATAATCACCCTCCTTCCACTCATTTCTTCTATTTGCTTGTGCATACTGTCACCACCATCTTTTCCATCACCTGGTCTACAGCAGCACCCAATTGTATATTTAGTTCTGCTAGCCACAATTTCACACCAAATGGCCTCAAATGTGCTCTTTTCTCTATCCTGCAATTCAACTTCTATTCTCCTTGGCTGTAGCTCATCAGCTATCATCAACAATACTCCTCCCCCCATTTTATTCTCTCTGTCATTCCTGAACACACTATACCCATCACATTCAATCCCACTAGCTATATCATCTACAGTCAGCCATGTTTCACTAATACCAATAACCTGTGGTCTGGAAATGCCAACCATGGCCAAAAACTCTTCCTTCTTGTTCCTAATACTCCTAGTATTAGTGTACATGAATTTAAGAACCCCATTAGCCCCAACCCTACCTTGATGCCTTATATTAACTATCCCACTCTGGTTTGTTGTCCTTATTTGCTCTAGCATATTATATTCATTCTTACATTCAACTGCCTCCCTAAGGACTGTATATCTACTCCCCCCCCCCCTTAACAAATCTAGTTTCCCTGAATTTGCACATCCACTACATTCAGCAACACTTTCTCAAGTCTTCTTACACCGTAACCATTCAAATGCAAGCCATCCATCTTATATAGATCCTTTCGCCCATCAAACTCACTCCACACGTCCACAAATTCCACACCACTCGTCATACATAACCCACGCATAAAGTCATTTGCAATTATGGCCCTCCTTTTAAACATTTCACTGTCATACCGTGGCAAAAGACTAATCATTCTAACTCTCTCACTCTTTTCTTTTGCTACCTCAAACAATTCATTCAGGTCTTCTATCATTTCCATTTTATCTCCTTTCAAATCATTCGTACCTGCCACAACAATCATTTCTTTCACCCTTTCCTTTTGCTCTCTAATAGACTCAGTTACATCCTTTATGGTCGCACCAGGTTGGTACGATTTTGTCAAATCCTCTACTAACACACCTCGTACTAACGAGTCTCCATACAGCACTCTATCCTTCATTTTGTTCATGTTCACATTCATACGTCTATTTTTCCTGTCATACCTTTTATTATTGGTTGGTTCATTCAGTCGACTTTTCTTCATGCATTCTAGCTGCTGTTTTGCCCTTTCTATCGCACCATTCAACAACACAATCTCACTCAATGCATCTATCTCATCTTTTTTATTCTCTGAGAAACCATTAATACTATCATTCACACTTTCTACATTCACACTCTCATAATTCTCATGTACAACCTTGCCGTTTCTTGTCATTTCGCTATTTTCTTCATTCTGAAGTTTGACAAAAATATCACACTCACGATCCGAAATACACTTCAATTCCTCATTCTCCCTACATTTTCTACACACATTCAATCCTTTATTATCATCTATCCACAATCCGACCGCACTCCGCAAAGCGTACATTTCACAGCTAGTACACTGACTCATTTCTTTTATACTACCGTTCTTTGATAAAGATGGCGAACCATCATTACTGGCCGCCATTTTCCTTCGTACAGGTGCCATAATTATTTGCAATGTGTTTTATCAAATAATAAGTTATAACACACCAAAAACACACAAACAGACGCACTAAAATACGCAACGCAAACAAAACTACGCAATATTAAGTAATTTTATCAACGATAACTGAAAATAATACTTATCTTATCAGGATCTTGCACGAACACTACACACTACGATATAACCTCGAACTCAACTATCCTAACTATCCGTTTCTTGTCATTTCGCTATTTTCTTCCATCTGAAGTTTGACAAAAATATCACACTCACGATCCAAAATACACTTCAATTCTTCATTCTCCCTACATTTTCTACACACATTCATGGAAGGGCTTGAGTTTGTTTACTGTTTCTATAGGCCAGGAAGTGACTTTTTTCAGTAATTTACGCACCTTATTCTTTTGCGTGTGTGTTGGTGAGATTGCGATCTATAATTTTGTATGTTGACTGGTCTTGTAACAGTGTGTGTTTTGTTTTCATATTCTGTTGCTTCCATCACCACGGTTGCATTCCCTTTGTCTGCTTTTGTTATGATAAATTGTTTTGTAATTATTATGCAACTCTTTTAGAGCAATGATTTCCTTATGAGTGATATTATTTCTGGAAGGCTTAGACTGGATTAGGATGTTGGGCACATCTAAATGTATGTTATTGGCTATTGCTGGAGGCAGGTATTATATTTCCTGTTCGACAGATGCCATTATTTCGGCTTTTGGAACTTGTCTGGGAGTAACAGCAAAATCGTGCCCCCGACTTAAAGCACTAATGGCTTCTTTGGTTAAGGTGAGCGATGATAAATTCACAACGACGCTATCTTGTTGTAATTGGGGCCGTTGTGTAGCACTACATTTTTGGAGATTTTCAGACTTTTTCTGGTGCCGGTTTTTGACTATGATGAATTCTTTTCTAGCCGTTACGTCGGTGATGTTGTCTAGGATCTCCCATAGTTCTGTGTTTAAAATATTACATAGTAGTTCACGTAGCACATTGATGGTTGAATTTAATTTTGATAACTCAAGGCGAGTGGCGTTAATCTGTTCTTGTAATAGAGCTACACTCGCTCGTTTATAAATACGTTTGGCTTCGGCCGAGTGGAACTTGTTTTTAATTTTCACACAGTTAGGTATTAAATTGGTTTTTAATCTCTCTCTCTCTCTCTCTCTTTTTTTTTTTTTTTTTTTTTTTTTTTTTAGATAGAGGGGGCCTAATTAGGACTTTAGTCATTGTGTTGTTGCTACAATTTTGTTAAACTAGTCCCTTTGTTACACCATGTTGTTGTAGTATCACGTACTGTACTCTGAAGATGCTGGTTATAACACCAGCGAAATATCAGCAATAAGTCAATAAATAATTATGTACTTATAATTCTGTGTTCTGATATATATATATATATATATATATACATACACACACACACTATCAAAATTAAACACTTGTTACAATGCTGCTGAATCATTTGTAATCCTCTGAGAAAAAAAGTCTTTCCCTTGTTGCACAAATTGGTCTATTTTTGTTCTAGATGTCTATCAGAACTTTTCATCCCTCTCCATTTCCAGAGGGCTACACAAACCCATCAAAAATACATGATACTAATATAATGAAGTTGGTACATATTCTTTGCTTAATGGAATACTTTAATACTACAGCTTGAGCAAACCTCCATTAGAAGCATTTCAATCATCTATTTTACAAGCATCACTTCTTGAATGACAAACAAATGTACTCCAGCCCAGTTACAATCTTGGTATTTAAAGAATATCCTACTCAAGCATAGTATAGGTGGCAGGAACCTAGGAAGCCTTTGAACATGCATAGCACATGAACTGCTTGTTTCCATATACTGGAAATGTAATGTGATACAACACAGCACAAAATATAATTCATTAAGATATTAGAAAATAATTTAATTTTGGTTACTGCACATTTTCAAGTGTTCATTAATTCACAATGATCCATTCAAAAGTTTTGTTAAAAACAAGAATAATTATCTTCAATCACTCCTTGGATTCTGAAGCATTAATATGCATAGGGATTTTTAGTTTCTCCAGTAATGGAGATCATAAATAATCTTCAGCCAATGAGTAGCTAGAGATGCAATATTAGATTTCTAATAGAAATTAAACATTATCAACATTTTAAGTGAAGAATGTCTGATAATGATGATGAATTTGCAATATTAAAGAAATCTGATAATTAAAATACACAGTTGACATTATGTAGAGGCAATTATGTGTCATATCCCATATTTACTTGTAAAATTTCATACTGATTAAGTTAATAACTGATAATAACTACTCTCTCAGAGTAATTAGGATGCCTTTCCATCATCAGAATTCAAATATCAATGACAGATCAAATATAACAAAGCAGCAAATGTTTTCATAAAGACTACAAACAAATATATGGATTAGTAGTGCTCATTATATAATAGATAAAGATAATTACACAATATAATTATACCTACCTGATCTGCATTGTGTTCAGCTTCACGGTAGCACTACGAGGTGGAGGATTGTATCCAGGTTGCCCAGGTAAGGGTGGAATTACTAGTTTTAGAAAGTAAACATTTAAAGTTTTAGACTGGCAGAAAATTCAATGTGTTAAGCAAGATTTAAGACTAGATATGTAGCCTCACCCTTCTCCCATCTCCAAATAAAAACTGGGGAGAGAAAGACTACAATTTCCATTCTGACCATAGACAATAGGTGACAGAGATTCGCACTTATCAGTGGGCACTGTTTCAGCCCCCCCCCCCCCCCCATCCACCTCTAACAAGGAAATGTAATGCTGAATTTTTATTTATCCTTCTATATATAAATAATACAGTTTACTCTCAATATAGCAGACACTGTTATAAGAAATTAACTTAGTATAAACTATTGAGACTATCCAGACCAAAGCCCTAAAAACACAATGATCTCATATAGGAAATTCACTATAACTATCTGCTAAACATCCCTGTGGTCTCTACAAGTTTGCTACAGTGAGAATCAACTGCATTATGTTGAATGGGAAGATAATGTCAATCTGTGACCCATCATCGTTATGTTAACATATGATTGCTGCTTCATTGTTGTATATAACTTTACATATCAGTATTAACACAACAAAATAAAACAAAAAAATTTTAATGTCAAACAAAGTTTATTAAGCATTAAAATATTAAACTTAATTCTCTTATCAGTAATGAAACTACGATAGCAGACTTAAAATATTCATTTTTATAAGAAAAACATCTGCATCAAGAGCATGATGCTAAAGCATCTAACTAATAACTATATAATAAGATTTATAATATAAGAGCATCCTTTCGAATATTCTCACATTTAAAAGCTATTCTCGCATTTTAAAAGCTTTCACAATTTAGACAAAATGTAAACAAAATTGAATTAAATGATTATGAGAAAATTCTGCTACATTATGCATTAATATTTTCAAATTTTATAATTCATGGAGATGACTTATAAATCACAATAAATACATTTCATGCTTTGATATTATCACAGACAACTGTTGTGGAACAAGTTTAATACATTTAAGCTATAGTTTACTGTGAAATATGTCCAAAATATTGTAACCAATCACTGCAATAATTATAGATCCACAGCTATGATATATAATTGTGGTAATTATTAAATTCATATGCTTTAAAATAATTTTTATTATTAACACCAGACTTCCATGGAATCAAAAGACTAATCATAGGAGGCACACATTATACATACAAAGCCCATCGAACTGTGTTTTTAATTCATTCAGTATATCTGCATTTGCACAATGTTAGGAAATGCATTCCACTTGCCATGGAAAGAAATTGTTCCTTTACACCCTTGCTTATTAAATTTGCACCCTCCTTATAGTTTCCAGGGATGCTCCCCTTGTTCTATCCCTTCTCCCATTCTATGAAAAAGCCTTTAAATATCTCAATCATCCCCATATACCAAAGACCAGTTACTACTTTAGTCTTCTCTGGATCCCTTCTAATATCACCATGAAAACCAGGAGACCAAAATCTGCACACTAATCCACATTAGTGTGCAGATTTGTGGAACCACAACCTCTTCAATTTCTGCATATTAAGATCCTTCACATCATTGCCATAATCTAATGCAATGACTAAACTTGTGCAATGTGACCAATGAACTTCAGATCCTTGTCCACCATTTCAATGCCTTTTGTCTCCATAACTTCCTCCAACATTTCCCCGTCGTTTGTGCTGGCTATCCAATTTAAATCATAATTAATTTTTCTTTCTTTAAGCAGAATGTGAAAAGACAATCTTGAGAATGAATCAATGCCTCTCTGAATGGCCATGTGGATAATGTCTCTGCTCTCCAATCAACAAACAAGTTCACAAGTTCAAATCTGACTGACATGAATGCGATTCATATGGACTGAGGATTTTAGGTGGTGCATGAATTTTATCAATTGATATGAGAGAATCACCCTGCTTATTAAAGGGCTGAAATGGCTTGAAAAAAATGCAATGTTTGGTCTTGAGAACAGGGTTTCAACATTACTTAATCCTTTGACTCATCAGTATCAAAATATTGTAGGTTTACAACCTTTCAAAGGATGGGATTTAGAAAAATATTTGATAATTATCATCCCTCTTCCAGACTGCAATCTGATATTAAAAGGATCAGCATATCCTACCTTAAAGGAATATCTGAACAAATAGCAAGGATCCTTTGCATACGTAATCTGTATACCACCTTCAAACCAACTCAGAAGTAATCTTTCTTACTACTTATAAAAAAAAAAAATATTATCACCTCTATCCTTGCCTGGTGTTTATCAAATACCCTGTTCTTGTTGTCTTTGCTACTTTGAACAGAGTGGCATTCTGCTACTATTAGAACTGAAGAACATCAAGATTATGTAAAATTTTTTTGATTCTGAAGGTTCAGGGCCTTGCTTCTCCTACCACTGACACTAGGCAAGAATTCACTGGAACTGTACCAAGATCCTACACAGGGTTAAATTTGCATCTATTTTTTGAACCACATGAAACCCCAAGCCACCATCCTAATCTTAATCAGATGGACTGTATGCCAATCTCTAAGTTTTGGAAAGTTACTGGTGTTAATTGTTTATAAACTCTGAACTCTAATAATGTTTCCTCTTACTGTACAGCTGTAACCCAGATTTATGATATTTACAAATGTTGTATAACTTGTTCTTGTATTCAGAATTTAAATATTCTTACCAGTTCTTCTGCCTTCCCTCTGCAAGAAGCTCATGACATACTGAGCAAAATATATATAGGAGTAATAAATTATATTAAGTCTCCTCTGATGTGTGTAAAGCCATTATTTAAAAATTACATTACAGGAAATTCTCAACTCCAAGTACTTTTTATTGGAGGCTTAAAGAGGTCACAAAAAGTAACATTTGGCCTCTGGAGCAGATCTCCCAGATTATTATTATGGGCAGCTCCAAGGAGTCCTTAGATTCATCGAGGGAGGCCCAACATCACGTCAAGAACAACTATTCAACCACACAGTATCTATCATACTTCACCTTGAACTCATTTACAGTCAAGGCACCCACAACAGACTATGGCAACTTATTCCACTCATTTACTACTCTCCAAGTAAAAAACCTATTCTCAAAAATATCTTCTGAATTAATCTTATGAAATCCTTCAGTAATTTCAATCATATCACCCCTTTTCCAACTATCAACCAATTTCTGCAGCCCACAAATCTTCAACCTGTTCTCATAAGGTTCATTCCACAGTCCTGCTTTTATCTTGGTTACTCGTCTCTGGATCCTCTCCACCTCCTCCCCATCAAAAAGAAAGCCTGGCACCTACATCTGGGCACAGGAGTCTAGATGGGGTTTTATCAAGGCTCGATACAGAGGAACAATAACCTGTTTGTCTCTGCTCGTTAGTGTTTTTCAGCAACCAAGTGATTTGATGAGCCGATTTTGCCACTTTTACGATGTGTCTGCTAAACTTCAACTCCCTATCCACCAACACTCCCAAATCCCTGGCCTCCTCGATCTCCTGGAGTACAGTTCCACCAATGTGATATACTGCTGCTAATATTTTCACCCCCCCCAAATGCAAAACCTTACATTTTTCCACATTAAATTGACATCCATTCTCTTTAGCCCACTCCTCCAAACTATCCAAATCATCCTACAAAATTTTGACATCCTGAGCATTCACTATTGCTCTACCCAACTTTGCATCATCCACAAACAGATGTACAATTCCTCTCAGATCCTTTCCTATATCAATAATGAACAAATTAAACAGTAGTGGTCCAAGAACAGAACCCTGCAGCACACCACTAGTCACAAGCCGTCCTTTGGACTCTACTCCTGAATAAACCACTCCCTGATATCTCTCCATTAACCACCGTCCTATCCATCTCACCAATCCTATATCCATTTTCATATGCTGCAGTTTACTGATTAGAATTCCATGTGTTTTGGTCCTATATCAAAGGCTTTAGCAAGGTCCAGTAGAATCACTGTAAATCTGTTACACTTATCCAGTTCAGCAGTCACTGTGTTATAGAACGTGAGCAAGTTACTGAGGCATGATCTACCCTTCACAAAAACCATGCTGTCGCCCATACGGTATCCCATTTTCATCTATCCAATCTTGTATTTTCCTCTCGAATATCTTCTCCAAGACCTTCACAACAATTCCTGATATGCTGATCAGCCGGTAATTTTCAACAGCAGTCTTGGACCCTCCTTTATGCAGTGGAACTATTTTCCCCTCTTTCCACCCCCTTGGGACTAATCCAGACCTGAGACTCAAATTAAACAAAATGGTCAAGGGCACTGACAATTCTTTAGTCACTTCACATACGACACGAGCTGGTATAGCATCCAATCCCACAGATGTATTGACATTCAGGTTTTGTAATAGACTATTCACCTCCACTTCATTAACCCAATTCCCATATAAGTTGTTGGTTCTTTCATTCCTGCAATGTCACCACCTGGATGATATACTCTTGCAAAGTGCTTGCTCAGTAATTCCACTATATCAACTGATTTGGTTACTTCCCTACCATCGGCATTCTTTAAAATTATTCTGCCGTATATACATTTTTCTTTTACTTGCAACATATCGAAAAAACTGTTTGGGATTCTCTTTAGCCTGCATGGCTAATGTTCTTTCTTTATCCACTTTTGCTTTTCTTACCACACTCATTACCCTTCTGGCCTGAGCTTTATACCGTTAATGTGCCTGCCGGTCACCTTTCTCCTTAAATTCCCTCCACAGCTGTTTCTTTTTTTTGCAGCTCAAGCTTAATGGTGTTATTCATCCATTTAACCCCTACTTCATTTATTATTCGGACTCTAGGTATACAGTCAGCCATTGCCTCCTGCAAACACTTTTTTTTAACCACCTCCCATGCACTATCAACATCCAGCCCTTGCAGTTTTACATGCCATGGCACTGAGCCAATCAAACTCCTAAGCTTGTCATACTTACCAGCCCGATCATTCCACATGTACCCTGTCTTAATTGTAAATTCCACACCTTTAGCCACCTCCCAAGTCAAGACCCTATGACCACTCTCACCAATTGGTGAGAATGTGGTCATATTCATTACAGTCATATCCTCAGATGCAATTACTAGGTCAAGCACTCTCTGACTAACTAGTATTTTCCATTACATGCTGTCGCAGATAGTTCCTTAATAGCTGCATAAAATCCAATTCATTCCTCCCATGTGTCCTCCTTCCAATCAATGTTACCATAGTTGAAATCTCCCATAATAATTACCCTCCTTCCACTCATTTCTTCTATTTGCTTATGCATACTATCTCCACCATCTATTCCATCACCTGGTCTATAGCAGCACCCAATTGAATATTTTGTTTGGCTAGTCTCAAATGTGCTCTTTTCTCTATCCTGCAATTCAACTTCTCCTTGGCTGCAGCTCATGAGTATCATCAATAATACTCCCCCCCCCCATTTTATTCTCCCTGTCACTTCTGAACACACTATACCCCTCACATTTAATCCCACTAGCTATATCATCTTCAGTCAGCCATGTTTCACCAATGCCAATAACCTATGGTCTGGAAGTGCCAACCAAGGCCAAAAATTCTTCCTTCTTGTTCCAATACTCCTAGCATTAGTGTATATGAGTTGCAGAAGCCCATTAGTCTCATCCCTACCTTGATGCCTTATACCAATTATCCCATTCTGATTTATTGTCCTTATTCACTCAGGCATATTATACTCATTCGTACAATCAACTGCCTCCCTAAGGTCTGCATATCTACTCCCCCCCCCTTAATAAATCTAGTTTCCCTGATTCTGCACATCCACTTCATTCAACAACACTTTTTCAAGTCTCCTTACACCGAATCCAATCAAATGCAAACCATCCATCTTATATAGATCCTTTCGCCCATCAAACTCACTCCACACGTCCACAAAATCCACACCACTTATCATGCATAACCCACGCATAAAGTCATTTGCAATTATGGCATTCACAATCATATTCTTATTTTTCATATCATACTTTTTTTTATTGGCTGGTACACTCAGTAGACACATGTACATACGCTCCAGCTGCTGCTTTGCCTTAAGTATCGCTCCGCTCAACCGTGCAATCTCCCTCATTGCATCTATCTCATCTTTTTTATTATTTGTTAAACCATTCATTTGCTCTGTATTACCACCTTCATTCTCACTTTCAACACCGCCCTCACAACTCTGGTACAACCTTGCAATTTCTTATCATATCGCTATTTTCTACATTCCGACATTCAACAAAAATATCACACTCGCGACCTGAAACACACTTTTAATTCCTTATTTTCCTTACATTTTCTGCACACATTCACTTCAATCGCTCTCCACAAAGCATACATCTCGCAGATGGTACATTGAATAATCTCCTTTATGTTACATTTTTTGAACAAAAATGGCAAGCCATTATTACTGGCCGCCATTATTTTCCTTCTTACCAGAGCCATGTGCATGCTTCTATCATATCTTATCAAATTAATAATTGAAATAACACCAAAAACACACAAACAGACACACTAAGATACGAAAAGCAAAGAAAACTATGTAATATTCAAGCAAAATTGTCAATGATAACTTAAAATAACACATTTCTTATCAGGAGCTCTCAACAAACACTACACACCATGAGTCCCTCTAGCGGCCAATTCAGAACTGGATATCAATTTTTCATGGGAAGAAAGTCAATATTTCTGATACCACTACACATTAAACTCTGACTAATAAAAAACTTTGTTTAAAGCACCAAACAAAAATGGGCTAATAAAAATTCTAATACCTAATGAAGATATCCAAAAATTTCAAACGTACTTGAGTGTACACCTGTTGAATCTCAAATTTAGAGAAGTTTTAAAAGATGAATTTGAAAACAGCATCAATAAAGGACTACCTCTGAACTTATTCAAAAATAGTGGAGCAAAAAAAAATCTGAAAATTGTATAAAGTAACTAGTTGATCAATTTATAACATAAGCACCTGGATATCAATGTGAACAATGCATCATTCTCACTTCGATTAAATTCTCTGGTTTCTTCAGAGAGAGACAAGTAAAGAATTTTTAATAGGGAGGTGCTGAAGCATGATTTGGACAAATAAATGGATAGCAAATATTCAGTTTCCAATTTGGCAAAGTGCCAAATATTTAGCCAAAGCATACTGAATTTAATTTTAGAAACAAATGTTTTGAACAAGAAATACACTAATTAAAATGATTTTGTAAAGAGATTGAAGAAAGACTGAAAAATGTGTGCAATAATACTTCACCTAACAATGCAACTACACATGAACATACAAAAGTACAATTTTACTTCTAAAATTAATTTTTTTTTAAATTTAAAAAAGCATAAATAAGAGGGGGGAACATTGCTCTCCCCCCCATAACTATTTCTGTAAAGAACAACAACAAAAAAAAAAAATTAATAGAACCTTGATTTTTCCATTGTTACATACAAAGAATAATCAAATGAAGTTGCGATAAATTGTGATATAAGAAAAAGCAATTTTTTGCAAGTGTTGTCTTTATGCTGGAAGATACAGCTGAATGCTGAAAGAAGTTTTCTTGCTATTTCACTAAAAATTGCAATGAGATTTTCCATTCTTGCCACCACACTAATGGATTATAAGGGGGTTGTTTTTTTAAATTGTAGATTATTAGAATATGTAATCTTTAATGTTTTTCTGCAGATGATACCATTTGTAAATAAAGTGTTATCTACTCCAAAAAGTTATCTTACCTTTAGATAAAGACATTTTTAGTCTTAATAGTTTGGAGCACTTCCAAAATTAAAGCAATATTGTAACTCATATTTTTAGTAATTTACTCAAAACGCTTCAATAAATTTAGCAATGTTTCCATTACAGACCACTGATTTCAGGTTCAAAAATCAGCTAATACATTTTATTCCCATATATGGAGTAGGCGAGGCCATTTTAGCCCTATCTAACTTTTGGAGACTGAGTGGGCAGTTCAATCTCCACTGGTAGATTGAAATGCCCACAATCAGAGATAGCTGGCCCAAGGCTATCACTAATTAAGTGGCATGCAGTGAAGAGAAATTGCTCAACAAGTGCCGTCATCTCATGGTCCCTAACACATTAAATGTTTGAAGTAACGTGGGTTCTACGGTTGATTTTCTTGAGTTTACGGGACGAAAAACACCCGCTTGACATGCCAGAGGGTTTTTTCTCCAAGAAACTCTGGTTTTTCTTCCCGTAAATTCAAGAAAACAGACACCGTAGAACCCACATTTCAGGCTAATGTGTTTAAAATGTTGTTTGAATGCAGGGATATTTATTGCTCCTTTGGTTCTTGTATTTATTGTAGCATATAAAAAAAAATAAGAGATCGACCTAATTGGGTACATCATATGGTTGACATTTAATTCAATTTGAATATCTTAATTTCAAGCATGCAGAAAACAGTGTTCGTTACAACCTCCCAAAGTGAGTTTCCTGCCTCCATGGAAGTCTGTTGATAACAATAAATTTCCCTTCAAATTATTTCCTATATCATTTACGTACAAATTAAACAGCAGTGGTCCAAGCACAGAGCTTTGTGTCACACCATTAGTCACATACTTTCTCCTGGATTCTGATCCTTCCTATACTACCTTTCTGGCATCAGTCCATCACCCACCTTCATATTGACATCACCAGTTTCATATCCATCTGTTTGTTCTACATAGTTCCATATGGTATTCCATCAAATTTATCCAATGATTCAGATGTCTTATGGTTACTGCTCCTCAGTGATGTGCCACACCAGTCTTCAGCTGGTGTTATCTTTTTCTGGAAGGTCAACTCTCTGAAGACTAGTCATTCCAGACACATGATTCATCTCATTGAGGGTTTACCACTTCTTTTTACAAAAACTTTACTTACTATTAGTCCTCTCAATATGTTCAAAGTATTTTAGCTTTCCTAATATCCTGAAAGTTCTATCGATCCTTTCAAACATCCATTCATTTGTCTGCCTTTCAGTATATTCAAAAATGGCTATCTTTTCCTATCAGACTTCTTTAGCTCTGTTTCACATCCAAAAGTTGCTATTGAAAAAACAGCTGCATCCAGAATCCTCAGTTGTGTTCCTATGGAGATAGATCTATGCATCCAGAATTTAGAAGACAAGTCCCTGACTGTTGTTATAGCCATTCCTAATCTTATGTCCGCTGAACATCAATTCTTTATATTAATGATGGATTGTACAGGTGCTCATATTTGCTGGCTTCAATTCTTTCTGTTAAGGTATGCTGGTTCCTGTATTTCCTTTAAGAAACAATCTTTGTATTGCCAGGAATAAGTTGAAACCCTCTGTCCTTAGTGATCACATTAACTTTGTCAAGGATTCATCCTAGTTCTTCCTTGTCATTACAAAGGAGTACTGTACCTCAGATTACTGATCCATTTGTCACTATTATAATTCCTGTCTTAAGCTTATTCAATTCTACATGCATGATGTTTTCAGCATAGATACTAAATAGGTGAGAAAGTAGGCATCTTTGCTTAACTTCCTTAACTTCTGTCAAATATCTATGCAAAATCCAGCAGTATCATCGCATAACCATTCCTTTTATTCAACTCAGATAACACTATGATAAGAAGTTAGTAAATTACTAAGATATGACCAATCCTTCACAAAGCCATGCTGCTCCTCAGAGTATTATATTATTCTTCACCCATTCGTGAATTCACTCTTTGACCAACTTTTCCAGTACCTGAGATACTGATTAGTCTATAATTGATTAGTCAAAATTTACCCTCTTTTCACTACCTTGGGACTTGGTCAGAACTCTGACTTAAACAGCTTAGAAGCATTGCCAGTTCTCTTTCTCATAAAATGCGAACTGATATTCCATCTTCTCTCTCAATATAATAAATATCTCCAATTCAACAACCTGTTTTCTCACATCAGTAACCTCACTTGATGTTGTCACTCAGTAACTCAACTATTTTGTCTGCTTCTGTCAACATCACTACCTTCAGCACTCAATGTTATTCTTCCATAGTCAATTCTTTCTCTTACTTGCCACTTAACAAAAACCATACATATTTAGTTTAATCCTTTATCCAAGTGTATGCAAACAAAGTTTGCAACTTAAGTATCTTCAGGATTGGGGCAACTCGTGGCAAAGGTGGACAAACTTCACATCACTTGCCTTATTAAAACACTTAAGGAATTGAACAACGTAGTTAAGGATATAAATTAAATTAAACTTTAATAAATATTTTCCGATATTTCGGCAATGTCACGCTGCCATCTTCTACAGGAACTTACAAAAAAACAGGAACTACAGGAACTTACTTTTCACAAATACAGTCATTCTGGGCTTACGGACCATGCTCTGGATACACGCCACAGAATACGGTGGAAGAAAGCTACAGTGATACACCATAGCAAATACAAATTTGAAAGACTATTTATGGAATCAGCCTCAGCCCTAAGAAATTCTCCAAACCTCAACAAATTTGGTTGTATGCGACTGCCCCAAATTTGGGAGGCCTACATCAGCAGACCTTCAGCCCAACGGCCAAGAACATCTACTTAGCCTGCTAGAGGGCACACCATCAGGACTGTTAGGAGAACAATAACTTCATCTCTTCATTCCCAGTTTCTGTGATGTAGTGCCTACGTGCACGTAACTTTTTTTGTAAGTTCCTGTAGAAGATGGCAATGTGACGTTGCCGAAATATCGGAAAATATTTATTAAAGTTTAATATAATTTATATCCTTAACTACGTTGTTCAATTCCTTAAGTGTTTTAATAATGCATAACCAACGTATAAGCCTGTCTACGAGAATCAACATCATCCATGGAGATACAATCGCACGGAAGGCCCGCCAACACGGTAAATTGAAATTGAAGTTGTCTAGACAATTAAATCGTCTAGCGTTCCTGAAACGCTGCCGGGATAATAAAGTAATCCCGAACTGTGTAAAATTCAAGCACCGGTTTGTGTCACAAAAAGCTCTCCGAATATATAACCGCGCTAGTTAACTCAATATTCAATATTCTATAATATTGAATATTGAGTTAGCAAGAATATTGAATAATGTGCTGACATTCTGCGAAAAAGAATTGCCTCCTTGTTCCCCTTTCTCAAGTCATAAAACGTGCAAGTGCAATTGAGGGCATATTGGGGTCGACTGTTAAAAGAATTCGTAGGGAATCAAAAGGTGAAGGTAAGCCAAAATGTAAATCTCCTAAAAAAAGCACCAGAGTAAAGAAAACCCATCGAAACCGTAGCTTTGAATGATTTTGATGTAGACGTTATAAGAAGAACTATTCACGAATTTTACATGGTCGAGAAAAGAGTGCCAACTGTTCCAAAATTGATTCCTGTGCTTAAAGAAAAAATTAATTTTCCTTGGAAAAGAGAAACTTTAAGGAAAATACATTTCATGAAATCGGATTTTGTTTTAAAAAGTCCCAGAATAAAAGGAAACTTATCATGGAGCGAAGTGACATTGTTTTATCTAGAACGCATTATTTGAGAGCAATATGACGTTTCAGGGAGGAGAAAAAACTGATTGTGTATCTAGATGAAACTTGGATTGTTAGTAATTTAACTTATGGAAAATGTTGGCAGTCTAAAGAAGAATGTGGAGTGCTACAAATGCAATGCATAATAATTTTGTATGCAGGTGGAGAAATGGGTTTTTTTATTCAAACTCAAACCAAATTCAAACTTACTATACAAAGCCAATTACCATAGGCAATGAATTCTACAATCTTGGAAAAGTGGAAAGAAGAAAAATTGATTCCAAACCTTCCTAAAAATGCTGTTGTTATAATTGATAACGCTTCATATCACTCTATTCGATCAAACAAAATTCCAAATTGGTCTAATAAGAAGAAAGTTCTTATGGATTGGCTCTCTGCAATTAACATTTTGCATTCCCCAGATATGCGAAAAATTGAGTTGCTTCAATTGGTCAAAAGAAACTCGCCAACAACGAAACTATTTAAATTCGACATGATGCTCAAAGAGCATGGATTTCTAGCTTTGAGGCTGCCACCATATCATTGTGATATTAATACTATTGAGTATGTTTGGGCAGAAGTGAAAAGTTTCATTCGCCATCGCAACGTAACTGGAGATATTGACATGTCGAAACTTTTTAAGCTTTCAGAACAGGCGATTGAAAGTATTACAGTTCAAAACTGGGGAAAATATTGCATTCATGTCACCTCGTTGGAAAATATGTATTGGGACATAGACAGAATTATCGAAAAATTATGCGAACCTTTGGTGATCAGTTTAAGTGAAAGTGATGGCAATTCGGACACCGATTCAGATGACTATGAAGATTAAAAGGATTTGATAATGGTATTTTTTTCCAACCTTTTTTTGCATGGGTTTGTTAAAAGAGTCGCAACAAGTCATAAATAATTAATCGGTTTAGGACATTAAAGTGTCTTAGTTCTCTCAACTGTAAGTTTAGAACATCTAAGTTCATTTGAAAAAAAAATCCTGTTTTTCTGTATAATTATTTTTATTTTATAGAAAACTTTCTTAAAAATAAACTTAGTTAAATTTTTGTTTTATGCTATACCTTTTTTAATTTTGTTGATACTCTACGTACATTTTTCCAACTGTTATACAAGAAAAATAGTTGCACTTTAAAACCTACAATGTTCGTAAAAGAAAAGCTAAATTTTCCGACCTGTAATAATAAACAAACACATCCCAGAAGACAGATTGATTACCCTATTGTCGGAATGGATTCTCCTTTTTCTGACATACACAGAAGTGTCTAGGGACCTCGAATTGGTGGGCGAACTATAGCACAACATGAAAAATTTACATCATTACTAACTTCCTATCTACAATTTTCCTCCAAATCAGTCTGTTATTTGTCAAGACTCCAACATTATCAGATCTTATATTTCTAAGGCATTTTGTACTGTATCAATCCACCTATATTTTGGTCTTCCTCTGGGTCGTTTTACTACCAACCTGGCAGACAACACTTGTTTTGCTAATCTTTCCTCTTCCATTCTGTTTAAGTGACCATACCACCTGGGATTAGCTCTGCTAACGCATTCCTGGATACTGGACAATGTCAAGTTCTTTCCTAATATCCTTGTTTTTCATTTGATATTACCATTGATGCCATCTGTTCACACCTCAAACTTTCTCAGGACTCTCATATTTGCGGTCTCTAGTCTTTGGTCAAGTGTTTTACTTCTGACCTAGCTATCACATCCATAAGTTAAAACTGATTTGAACACTGTCTTGTATACAGCTAATTTAGTTTTCTGACTAATTTCTTTCTTATTCCATATGAATTTATTCAATTGACTTCCTATCATACCAGTTTTACTAATTCTGTTGTCTATATCAATATTTAATTTACCATCTTCGCTAAAAATCGTGCCTAAGTAGCTGAAATGTTTTACTTTTTCCACAGGTTCTCCATTCACAAAGCAGTTGATATTTTTAACGATTCTGCCTATTTTCATTGCCTTTGTCTTGTTATTCCTGACCTTCATACAATATCTATTACAACAGTTATTCAATTTAGTCAGGGAATCTTGCAGACTGGTAGCGGATTTATTTAGAAGTATAACATTATCCGCATAAAGCAAAGAGCTAAGATTAACACCTCCAATTTTGATAATGTTTAATACCACTGTCCTTCATAATGTGATCCATATAGATAATGAATAACAGAGGGGGATAATGTACATCCTTGTCTCACACCAGATTTAACATTAAACCATCTTCCTGTACTTCCTTCAAATCTAACTGCTGACTTACAACTCAAATAAAGACTAAGTATTGCTTGACATAATGCTCCATTAACACCATATAACTGTAGCGTATTGAATAGCTTCTCTCTTGGCACCTTGTCATATGCCTTTTCCAGATCGAAAAAACTTAAATACAGATCTTTGTTATATTCCCATGATTTCTCAACTATTCATCGTAAAGTGAATATCTGATCCTGACAGCATCTATTTGGTCTGAATCCAGCTTCATCTTCCAGAATTCTTCAACCATTTCTCAAGTATACTTACTTAAATCTTACTAGGGACACTCAGTTGGGAAATACCTCTGTAATTCTCACATTCAGTTTTATTTCCCTTTTTATATATGGGTACTAAGAGAGCTCTACTCCAATCATCGGGTATTCGTCCCTCTGTCCAGGTATAAAACTTTTATACCACCATACTTCAGCATTTTTGGTCTAATATCATTACTCCTGCTGACTTTCCACATTTCAAGCCTTTGATGGCTTTTTCTGCTTCAAGTATGAATATGTATTGCTGACTATGCCTGTTGAGCGTTTGTTGTTTTAGCACTGTGCTATCACTGCTTGTTTCATTTAGCAATTTTTCTAAGTAATTACTCCATACTTCGAGGATACATGTTTCTTCCGTTTTCATGTCTCCTTTATCATCTCTAATTCCTTTTACAGCACTCTTTCCTCTATTTCTAAGCTTCTTCAACAATCTCTAAAATATTTTGCCACCTTCTTGATATTTATTTTCAATGTTCTTGCCAAAGTCCTCCCACGACTTTTGTTTAGCTTTCTTAGATTTGTCTCTGTATTCTCTAAGAGCACAATCTGACTTATTTGACAGGAACTTTTGCTATGCTTTCTTCTTTTCCTTCACTGCCTCTTTAACTTCCTGTGTCCACCATGGAGTTCTGATTTTTCTATCCTTGCAGACAACCTTACCACATGCCACTCTCTGGCTGAATCAATCAGTTTTCTTCAAGATTTGCCACTGAATCTTCAAGGTTTGGTTCCTGTTCTCAAACTCTTTCATTTTTTCTTCAATAATCTTTCTGTATTTTAGTCTACAGTTCACATCTGAGAGCTTCTCAACTTTTATTCGCTTAAAACTTTCTTACGTGTTATTCTTTTCAATATGAAATTCAATTTTATCCTGCTCATGACTAAATAGTGATCACTTCCAATTTCAAATCCTCTGTACACCCTGGTGTACTACACCAGTTTCACTATCACTATCAACAATATCATAGTCAATGAGACTTATTCCTTGCCTCTTCTCTCCATGTGAATTTGTGCATATTTTTATGTTGAAAAATGATGCTAGTAATAACTAGTCCATGTCCTGAGCAGAAATCCAACAGATATTTGCCATTATTATTAGCTTTGCTCTTTTTTCCAAATTTTCCTAAAATATTTTTGTATGTCTGATAATCATTTCCTACTCTGCTTATTTAGATCCCCAACAAGGACCAACTTTTCCTTTTTCATTGTGTCAGTTACTTTCTCTAAAGCATTAAAAAATTTCCTCCACTTCTACCTTAGTAGAACCTTCTGTGCGACCATAGGCACAAATAAGTCTCATTGTTCAGTTCTCCATTCTGATATTTGCCCAGATCACTCTACTTGAGACTGTCTAATTAAAAAAATACACGTATTAACCACAGTGAAAATAATTTAATTGTAAATATTTCATCCTAAGTATCTTAGCACATCATCAGTACAGTAGTTTAAAACAATAATAGGAATAACATACAGTTAGGGCGCTTGATTACAATAGAATCTCATTAAACGTGCGTAACGTGTTACAGAAAAAAAAAAAAAAATTATTTAACACAATTTTGTATGACAATTTCCCATACTTTAGGAATAGTAAGGACGTTGTTGCGATTTAAGTTTGGTCTGTCTAGTAGGGCTTCAGAACTTTCTTTGTATAAACTTTCATGTTTATATAAAGATCTATGTAAAAGTTTAGACTTTTCCCAATAGATCCTATGGTTTGGATTTTCAATTCCGGGTTGACAGAGGCCAGATTTCTGCGGTTTAAAAAGACTAATGTAGTCTTGATGTTCCGAGATGCGTTTCTGAAAAAACCTACATGTCTGTCCAAAGTAAGACAATTTGCATGAGCATGGAATTTCATAAATGCCAGGCAACATCAAAGGTGAGAGTTTGTCCTTAGGAGAAGGTAACAAGTTGTAAATTTGGTTGATAGGTTTGTAAGTAGTGGCAAAATTGTATTTCTTCATAATTTTAGAAAGACGTTCGGAGATGCCTTTGAAGTAAGGTATGGGAATCCTATGGACTTCTTCCTGTCTGGTTTGATGTGTGGAGAAGTGACTGATGCTTTTTTTTTTTTTTTTTTTTTTTTTTTTTTTGAGTTGTTTTCAGATTATATCCATTTAGGATGGCTGTATTTTTGATTACTTCTAATTCCTGGTTTAAAGATTCTTCAGAGGAGCAGAATTTGTGTGTTCTGGAAACTAGTGATTTAATAATGCCAGATTTCTGAGATGGATGATGAGCGGAAGAATTGTGAATGTAGCGACCTAAGAATGTAAGCTTGCGAAAGACAGACGTGCCGATAGAACCGTCTTCTTTTCTTTGGATGTGTAAATCCAAAAAGGAGATACCCTGTGGAGATTCTTTTTCTAACGTAAAGTTGATGCGATGATGAAGATTAATTTTATCCAGAAACAGTTGTAATTCATGTTCGGGATGATCCCAGACTGCAAATACGTTCGTCGACATATCTTAACCAAATTTTTGGTTTGGCCATAAATTTGCGATCTCACAAAATGTTTCCCATATTTAGATTTCATACATAATATAGAAAGAAACGTCAACCATCTCTCCAGTATTGAAGCCAGCAGACTTCGATTTGAAGTAGCTAAAGTGATCTACAATGCCAAACGTTCAGAATTAAATATCCCACCATCAGAATTGAAAGCTATTATTTCCTTAAAATGTAATAAAAACATAATCATTACCAGAGCTGATAAAAGGAAATACCACTGTGGTTCTCGATACAAAACTCATATGACCGAATACTTACGCCATATTGGATTATAATAAATTTAGTTTAATCCTTTATCCAAGTGTGAGCAAGCAAAGTTTGCGCCTGAAAGTATCTTCAGGACTGGGGTAAGGTGGTACACCAGGGCACTCCTTGCAAAGGTGGAGCAAGCTACACTCCTATCTCATTTTATTATACTCTAACCAAGTGAAAAATAAACTTTCAACATCTCTCTCTAAATCCAGAGTAATTTATTAAAAAAGGTTGGCACACCATTTGGCAACTCCTATAGGTAGAGATGACCTGCTAATGCTTCTGCCTGGTATCTCCACTTGGGCCTGGCTCCCACTGAAGAGACCTCAATAAAGGTCGAAACTAGTCTGGGTTGTGGCCCTTCCCTTAATGCATAACATTAGACATATCCGCAAGGATATGTGTTTTGCATTATGGGAGATATTGAGATAGGAGTGTTGGTAGCTTGCTCCACCTTTGCAAGGAGTGTCCTGGTGTTGTACCACCTTACCCCAGTCCTGAAGACATTTTCAGGTGCAAACTTTGTTTGCTCACACTTGGATAAAGGATTAAACTAAATTTATTATACTCTAACCAAGTGAAAAATAAACATTAAACGCATGTTTAATGAGATTCTATTGTAATCAAGCGCCCTAACTGTATGTTATTCCTATTATTGTTTTAAACTACTGTACTGATAATGTCCTAATATACTTAGGATGAAATATTTACAATTAAATAATTTTCACTGTGGTTAATACGTGTTTTTTAATTATGATCGCACCACAGGTTTCGTTATTTAAAAAAAAAAATTGAGACTGTATGTCATTCAAGAAGATTAGCCTCGTATATAACATTTTGTATTTATTGTTCAGCAAGATCTCACCAGTTTTTGTCTTTTTTTGTTTCCGTTACCCCTATTATGTTGATCTGGTACTTATCTAATTCCTCAGCTAGCTCCATTTCTTTGATTTATGATCGTACAACATGACAAAATTTCATGCCAGCTGGGGAGTCGCCCGGTTAAACAAGGCCCCCGTTGTTTTTGCCAGGGTTCCAGTAGCTGACTTTTCGCTGTTCACCCTGGTTCCCTGGCAAAAACAACGGGGGCCTTGTTTAACCAGATGACGCCCCAGCCGACATGAAATTTTTTTCATGTTGTACCATCATTTTGTATTTTGGTTTAAGCCAATAAAAGAATACAATTTGGTCAGCTAAATCTCAAATTGCCAGCCCATTCCACTTTTGTTCGGTATCCAGGTAGATACCCAACAGGGAGTACCACGAGAAGGTGAGGATTGGACATTAGGTCAGAAGCCCTGGTCAGTTCTCCACATTCCTTTAAAGGATATGTGGAGGTCTCCTCTCTGTTATACAACTATAATCCTTAAGCTCCCCCTGACGAATAATAATAATATAATTATTACAAAAACTTACAAAGGGAAGGCTGCAGTTATTCAAGATAGAGAATGTGAGAGAAAAATGTCTCTATTGCTCTGTGACTATTCAACTTGCAGGTCCCTCACATTGGATCCTACCAGTAGTCAATTAAAAAGACTTAATTCCCTTATAGATAATGTATCTATATCGGATGAAGATCAAAAGAAAAAACTTAAAACCTCCTTCGGTCGTCCACCTAGATTGTATGGTCTTCAAAAAGTTCATAACCCAAGCATTCCATTAAGACCAGTTGTAGACTGTATAGGTTGTCCCACTTATAAAATTTCAAAATTTTTATCAAATTTACTCACTTCTTCGACTAGAAGAACTGCTACTTATATAAAAAATTCTTTGGATTTCAAAAATAAAATTTCAGATCATCATTTGGACGCTTCGGATATTATGATTAGTCTAGATGTTGTTTCATTATTTCATAATATTCCTTTATCTGACACCACTGAATTACTGGAACAAGAATTTCCTTCAGACATTGTAAAAATATTTGATTTTGTAATACATTCTGGTTAGTTTTCCTTTAAAAACAAGTTATATCAACAAATTGAAGGAACAGCAATGGGCAATCCTATTTCTCCTGCTATTGCCAACTTCTTTATGGAGCACTTTGAACAATTTATTTTTGCCAACATTTCTCCTAGACCTACTCATTGGTTCAGATATGTAGATGACATTTTTGCTATCAGGAATGCTCTTCTGATGAATATTACCACAGTTTCTCTCTAAATTAAATGCACTTCATCCAAGAATCCAGTTCACCCTAGAAATAGAAGTAAATAAGCAGTTAGTCTTTTTAGATTCCAGATAGTAACCTGCAAGAAGGAGACTCATACAGGCCATTATATCCATGCCGAATCTCATCACCATCCTAGTCAAAAGGCAAGAACTATTAAAACACTGGTTCATCAGGCCCACTCCTTTTCTTTTGTTCTTCAGAGGAACTATTACAGAAAGAATTGCAATATATTATTTCCTCCTTTTTATCTAATGGATGTAAGAATTCTTTCATCAAAAGAGCTTTGAGTAGTGCTGGTATATCTTCCTCTTGAAATACAGAAGAAATAACATGTATTTCTACCCCTTATGTACAAGGCATTAGTGAACGCATAGCAAAAATATTAAAACCACTAAATATTTTTGTTGCCTTTTGATCAATCAGAAAAAATCTCCATCTTTCTCACTTCACCAAAGGACCAGCTTCAACATCTCAGTTATCCAGGTGTCTACCAGATTCCGTGTTCTTGTGGGTTATCTTATTTTGGACAAACAGAAAGATCTGCTTTTATTCAGCTAGAAGAACACAAGTCATATATTCAATACCTTGAACCTGAACAGTCTGGACTTGCAGAGCATGCCATCAATACTAGACAGAGTTCATTGGAACAAGACAAGTCCTTCACAAAAGTTGGTTCCTCGTGGAACGGCTTTATAAAGAAACGTGAAACTTTACTTCATTCTCCTAACTTAAATAGATCCGATGGTCTACGTCTATCCCCTTTGTAGATAGGAAAGATTGGCTGAGCTAAAAAGTACTGAACTTTTTTAAATTGTGTATATATATATTTTTTTATCTTTTTTTAATGACCTTTATTAGTTATCTTACATTAGCTACTTAAGTGTGACTTTTGGAATTGTCAGTTATTGTTTAATTAGCTTTTTACATGTACTGAAGACACCTGTAATACTCAGGCAAAAATTCTACTAATAAATAATATTTTACGTGAGTTAATTCCATTATTATAATTTTAAGTAAGGTTGGAAAATGTTCTGAAGGCTATTGAAAAAGTTTAGAAATGGAGGAAAGTACTGTAGAAGGAAAAGATGATAAAGGTTATATAAAAACTGAAGATAATTATTCTGGAGTAATTACTTTGAAAGACTACTAAATAAAAAATGATAGAATGGTGGCAAAAAAACATTCAAGAAGAATACAGTAAGGAGAAGATATCAATACATGAGGTAGAAAAAGCCAGCAAAAAAACTCTAAATGTGAAATCACAGCTGGAGTAGATGGTATATGAAAAGAAATATGAAAGAATAAGTTTCATGTGGCTACACTGCATAATTCAGACTCATAATTGCACAAAAGAACACAACAAAGTGTGAGACCTGCAGAGTAATTTCTTTACTAAGTGTCCCAGGTAAGATTTATGCAAGTACATATAAGAAAAGGTTCAGAAAAACTGTAGAGGAAGCTCAGAGAAGAAGAAATGTTCAGATGAAATAGAAGTTATCAGGTCAGATTTTCACTTTAAGACAAACAATTGATAAGTCATGAGAATAGAACAGATCTGAAAAAGGAATATGACAGCCAAGACAAAAGCTGTTCAAAATGCTAAATTACTTTCTGTTATGGATACTTAGATGATCACCATTATAATTTTAAGTAAGGTTGGAAAATGTTCTGAAGGCTATTGAAAAAGTTTAGAAATGGAGGAAAGTACTGTAGAAGGAAAAGATGATAAAGGTTATATAAAAACTGAAGATAATTATTCTTTAATGGAGATTTCTTTAATGGAGAAAAAACTGTCTAAAGGTAATTTTACTACCTAAATTTATTTAGCTAATAAATTACTGTGCCAACATTTCGTCTTGGTCACCTTCATGGAGTCTTCACAGGCACAAAAAATACAACTGAGAATATGCATACAAGGGAGGCAAACACAGAGTATGAAAGTACTAAGGCAAGTCATGTGAAGTCATTAGCTTCTATATATGAGTTGCCCAGTCCTGAAAATACTTCAGGTGCAAACTTTGTATGCTTATACTTGGATAAAGGATTAAACTAAGAATATAATTTTATGGCATCTTTAATTTACGGAGTATGAAAATGATGAAAATCTATTCCATGGTGCAAAATTCCTTGCTGCAAAGCCATGCCAGAACCAGAATACCCTCACCACAAAAGCAGATAAAGATAACACTATGATATCACCAAATGTCTCTTCTTACTCAGAATCCTTTCTTTAATAGTACACGGTGATCAACATTCATTTTAATAAATTATGGAGACAACTAATGATCTCAGAGATCAGTTTACTTGCTGTTTAATTGATGCCAGCTCTACTAAAACAAAAAAAAAAGCACAAAATTATTAGACATAGTTACATCCTAGCTTCCTGAAAAACTAACCTTTTAATCCCAGGTCTCCCTGGATTTATGGCCCATCAAAAATATATAAATAGAACATATCCATTTGACTCATTGTGAACTGTATTGGTTTCACCTATGTATGAAATGACTGAACACAGTCATTTCATAATGAGCAAGTCCAAAAGCTTGCTCATTACAGGCCACACTTCCTCTAATGTTAAAAACTTTGTGCACTTTAAAATCTTGCTTTTCAGACTTGATCCTTAAAGACAGTGACATTGTTACACCTGATATCTTAGGAATATAGTATTCTCAGCTATCATGGTGTAACATGAAGAATAAATATCATAAATTAAAACCACTTCATGAAATAATGAATTATTTAATAAAAAAATTCTTGCATCCAGTAAAATGTAAAAAACGTAAGGGTTGTTGTTAAAGAAGCTGATAAAGGAAGGAATTATTAATATTGTAATATGACTTAAAATAAGGAATTCTAACTAAATAAGTAGCTAACAAAGGAAAGTATAGATTAATATTGTAATACGATTAAAAATGAGAGAGTTAAGTAAATAAGTAGAAATGGGTGAGTCATAAAATACGTTATGTGAGAGATTAAGTTATTAAGTAGAATTCATAGAAAAAGTTTGAAAGGGGATTAGATCAGGCTAGCACAAGAAAAGCAAAGCTATCGCTTAGGGCCGATCCCCGAATTGAAACATTGAGAACAGGCTTGCCGATCAAATGACGTTTGGCGGGAAAACGCCACCCTAATTGGTCGATGATTAAAAAACAAGTAGAAGGAGGAGAAAGGAAGTAAGAAAAGGTGCTGTTAGGGGAGCAGCTATAAAAGGGTTGGTAACCCCCATGGGGGGAATCTTTTTTTGGATAGTCGCTTTTGGCCTTGGAGTTTAGTTTTGGTTCCGGTGGAGTTCACGGGGTTTTCCTGAGTGGCGACAGGGGTGATATCTCCTCGTCACAACACGGAAACGAAAGTGAGCGGGATTTCGATTCCCGTTTTCCCGAGTAGGAAGCAAAGGAAAAATTGCCATAGAGTCCTAGAAAAGGAGGGATCTTCTTCGCTTCGACACTAGTGATAACTACGCAAAGCAGAAAGCTGTAAAGAGATCGATGTCCTCGTTGCTGATAGTAGAGCAAATATGTGTGTTAAAGTATTCCAGAGTTACGAGAAGTTATACCAGAGGTTCGTTTGGAAAAGAATAAAGGCCCATACGAAGAGCTCAAGAAAGGTAATGTAAATCATAACCTATGTTAGCTAGAAATTTGTCTGTGAAAAGTATCGTGATTTCAATACAGAACTGTTGAAGTTATACTAGGACTTTAGTATATGATAGAATGTGTTATGTGTAGATTGACTAGTGTTAAAGATTTATGAATGGTTAAGAGTCCTAAGGTATTTTTGCATGTCTATTATATTGCACAAGATATTTAAATGACATAATTGTGTGTTAGTGTAATTAACGGTATAACGGAATAGTGTGAATTAAGTAATTACGTATCCTAAGAATTGAATGCCTAATATAATGTATAAAATAATTGAAATGTCACAAATATGTGTTAGCAGTGAATAATTTGTTAATCTACTTCAGTATGAATAATCAGATAGTGTGAATTGATCTAATTTGTTCACATCAGGTGAATTTATGAATTAATGTGTATGGCGGTATAATCACAAATAGCCATATTGCTTGTAATAATTTAATGTTAGTCTATAAGTAATTTAGTTTAGTATTTGAATTGTACCATGTTTAGAAACTTAATAAACCTTTTGTTCAATGATAAAAGAGTTGTCTGATGTTGCTAATCCAATGCACCGATTAAAATCATCGTACCTAATCACACGGGAAATTTAATGTTGAGGAAAGAGATTAAGAGTCACGACTGCAATAATATTTAAATACTAAGAGATAGATTCGAGATTGACTTTCTCCCTATTTATGACAACATAAATGGTGCAGTTGATAACCACTTGAAAATATTGTACTTAGTCACGTGGAAAATTTAAGTTGAGAATCTAGTTAAGTGTCACGACTGCTATAGTTACACTTTCAGATATATTCGAGTTCTTCCTCCTTGTTTATGTATGTAATATCCTAAACTAAATATCCCAAAAGGTGCAGTATAAATACAAATATTAGGAGTACTAAGGGGAGCAATAACTTAGATATTGGTATAAGTTTTGGTAAAATCTCGGGCATAGAAGTTAGAAGAATATAGATAAAAGGAATTTGTAAGATTAGAGTAGAAATCGTAAATTGGGACACAACAACATCATGATCAGTTTTGCCTTCCTATTTATGGAAGTACCTTAAAAATAAATCTCAGAAATAACTCAGACACTCTTTGCCATTACAGCAGCCTTATTCGCTTATTTACTAGACTATTTTACATGGCAAAAAAGTCTACAAGCAGATTGAAGACATAGCTATGTTCCCCCCCTCCTCTCTCTCTTCCCCTTCACGGATATTTTGACGAAACATTTAGAAAACAGTGCTAAACTCAGCACCTCTCAAACTTGTAATAATATGGCTACTATGTGGACAGTGTTCTTCATTTGGTGACATGGCTGGAATAAGTTGGAAACATTTTTTAGAGCATTTCAGCAGTCAACATCCAAGGATCTCTTTCACCACAGAAAAAGTTAAACAATAGTTGTCTGCTCTTCTTCAACACTCAGGTCACCTGACTACCCAACAGAGATTCTTATTCTAGCACTATAGTGTTATCAAAATCTTAGCAAATAGTTCTAGCTCAGTTTAGCTAAGACTGCACTTTTTAAGTCCCCTGGTTTCCCCTCTTCACAAAATCAAACAGAACACTCTTCCCATATCCTCCTCCAAAAAAAAGAACACAAAAAAAAAAATCAATTTTCATTCCCTACATCTAGGGCACCTTAGAAAAAAAAATTGCCCAAATTTTAGAAGGGTATGACAGGCTGCTTTCAAGCCATACCAAAAATTAGCTACCCTTATCTGCCCACAGAAAGATTCTCTCCACCATCTAGACCAGGATTATTCAAATATTTCCTATGACATAACACTTCACAAATCCTGAAATTTTAATGGAACACCTTGGTTAGAGTCTAGTATCATCGGTCTTGTATTCAATGTAAAGCTAAGTGCACACTATCGCCGCAGCAGGCTGTATATCACCTCTCCCATACTATGGGCATACCAGGCCACAGTGCATCGCATCGACCTAGCTTGGGACTGCACGTTTCCAAGAATATATACCTCCGTACTTCACTCGTGCTCTGAGGTGTCGTCAACTGCGGGTGGCTGAGTCAAGGCCAATGCACGCTGGCCTGAATAGCACAATCTACATGCAAAGTGAGGAACGCCTGATTTTCAAATATGTTTAAACTTGTCGCAGCATTTAAAACCGTTCCAGGCTCATTAATTTTGATTTTTCACGGAACACTTATTCACTTTCTGTGGAACACCAGTGTTCCATAGAACATAGCTTGGGAAATGCTGATCTAGACCATCCTGGGGTAAAGCATCCTTTGCTCTTGCAAGCTTTCCTATTTTGAATAAACAGGAAGAACTGCCAACATCAGTCTGGAGAAACACAACCTCCATTTTATACACGAACAGATAAATTGGAGAGATTATTCCTTGAAACTGCCACAGTTATAGCATGCATCAAATCTAAACAAATTCAGCTGCCTTGCATTACCTAAAATATGAAAGACCATTATTTTGAGGCCTTAAGTGAGTTTATCACTAATCCATAGAGGGTGACAATTGGGATTATAAGATTTTGCCTTTCATACTGTGTTTGCCTTCCCACTAGCGTGCGTGCATGTTCTTAGTTGTATTCTTTGTGGATATGAAGATGATTTAGTAACCAAGGCAAAATACTGACATTGTAATTTATTAAATAAATTTATTTAATAAATTTAAATGGTGTAATATGGTCTCCATTTTTATATTTATATGGTCTACAATTATATGGTGCAAATGAAACATGATATAAATCAATATGAGATCTATATTTGAGTTGTAAGTCAGCAGTCAGAATTGGAGGTACAGGAAGAGAGTTTGATGTTAAATCAGGGGTGCAAAATAAGGGCATACATCTCTCCACTGTTATTCATCATCTACAGAAATCACAACATGAAGGTGACATCAGGATATCAAAACTGGAAATATCTAACTCAGCTCTTTACTTATGCAGATGATGTTATACTCGTAATAAATCCAGTACAAGTCTGCAGGTTTCTCTAACTAAACTAAATAACTGCTGTAATAAATTTTGTATAAAAATCAGCAATAAAAAGACTATAAAAATAACCAGAACCCCGAAACACATTAGCTGAATCCTGAACAAGTAAAACATTTCAGCTACTTAAGCACAATTTTTAGTAAGGATGGCAGATTACTTTTGGAAATAGACAACAGAATTAGCAAGTTAAACAAATAAACTTATAGGAATAAAAGAAATTAGAACTGTATACAAGTGTTCAATCCAGTTTTAACTTAAAGATCTGACAGCTTGATTAGAAATAAAACTTTATATTTTTTAATTTTAATTAATTTTAAACACTTCTTAAAAATAAAACACTGAGAAAAATTAGGAGTGAACAGATTGGCATCAATACATACATATATACAAGTTCCTCAAGCAAGCAACCAATCAACATTCACAGAATGTTCATCCATCCATCAGTGGCTTTAACAAGCACTTAAGCATCCATAGCCTTCCCAGGATCCTTGGATTTCTTAACCATAATACGAGGATAAGGCGGTTACCCCCAATGCCTCCAATCATGTCTGTAAATTGTGTGTTCTGGCCGGTTTATCTGTTTTGAGGGACGAAAAACCAGAGTTCCTGGGAGAAAAAACCTCCACCTCATTATGAGACCGGCTAACTCACCTTTAGTTGAAAGAGACCATAGAATCTCTGACCAGACTGAATATTTTCCTACTCCAATTCTGTTTAGGTGTTGTCAATCCATCTCATTTCAGCCTACTTCTTTTCCTAACACTTTCTGGATCTAGTGAATATAGGACATTCAGATGGACAATATAATCTTCTCAATCAACCAAATATTCTGCATTTAGACAACATAGGTGAATCATTGTAGCCTTTCCTTATATAGGCTAGTGGTAAGAAGCAGCTGACCAACCCTCCAACATAACTCATTATTATTCATGATGTCAAACCATCTTATTCTCAAAGCATTCCTTAAACGCCATTGATCAAAAGAATGAAGTCTGATTATCATTTACACATCATCCATGTCTCAACTCCATAACACAAAACAAAGAGAACAAGATTATTGTATATTTCAAGCTTGTTTTCATTGATATTCTGTCTTTTCAAATTTTCCATAATTTATTTAACACTCCTGAAGTTATCCCTAATCTTCTACCCACTTCATTCCTCCCTTCACCAATATCAATTACATAGCCATCAAGACAACTGAAAAAAATGAGACTTGCTCCATAGCACATCCTTTAATAATGAGAGAGAGGACTCATCTTTCTCACCTGTTTTCATTACATTTTCCCAGTAGTGATAATCAAACCTAGCAGACTCCCAGCATCATCAATTGCAGCAATTCATTTCTCTCATATTCTTTGTGAATAAGGTCAAATCATCAGCAATCAAGATCAGATATTCTAAGATTCTTACATCACTTTAATCCCCAATCCTTTCCTTGCAAAGTCTTGTTCATCACAACAATTACAAAACTACAGAAAAGGTCATAGAAAACACCTCAGTCTTATTCTAGTTATTTTAAACCTTTCATTATGTTTTATCGACTTGAATGCAAGCCTCACTGTTATCTTATAATGATATCATAATGCTAGTAAGCTTCTAAGAGCTTCTAGAAGTTCTTACAATCTTCTATCAAAAAATTTGGGTTATCTACTGAATCCAGTCAACAAAACTTGATTACAAATTTCTGAAATTCTAAACATTTCTCAAGAATATACCTTAGTGAAAGTATATGGTCTGTTCAGTGTCTTTCCTTTCCAAATTCATCTTGCTCATCTCCAAGTTGCTTGTCACAAAAATCCTTTATACTGTTCAGGTAATGCAGAGGACCTTACTTGGAATAGATAAGCTGATTCTCCTATGATTCTTGTATGCTGTGAAATCTTTTTTAAAATGGGAACTATTATACTTCTAGTGGAGTCTGAGAACTTTACCACTTTGATAAAAAAAAATAAAAAAAAGTTCAGGATGTCACTATACCCTCCTTTCGGCATTTCTGCAGTAATGTATGCATGAAGTGATATATGAAACCTTAATTTACTTATGGTTAATCTAACCTCAGATGATGCATCAGGACCGATGTCAAATTGGAAAGTGAAACTAGTCTGATCATTAAAGATAACTGAATCACAAGACTAAATTATTTCTTAAGATTATTAAAATGCTCTACCCACTTTGCCCTTACTGTGTCCTTATGTCCAGCCTCTATGTTGTCTTCTTTCAACAATTAACCGCACTGCCTCACTGCTCAAATAATTCTGTTTTTGCTTCTCTCTTACTCCTAAAATAGACTGACTATTTCCAACATGCACAGCCTTCCTAAAGTCATCCCATACACTATCTATATCATAATTTTGTGGGCGAATTCACATCTGAGCAACTTATCCTGGTAAATTCTAGCATTACTGCTCACTTTAATGTTAAAGTAGACATTTTCATTTTCAAAACTTCAATTACAATGTGCCCTTAACAAGAGCAGTGGTCAGATCCTATTTCTACACCTCTACAGTCCTAGTGTATTGCAGAGAACTTGCCTATTTACTATTAATTAGGACATTACCATGTCCTTGTGGTAAATATTCTTATGTAATAAGAATTATGTGATACTACATTTTTATGTGGTGTCACATAATAGCAAGGAATCTCTCACTAATGTCAATGCATTACCAAATCCAAATGATTAAATTACTCCAACCTTAGCATTTGGATCTCCTAAAACCTTGACAATAATAATGTCAAGGTTACATAATTACTATTATGTAACCTTGACATTATTATTAGTAAAGCTGATAAAGGAGATATTACAATAACAACAAACAAAACAGATTTACTGTTATGGTGGTGATGTTATTTTCAGTACAAAATATTTATACTTTCATTAAAGTTTATTGCTGTGGTTATCATGCAATGTTATTGTCTTAAGTTATGCCAGGGTCAAACCTGTATAACTGGGAGGAGACCTCCATATAGTCTTTTTAAAGAATGTGGAGAACCGACTTGTGATTCTGACCTAAAGTCAAATCCTAACTTTCTCGTGGTGCACCATTTTAGATACCTACCCAGATATTAAATGAACAAGGATGGGCTAGCAATTTGGTATTTAGCCAGACAACTTATATTTCATATTGGCTTAAACCATGATGGTACAACATGAAAGAATTTCATGCCAGCTGGGGTGTCGCTAGGTTAAACAAGTTGTTTAACCTAGCGACAAAAAAGTTTAAACAAGTTGTTTAACCGAGTTGTTTTCATCAGGGAACCAGGACTAACAGTGAAAAGTCAGCTGGAACAGATCCCAACTCAATAGAGTTCAAGATTGGTACTATCAACATAAGAAGTATCAATGGAAAGGAAATGGAACTAGTAGAAGAATTGGATAAGTACCACATCAACATAATAGGTGTGACTGAAACAAAGAAGACAAAGACAGGTGAGATCTTTCTAAGCTACAAATAAAAAATGTTATATTCAGGCAATAAAAATCAGGGAAAAGGGAAAGTAGCTATTGTATTCAACACTAAATATGAGGATAATCTTCTTGATTGGCAGGCAAAATCAAGTAGGGTGATGTGGGCAAATATCAGAATGGAGAACTGGAAATGACTTATTTGTGCTTATGGTCCCACAGAAGAATTTACCAAAGAAGAAATAGAGATTTTTTTGAGGCATTAGAGAGGGCAGCTGGCTCAATGAAAAAACTGGTCCTTGTTGAAGATCTAAACAGCAAAGTAAGACATGATTACTAGACATAAAAATGATTTAGGAAAATTTGGAGAAAAGTACAAAACTAATAATAATGATAAATGCCTGCTGGATTTCTGTTCAGGACATGAATTAGTATTAATAACACCATATTCCAACATAAAAATGCACACAAATTCACAAGGAGAGATGATGCAAGAAATAAGAAAAGTCTGACTATGTTATAATTGATAGTGTTTTCTCACTGTTTCAGGACAAAAAAGTATACAGAGGATTTGAAACAGGAAGTGATCACTATTAGTTTTAAGCAGGATAAAATAAATTTCATATTAAAAAGAAGTGTGTGTGTAAGAAAGTTTTAAAATGAAACAAAGTTGAACAGCTTTCAAAGGTGAACAGTACTCAAACACATGACCATCACTGAAGAAAAAATGAAAGAATTTGAAAACAAGAACCAAAACTTGGAGATTCGGTGGCAAGCCCTGAAAAAAAAAAAAAAAATTGATTCAGCCAGAGAGATATGTGGTGAGGTTGTAAGAATGGAAAAATCAGAATTCCATAGTGGATTCAGGAAGTTAAAGAGGCAGTCAAGGAAAAGAAGAAAGCATACAGAAAATTCCTAGAAAGTAAGTAAGCTTGTGCTCTTAGGGAATACAGAGAAGAATGAAAGAAAGTAAAGCACTGTGTAAAACTAGCTAAACAAAAGTCATGGAAAGACTTCGATAAGAACATAGAAAAGAAATATCAGGAAGGTAGCAAAATATTCTGAAGGTTATTGAAAGAGCTTAGAAATAGAGGAACAAGTACTATAAAAGGAGTCAAAGATGATAAAGGCGACTTGAAAATTGAAGATAAAGTTATTCTAGATGTCTGGAGTAATTACTTTGAAAGACTGCTAAATGAAACAAGCAGTCTGTTCTCTCACCAATCATCTTCCTGCTATATAGCAATGACCTACCTTCAGTTGACCTCGAAACCAATACACAGTTTTGCATGACAGTACATTGCACTCTTCCCTTTCATAAACCTTACTCTACACAACTCACCTCAACCTAGAGAACGTCAACCATCACTGCCCTCAATTCAGATCTCCAAGCTATCCTCCAATGGGGATTCAGATAACTTGATCAATTCCAATGCTAATAAAACCCAGTTCTGTCTTATTTCTCATAAAAAAGAACCATTTGTTCCTAGTATTCTTTTTGACGATACCCAAATTTCCAAACAATTTGAGATTTCTCTTCTTGGAATTACCCTGACATCAAACCTCTCCTGGCATAAACACATCACAACCGCTGCATCCTCAACTTCAAAAAAACTAGGATTTCTTTTGCTCAAGACATTACTTCACCTCTGAACAGCTGTTAACATACAAATCTACCCAGCTATTGAATACTGGTGCTCTCACATTTGAAGTGGGGCTCCTAAAAGGAAAGCAATTAGGTTGATAAATGACCCATCTCTTACCAACTCACTCCTCCCCCACTTTCACACAGATGTTTGGTTTCTGCAATTTGTATATTCTACAAATATTTCCATGGGAAATGTTCATCTGAAATAGCATTGATAATTCCCCCCCCCCTACACACACACACACTCAGTACTAAGCCCATTGGAACACATGCAGCTTCTAGCCAAACATCCCTTCACAGTGCACCTTGAAATCCACAGAACAAGTTTCTTTTCCTCCTCCTCCATCAATGCTTGCTGCATTGTGAAACGGTCTTCTCCCTGATGTGTTTCTCAAGGGATACACTATACAGTCTTTTAAATCATATGTAAACAAGTTCATCCTTTCCCAATTCACTACCCATATAAGGAACTAATGTCCTATAGGTTGATCAACCAACCTCTTGTGTATGGGCACAAGATAAAGTGTCAGCACATGGTAGAAAACTTCCAAAAAGAATGCAGGGAGAAATACTGTTACACCCTGATACCTTAAGAATGTAGAATTCTCAGTTATCATGATGTAACATGAAGAATAAATAAAATAAATTAAAAACCCTGCATAAAAGATAATAGTTGAATTAATTAAAAGAAAAAGAAAGATTCTTGCATCCAATAAAATATATAAAATATAAAGGTTTTGTTAAACTAACTAACAAAAGAAGGAATATATTAATATTGTGATATGATTTAAAAGGAAAAGGTTAAATAAATAAGACAGAAAAGGATTAGTCACAAGAGATGGTATGTGAGAGGCTAGAGATTAAGTTATTAAGCAAATTCATAGAAAAAATTTGAAAGGGGATTAAATTAGAGGCTAGCAAAGGAAAACAACAGACTATCGCTCAGGGCCGATTCCTGGATTGAGACATTGTTACAGGCTCGCCGATCAAAGGACGTTTGGCAGAAAAACGCCACCCTAATTGGTCGGTGAAGTAAAAACAAGTAGGGGGAGGAGAAAAGAAGTTAGAAAAAGTGCCATTAGGAGAACAGGTATAAAAGGGTTGGGAACCCCCCCCACACACACACACACACGAGGCTTTTTTGGTTTTGGTTCTGTTCCAGGAGAGTCCTTCGCGAGCTCTTTCGTAGGGATTTCACGGTATTTTCCTGAGTGGCGAGATTGGAGTTATATCTCCGACGTCACAACACGGAAACAAAAGTGAGCGGAATTTCGGTTCTGTAATTCCTATGTGAGAAGCGAAGAATGCCATATAGTCAAGGAAAAGAAAGCATATTCTTTGTGTTTTGACTTCTGTGCCTACTACGAGAAGGGGAAAGAAGTAAAGAAATCGATGTCCACGTGGAAAGTTGCACAGCCGATATATAGATGATTCAAAGTGTGTTCGGAGTTACGAAAAGTTAAGCCAGCGTAAACCTAGTTCAATTCCAAAAAGAACGTAGGAGAAGCAGATTATCGGTGAAGGTATATCAAGATAGTTCAATCAGAGGAAGGTAAAGGTCCATATGAAAATCCCAAGAAAGAAAGGTACTGTAAAATATATCTAATGTTAGCTAAAATTTGTCTGTGATAAGTATCATTATTCTAACACGGAACTGTTGAAGTGACCAAGGATAATTTATACTAGGACTTTAGTATCTGACAGAATATATTAAAAGTAAGCTGGCTAGTGTTAATGTTATGTGAAAAATTAAGTGTCCTGAGAATTTTGCATGTCTATTGTAATGTATTGGAAAGTCAAAATGTCATAGTTGTGTGTTAGTGCAGAAAAGGGTTTAGTTAATCTACTTAAGTTTGAATAGTTAAATAGTGTGAATTAATCTTATTTGTCCATGTCAAGTGAATTTATGTGTTGAATAGTTATGGCAGCATGATCATAATACTCATTATAGGATCATAGCCTAATTACTTGTAATAAGCTAATGTTAGTTTGTAAGTATTTAGTTTAGCATTAAATTGAGTAATCAAAAAAATTGAATTGTACCATGTTCAGGAATTTAATAAACCTTTGTTCAATGATAAAACAGTTGTCTGAAATTGCTGTCCAATGCACCACTTGAAAAAAAATACGAACCTAATCACGCGGGAAATTAATGTTAAGAAACGAGATAAAGTGTCATCACTGCAACATTGTTTCACTTTCAGACATATTTGAGTTCTTTCTCCTTGTTTTTGAATATAATATCTTAAACTAAATATCCCAAAAGGTGCAGTATAAATACAAATATTAGGGGTACTAAGGGGAGAAATAACTTAAGTATTGGTAAAAATTTTGGTGATATAGATAATAGTAAAACATAGATAAGAGGAAATTACTAGATAGAATAAGAATCATAAAATGGGACACAACATAAATGGCGCAGTTGACAGGATATAAAGTATAAGAAAGTTAATAGAATAAGAAGAATAGGTCACAACAATACATATCCATAACTGAAGTCGAAAAAGTAATCAAAAAATCTGAAATGTGGAAAAGCACTTGGAGAAGATGAAATTTAGCCAGAAATGCTCAAATATAGTTTTATAGTGGCTACATTGCACAATTCAGAAGTCCTAGTCAGAGGGTTAAATCTCAGAGGATTGGAACAATGCTCTCATAGTACAGTTCTCCTAAATAAGGGAAAATAAAACAATGTGAGAGTTCCTGATAAGATTTATGTCAGTATACTTGAGAAACAACTAAGAAAAATTGTGGAAGGGAAGCTTGGTGAAGAACAAGCTGGATTCAGGCCAAATAGAGGTAATCAGGATCAGATTTTCACTTTAAGACAAATAAGTGAGATGTCTTGGGAATACAAGAATATGTAATTAAATTTTGTTGATCTGGAAAAGGAATATGACAATGTGCCAAGAGGAAAGCTCTTCAAAACACTAGCTATATGGTGTAAATGGGACATTACATCAAGGAATGTGTAGTCTTTATTTAAGCTGCAAGTCAACAGAAATGGCGGTACAGAAAATGGTTTGAAAGAAAATCAGGCGTACAACAAGGGTACACATTATCTCCACTGTTATTCATTATCTATATGGATAACATTATGAAGGAAAGTAGTATAATCTGATATTAAAATTGGAGATGTTACTCTTAGCTCTTTACTTTATGCAGATGATGTTCTACTTCAGAATAAATCTAGCACAGTCTGCAAGATTCCCTGACTAAACTGAATAACTGTTGTAATAAATTTGGTTTGAAAATCAGCAATAAAAAGACAAAGACAATGAAAATAGGCAGAAACACTGAAAACATGAACTGTATACTGAATGGTGAACCTATAGAATAAAACATTTCAGCTATTTAGGCACAATATTTAGTGAAGATGGCAAATTAAATATGGAAATAGACAACAGAATTAGTAAAGCTGGTATGGTAGGAAGTCAGATGAATAAATTTATATGGAATAAGAAAGAAATTAGTCAAAATATTAAATTAGCTGTATACCTCTGAAATTAGCTGAAATACCTCTTGTATACAAGACAGTGTTCAAACTAATTTTAACTAATGGATCTGAGAGCTGGGGTAGACCAAAGAGCAGAGACCTCTGATATGAGTTCTGAGAAAGATTAGTGGAGTGAACAGATGGCATCAATGGCAGTATCGCATCAAAAATGAGGATATTAATAAAGAACTCACAATTGTTAGCATTCAGGAATGTGTTAGTAGAGCTAATCTCATGTGGTATGGTCACTTAAATAGAATAGAAGAGGGAAGATTAACAAAGCAAGTGTTCTTTGCCAAGTTGGCAGGGAAAAAAACCCAGAGGAAGATCAAGATGTAGATGGATTGATATAGTAAAAAACTCCTTAAAAGATAAATACAAAATCTGATAATACTGGAGTCTTGACAAATAGATTAATTTAGAGGAAAATTATTGATCGGAAATTAGTAATGGTGTAACTTTTTCATGTAGTACTATCATAATTATCCCGTACCCCCTCCCAGGGTACATATCACAAATTTGATGATAAAACCCGATTACCATAATAAAATCCCAGACATTGTCAATGATTCTAACACAAAATAATCATTGAAACCTTTCACCAAACATCAACTCAAAGAACAATACAAAATAGATAAATACACTGCTAAAAAATCATTCCTCGTACAAGCCATTTCCCATCGTTTTTGGACAAGTTAAGATACATAAACCAGGCTACTCTCATATGTCCCATAACTTCATGCAAGCATACCAACAACAATTTCTTTATTCAAATTTATCGTTTCTACTAAAACCATTGTTAAAATATTCAAAATTTATGATAAAAAAAAATACTGATTAATTCTTCCAAAGTATCAAGCAACCCATCATATTACTCAATAATATTCTTTTTTTCAGATGCTTCTCTATAATTATCAACGTTGATGTGAAAAAATTCCAGACATCATCCACATCCTGCTTATAAATGACCACCCTACTGGAATATAAAAAAATTATCTACAAATATCCTCTCTCTAATAAGACTAATAATGTCAGCAAATAACTTTAAATACAATGACCAATTTTACAAACAAAATTTAAGTCTTCCTATGGGCAGAACTTCCTTTTTTTTTTTTGAACTTATTTTCTTTCCCATATGGAAACAATTCTCATCTCCCTAAATACCAATTGGAATCTCTTATTTGGGTAGATACTGTGTGCCCACAGATGTGAGACCATTCGACACTTATGCGCATGTCAGAAGAATGAGAATCCATTGCAATAATAGAGTAATCAATCCGTCTTGTGGGATGAGTTGTTTATTATTCCACGGCAGAAAATTAATTTCTTTTATGAACATTGTAGTTTTTTAAAGTGGTAACTATTTTCCTTGTATAACAGTTGAAAAATTTTACATTTAAACCATGTGATTTCACGTGTTGGTAACAAATTCTTACATCCTTTATTTCTTTCTCCCCTTCAGCATGAATTAACTATTCTTGGCAATCTACCAAACTCTGTTCTATGAACTGCGGGCATACAATACATGGATGATATACTGTGCATTAATAACAAGAATGCCATATAACACTTATTTTGTCCTTTCAACACTTTTAGCCCAGATTAAAATTCTGTTAAACATGAAGAAAATAAATCAATAAATTTCTTAAATTTGATCTTCAATTAGAGTTGATAATTATCAGTACCAAAGTATACCACAAACATTGGAAATTAATTGCAATTCACCTCTATCACCTTTACTATATCAAAAAAATCTGTAATATTAACACAATTCATTGATGCTTAAAAGTACTCATTTTCTGTCACACCCAAGAAATTACTCATCTGAAAGAGATCTTCAGCTCTCGACAGTATTCCAAAGAACTCAGACTATGCTATTCACTTATTATTATGGGCTACTCCAAGAAGTCTATCCTTACACTCATCAAGGGAGGCCGTAAACATCAAGTCAAGAATTATCTAACATTTGCACAGTATCTATTATACTTTGCTATGAACTCATTTACAGTCATGACACCCACAACAGACTCGGACAACCTATTCCACTCATTCACCACTCTACAAGCAAAAAAACCTAGTCCTAACACCCCTGCAAACTACACTCTTACTCAGATTCCAGGAATGGCCCTTAGTTCTCCCACCACCAGATGTTCTAAAAAATTTCCTCTGAATTAATCTTATAAAAAACCTTTCAGTAATTTGTGTCTCAATTATATCACCCCTTTTCTGCATATCAACCAGTTTCTTTAGCCAACAAATCTTCAACTTGTTCTTATAAGGTTCATTCCATAGACCTGCTACCATTTTGGTCACTAGCCTCTGGATCGTCTCTACCTCTTCTTCATTGTGAAGAAACCCCGGTGCACAGATCTGTGCACAGTAGTCAAGGTCTTATCACAGCTCGATAAAGAAGAATAATAACCTGCTTTTCTCTGCTCATCAAAGTATTCTTCAGTAACCAAGTAATTCAATGAGCTGCATTAGCCACTTTCATTATGAGCCCTAAACTTTAATTCTCTATCCACTAACACTACCAAATCTCTGGCTTCATCAATTTCCTGGAGTACAGTTCCACCTATGTGGTATACAGCCGGTAATATTTTCATCCCAAAATGCATAATATTACACTTTTCCACATTAAACTGATATCCATTCTCCTTTACCTAAACTGTCAGTTTGCAGGATGTGTTGAAATCATCCTGAAAAATTTTAACATCATCTGGATTAACTATTGCTTTACCCAACTTTACATCATCAGCAGACAACTGAACAGTTCCTCTCAGATCCTTTTCCTATATCATTAACGTACAAATTAAACAGTAACAGTCGAAGAACAGAACCCTGCAGCACACCACTAGTCACAGGCCTTCTTTTGGACTCGACTCCTGAATAAACTATTCTCTGATATCTCTCCATCAATCACCCTCTTATCCCCCTCACCAACCCTATATCCATCCCCATTTGCTTCAGTTTACTGATTAGAATTTCACGTAGTATACTGTCAAAGGCTTTTGCAAAGCAAAAGCCTTTAACATTATTTTTATAGCGTCAAACTTTGAATAACTGACAGTAGATGTGAGCAAATTACTGAGATATGACCTACCCTTAACAAAACAGTGTTGTCCCCCATAATAAAACCATGTTGCACCATATAGTATCCCATTTCCATCTATCCATTCCTGTATTTTGCTCTAGACAAACTTCTCCAGTACTATAACAACTCCTGATATGTTGATTGGTCAGTAATTTGCTCCAAGGTAATCAGTCTTGGAGTCTCTAACCTTCAGCATAGAATGAAAAATCAATCAATCACAAAATCTACTCATCCTGCAAATCGACTCCATAATCTGCCATATTATTCAATTACCCAAAATCACATCCCTTCTTCTCAAAGCCACATATTAAACTGCATATAGTCTTAAAATTTCCCATATGTCCAAAACATTTATAAAACATATCTTCAATATTCAAAATTATAGAACTGTCTTCATTACTAACAACAAACTTCAAAATATGCTAAAACATAGAACCTAAATAGCTCAGGTCAACATGCTACTATGACATAATGTTGTTTATAATTTAACTGCCAGTCAGGATGTAATACCTGTATTGGTTCTACCATTCGTTCTATTAGGTCTCATTCAATTAAACAATATCAAGATTGTAATATTCCTATACCAGACTACTTACTTTCTAAAAAAAAAATAGCAACAACAAAATTCCCACTACTGGATTTTTTTCTTATGCAAAACTGTAGATGCCCAGTGTCCATTTTTTCTTCATCAGGAAAAATATTCAAGACATTATCAAACTGGACTACTTAAAGCACTTGGGGAATGCTTACTGTTTTATCTTCTTGTGTTTATGGGGGAGGGAGGGCATCTGTGCCATCTATTTAAGGATCTGGAGGCATGCCTTTGATCCTGTGGTGCATGTTTTAACAAGTGGATTTTCATGCAGTTGGACCTTTTTTTGGCATGTCCTCAGGTGCGAATGCACATTTTTCTCTTTCATTCACTTCTCCTCGAGATTTCTCTTCGAGCCAGCAAGTCAACTGTCACTAGGAAGTCCCTTCCTTTAATCTGTTATCTGTCAGGACTTCAGTATTCTCAATCTTTGGTCTTCTAAAATGCTTCTTACTGTATCAATCCACCTAGATGTAAGTCATCCTCTGAGTACTTTTTCTGCCATTCTGCCAACAAACACCTGTTATGCTAAGCCTGAATTTGATGCTCCCATTCTGTTTAAGTTTTCATATGCTCTTAAATTAGCTCTATTCACACATTCTAATTGCTAACATGACATCATTAGCATTTGGAATGTGTGAATAGAGCTAATTTAAAAGCATATGATAACTTAAACAGAATGGGAGGGTCATGCTCAGGCTTAGCATAACAGGTGTTTGTTGGCAGGATGGCAGGAAAAATACTCAGAGGAAGACTTAGATCTAGGTGGATTGATACAGTAAGAAGATCAAAGATTGAGAATACTGAAGTCCTGACAGATAACAGATTAAATGGGTGTAAAGACTATAAACAGAACGTCAATATTACATAAAAAAGATTACATCATTATTAATGCAATATCCTGTACATCCCTCCCCTTTACATATCAGGAATTTGATGTTCTCAGACTATATTCAGAGATGCTCATCATCCTGATAGTCATAAGTTTGGCATTATGACTAACAGTGCACAATACACACACAAACATAGTCCAGTCAATCAGTCTCCAAAAGATTTATATACTTTGTATATCTTTAATATATTCACGGGGTGTTTTTTTTTAAATCCAATACATATTTTTTTTAAGATTCAGAAAAGGTAAGGTATACTTATTTGAGAAATTAATCTAGTGTCTGTTTTATGTCAACCATGCTTACACAAAACTAAAATCCTAATATACTAGTATCACTGGTGGACCAAAGGTTAGGTAAAACAGAAATCCTGCTCTGGGGAGCAAACATGAGATATGCAACATTTACAGTTTCCTTCTTCATATGAACTCAAATGAGATAAAATTATGCAAATAAATAAAAAGAAAATAAAATAAAATAAAACTCAAAAAGTGGACTCCAGAATAAATACTAACAGATTTCTCTTATATAAGAATGTGGAAATTACACGACAATTAACCTACCAGTGGATGACATCATGGGTGAGTGCGAAATGCTGCGTGACACAGGTAGAGTTGTAATTCCATTTAGTAAAGGAGAGTTCAAATGTGGACTATTGCCTTGAGTGGATGATAATACACTTCCTCCATTCAACAACCCTTCTAATCCAGTGTCCACTGATGGAGCCTGTAAGCATCTGAGACTTTGAGATGGGCTTTCATTCCTCTGAGATAAAGAATCTAATGTAAGACCCGGAACCACTTGGCCATTCAGCATCAGCTGACCTAAAAAGAAAAACTTCTTAAAACACAACAAGAATGTCATCCAATAATGTGGACAGCAATGAATTTGTGCACAGCATATGGAGCTTCTCTACTAGCAAATCTGCAATGCAGAAAAAAAGTTAGGTAAATGAAATACTAGACAAAGATTCTGAAAAGAACAAAGGTGTTTGCGACTTGGGGATTTTCATTATGAATTTATATCAGACCTATAAAAAATGATATACAGAGTCTCTGATGTCCATATTCAAGAATGACACCAGCAGTGATATCCTTGCAGTGATATTCATTTTGGATAGTCCTTTTTCCCAACAGAAGCAAAACCAAATAATTAAAAAATTATGACTAAGTAAAATTCCTTCACAAAGTCTACATAATCACTGTAGAAACTAATATGATCACACAAAAATATTCATAATCCAGAAAAAAGGAATGGACTCCAACTTATCAATTATGAATATTATGTTACCTATATATGTGTCATTTCTCATAATAATTTAATGCTTATTATTGAATAAATATCCATTTCAATTCCGAGTGGATTTCACAGCAACACATTAGCCAGCATGCATAGCAAATACTGATAAGCTTGTCTCACTTCTTTTAACTTTTTACACCTTTTTTTAGTCATTATAGGCAGATTAGATAAACCAATAGTTCACTAACCATTTGAGGATGTGACTGTTCCATTAAGAGTATCTTAATAGCTTGAATGAATTAAAAACAACTGGGATGGACAAACACAAGGCAGACATTTTGCAAGGAATGCTTGCATAACAACATGCAAATTAACAGTAATCCAGAGTACAACAAAGTTCACAATATCACATCACAGAATTATTATATAACAGTTCATTGAGTTCATACTCAATTTTTTTTAAATAAAAAAAAGAAACAGTAAATCTTTCTTGTTTACGAAAATCCCACTGAGAAAAGGTTAGAAACATACTGCATATTCAGTACATGGTTGGAAATGAGATATTTGGGAATCCTGCTCTAGAAACCAACTACTTTTTCAAGCCACTTGAGACCTAATAAGCAAAGTGGAAGTCTTGTATTAGGCATTGAAAACCCACTGCTACTTAATTTCATAACAACCAAAATGAGATATTAAGTAATCTAAATTTTATTAAATGGCTTACATCCTACTACTACTAATGGAGCCCTGACAACAGATCAAACAATCTCTATAGAGCATCCTTTTTACTCTGTTATACATCAAAAACATTTTTATATCAACTTCCTACTTAAAATCTTTCGTGAATAAATAGTGCCATTTCCCTTCTATTGGTGAGAATAGAGAGGATTAAACTGACATATATAGCAACATAAGTACATATGTCATGACGTGCAAATCAAAATTCACATTCTCCTACATGTGAAGTCAGCAAAAATTAGCTGCAGAGATTTGTCAGATATGTGGTATGGTTTTTATGGGCTGAATGCAGTGTGCTACATATTGCTGATGATTTAGTTTACAGATTGAAGGCTAAATATGAGAGCTAAATATAATTTGATATTTCAAAGTAATGTAGCCGACATATTTGGAAAATTACACTAATAAAAGAAAAACTGTGTGCTTCAACAATTACGTACAGCAAAGACAAAAATGCATGCCACACTTGAACAACAGGTATCATTCATGATGTGGAAACTACATTGTCAACTGCAACATATTAAAGTGATCAAATTTTATATGGAAATATTTCCTTGAGATTAAGATAATTTCAGGCCTTAGTAAATTGTGAAGTCTTAGTTCTGAATATTTACAAATTACAAGTACATTTTCCAGTTAATTCTATACTCCAAACTACAGAAGTCAGTTCCAACTTTTTTCTCTACTGGTATCCAACTGAATACAAATAAGGAAATGATTGTAGACAAAAAAAAAGGTTCTCTGCACATTATGCAATGCGATTTTTGTTTGATTGTAGTCATTCATTCTCATAGCAATAGGATTTAAAGCCATTTTTGGCATATATACTGTGAACAATTTTCTTTTGCCAACTCCACAAATTTTAATAGCAATCCGATCTTCACTGGCACAACCATATTTCAACTATAGCTTCTGCAGCTACCAAAAAACTTGTACTTTTTTTGCACAAGTTCACACCTTCTAACTCTATACAAAGCCCAAATCCACCTAGACATGGAATATTGCTCCCATATTTAGGGTGGTGCACCAAAATCCTCTCTAAGATTGCTCAAGAAGAGGGTAATCTGGCTAATTAATGATCCCTCTCTCAAAGACCCACTTTAATCCTTATCTCATAGACATTTAGTTTGTCTTGTGCCACCTCTTCTACAGACTTTTATTATAGTGTTCTGCTGAATTGGCCACTATTATTCTCTGCTCTCCTCCAAAATCATTAAAACAAGAGCCACTGCTAACCAACACCCTTTTACAGTCCATCTTAAAACTCACCGAACCAACTTCACTGCCTCCTCTTTTATTCCATCTACTTCTGTCCTTTGGAACAGTCTTCCCCCACTCTGCCTTCCCCAAAGATTACAACCCTCAGCTGTTCAATGAAAATGAACAGATTCCTCCTTTCTTCTATTCCTCTTGCCCACACAAGGCACTAGCGTGCTATAGGTCTTGTGGCCTTTCGTGTGTGAACCAGATATAAATCATATTTCCATAAATTCCAATCATTTTCCCAATAAAAATGGAATTATAACTAAGAATTTTTCAGTCTAATCCACAAATGAACAAAACATTTGCAGTGCAGCATATACACATGACCAAATAATACTAGCAGGCTTTTTTGTCTGTTTAAAGTTGAATTTTTCAGTTGTATTTCTGCTTGTTTTTGAGACAACTATTATGATGCCCATGACAAATTGAGGGTATACAATAAACTGCAGTTCATCAAATAATCTGAAAAATCATTTAAGTGAATCATTTGCTTCTGTATAAAATCAAGCATTCTGATGGTGGTCTTAGGTGCACCATTCCAAATGTGGAAACAGGATTCTAAGATCAGGCAGATTTGAGCTTTATAAAATGTTAGCAGTTGAGAAGAGAAGTGCTATTTGGAACAAAATAATAATACCAAGTTTTTTTTTCTTTTTTTTAGGATGGAAAAGGCTATGGATGTGATGTGCTTATGCCAAGGATAGCTTAGATGTGAAATTTAACCCAAGAAGAGAAAAATGATCCTGGTTGGCAAGTAGAATATTGTCAAAAGTGAAGCAGAGTAAAGCATGGTCTCCTCCAGGAAATGAGACAAGATTGCATTTCGGTGTCATTAAAATCACCAGGTTATTTTCACTCCTTTTGAGAATGACAAGGTAATGTTTAAGGCACTGGTTAAAGATATAAAGTCCGAATTACATGAGCATTACAATGTTTTGAAAATGAAAGAGGAGTGTCATCAGATCAAACAGGATTGGATATGAGAGAGAGAGAGAGAAATCGCTGATATATGGCAGGAAGAGTAGATGAAAGCAAAGAGCCCTGGTATACACCAGCAGTGAGTGAAAAATCTGATGAAAGGAGAGAAAGAATGGTAATCCATTTACAAAAGGGAAGAAAGAAAGAATACCATATGATTAAATGGTAGTCTAGTAAGAAAGCCACAACGGCAGACTCAGTCAAATGGCTTAGAAATATCAAGAGTGACCACTATTTTTCTCCAAACATTTTCATGTTCTGCATCAACAACATTTTTTTTCCCCTTGCTTCAGGGGAGTTGTGCACTGTTGCTGTGATAAAGTTACAGAGTCAGTATTTATGTTACTATCTAGGCACTGGTCATGAATCACTGGGGTTTCTTTCCAATGAAAGAATTTTATTAAAGAAAATGATAAGCCACTGTTTGAGAATGTCGATAACTTTTTCAAGTTTAAAAACTGATTAATGGAGGGGAATGCATAGGAGACAGAAAAATGAATGGTTGAGGTCAGCCAAAATTTTGTGCTAATTCATTGATCTCTGCATACCTAGCATGCATCTAGTGGCAGAAACACACCTCTGTATCCCTGATATTGATCAGTTTGTTTTCCAGTGGTAGCAGCAATCAAAGCAGTTCGATGTTGCTGGGCTTGTTGTTGCCATCTTCCATGGGCAGTAGGCATAGCTGAGTCACAGTGTGCTGCTTGTAACCAATATAAATATAAAAGAGAGCTTGTTCTCAGTCACTCAAAGAGTACTTATGGATTAGTTTAGTTCTTCAGCCTCTTAACTATTACTGTACTTTTCATTTTGTGCTGAGGTCGGAAAGAAAACTTTTATAAGCTATTAATTAGGAGTACTAATTCAAGGTAAATATTCTGAAGCACCACCTGTCAATCCTGATGATGCAAGTTCTGGAGTGCAACTGGAAGAAAACCAAGACCAGGAGACATTGGTATCAAAAGGTTACTGAATATTCATCTGATATCCATCTGACTAAAGTTTCAGAGAAGGCATAAACTGTGAATAGTTTGTGAAATAGGAGATCTGCCTTGGTCAGCTAAAGAGATAGAAGAAAAACTGATGCCAAGAGGTCTGCCTTATCTTTAGGTGACATTACTATTGTATCATCACGATGTTGGGGGGGGGTGAAAACATGGAAGTAGAAAAGTTGCATCCCACAGCCATTTGTGAGGGACTAGAAGGCTTCCCTGCCATTTAAACAGGAGATAAGTTTAGCACATTTGGCCCTTATAAAGTCTGCTCTGCTCTTTAGCAGTTTTTAAGACTAGTTTCTTTACTTAAGCTATCGGGCATGTGCTGGATTGGACTGCTTTGACAGTTGTTGAAGAGCAAGGGTTTAGATAAAGATCAAGGGTTTTGAGTGGAGTGGAGAATAAAAGCAATCATCCCGGTGAGAATAATTTCTGTTATCACAACAGAGGAGTGGAAACAGCAATCAGACCATGGAAACAAGGCACAGAAATCCTGAAGTTCATTCCAGTTGGCATCATTGTAGTACCAGACGATATTAGGCTGAGAATGACTGGGAGAGGATGATCTGTAGAAAATTTCTGTACAAACTGACTAAAGTTATGGTCAGACTTGCCAAGAGGAGGGCTAATATCAACAATGTATTTGGAGGGAGAACTGGTCAAGAAAAAGTTAAGGGTGTCTGCCAGGAGAGTGATAAGGATTATATGGATTTCTAGTGGGTTGGTGAACAATTTGTGTTAAATCATTACTTATAAAAAGTTTGGCTTCTCTTCTAGCTAAGTCTGTGAAGCTGGAGACAGGAAGGCAAGTATTATGGATGTTAAAATCACCAAAGAAGGTTATCACACAGATCATATACAGTCTGTTTATCTTAGGATAAACAGACTGTATATGATCAACTTTCAGAGATAAATAGCCAGATTGGTGAAGCCATTGGAGTGGATAAATACAAATTTAAGAAGTGTGTGGAAAGGCTTATGTATTCGTCGTACATGTTGATTGAATTTTAATGGTATAGATGTGAACACAGATTGATAAGAAAATAACTATTTATTGACTTAATTGCTAATATTTCGCTGATATTCTATCCAGCATCTTCAGAGCACACAAACAAAGTTTGTTACGGTAGCAAGACAACCACAGTCCGGTGTAACAGTGGGACTAGTATGAGCAATTGTGATGTACAACACAAAGACTCAAAAGTCATAATCAGGTGCCATCTAAGTAGGAAAAAAAAAATGAAAAAAAAAATTTACGAAGTGCTCATGCATTTGGAGAAACACTAACAAATTGATGAAATAAGACAGTAAACCAGAAAAGTAACCACTTTTTCCTAATTCTATAGTATGTTCCCAAAACTTAGTTAAAAAAAAAAACTTGCAATTTCTCTGCTGGTACTTTCCCCACAGGCATTTCTATAACTAGAACATAAGAGCTAACCAACATCTATTTACAGTCTTTTCATTTCTTTCTGCTTCCTTTCCTGCTTTCCCTTCTTTCATTCATTTTATTGTTGAAGAAATGCCTCCCCAACTCTCCCTTCCATGACTATATCCTGAAAATTATAACCTATAAAAATACTCTTTTTTCTGTTCTCAACCCTGGTGTCTGAAATTACCAAAAAAAACTATTACTAAGCAAATGAAAAAACAAACTCACTCAGAAAATAAAATAGTCAGGTCACATGTGATTTATAAGTCAATTAACTTATAAATTCAAGAAGCAGTTCTTTTAAGCCACTCTTAAATTCCAAAATGGAGAATTAAAGACTGGCTTAAAAGAGAGCGGCTCCTTGAAATAGAATTCCATAATGCAATGAGGACACTGTAAGATCTGAAACATAACCAACAAGACCAATAATTTTTTCAATAGATGACATCAAAAGATAAAATTTACTACTGAGCTGGAAAGCATCAAGATATCTTAGATGTTTTAAGAAATAAGGAAATAATTATAGACCATCATGAAAGAGTGTTTCATTCTAGTATTATTATCACAACTAATTTTATTTTGCCTGATTCTACTGGTGAAGATGGTCCAATTGAAAGTCTTTTTTCATTTCCTCTGAGAGAGAATAAGCAGAAATCTTTTTAGTCCTAAAATTTCAAAATCAGTAGAGCTGATCTCTGCCTTCATCATACACATAGTTCAGTTTATTTCAACCAACTATCTCTAGACTTCATATTCTTATCACCTGTAATAAAAACTTGCTGCATTCCTATTATTAATTGACATTACTGTTGAGGAATAGTGAGAATTCTGTGGTCAATTTGAAACTCTATTTTCTAGAAGAATATCCTATTTGCCAATGCTAAAGATTGACTAACTCAAGAACTGAATGAAAGAAAAGTTTGAGAAAAAAGTTTCTTTAGCAGAAACAAATGAACCTATATGGTCATTCTTCAGCTGCTAATTGAGAGTAATGGAGGTTACAACCACACTACACAGGCATCCACACACACATTAAGTAATCCTAAATATCAATATTAAGTTTCATTAAATTCCATCAAGTCTGGGAGAATAAATATAATTTCACCCCGTTTTACCAATAAAAATGGAATTATAATGGGAAGAGTAAGAATCTTGCCGACTATTCTTGAAGTGTGGATCAACAACAAAAAATTACTGCACTGCATAACATATAGCCAAATACTGATCATACTTCTTTCTCATCCATCAGATGATGGATTGAGTGCCTTATGAACAAATCTTTGCCATCTGGTTATATCTCTAGCAGTTTTGTCATCTCTCTGATGCTAAATAATTGTGATCTTTCCTTCAAATCCTGTAACAAAATTCTTTTTGGTCTGCCCCTTGATAGTCTTCCTCCAATGATTCCATTCAAGGTAATATTTGGTAATCTCTAAAAAAGGCATTCTCTGGAGGTGTCTAAAAAACTACACTTAATTGTTATGTAAGAATTATATCTATGATATCCTCTCTGTGGGTTGACTTGCTGATTTGTTTTGTGTTCTAACTAGTGAGTCTTATTTATTTTCTTCAGCATTTCATTTCAAATGCTCTGATGTTATGTATTTCTTTCTGATTGAGTCTCCATATCTCAGTTCTATATGTTGCCATAGGTATAATAATGGTCTTATAGTTTTTAGTTTGAGGCTTTTTGAAACACTGTTATTGTTTTCAATAATTTTGTTTAATTTATTCATATTAGACAATCCTATGTTAAGTCTGTGTTTACCATTTCTGTGCTGTCAAGTCTGAGTAATGATTTTTGCCAGCCTGGTTGGCCTAGTGGTTAGCATATCCACTCTCCAGCCAAAAGGCTATGGGTTCGAATCCTGTCGTGAGCATGGATGTTTGTGATTATCTGTGAAAATACTAGTGGTGGTGGACAGTAGATGCATTGGTGTAGATGATGCAGGTTTGCTGTAGTTGGTGGACTGAGTAGAGATGGAGAGCTGTAGAGTTGTAGGTGCCCTCCCTCGATGAGGACTCCTTGCAGGTGTCATGTAATAATAATAATGTAAATTGCTTTATCTGTTCAAGTATATGAATAGGTAAAATATGGTTGTACTTTCAGACAAAGTTATACTGTGCTTAAAAAACATCATTGTATTTCAATTGAGACTGTTTACCAAGGATTCCAAATACCAAATTTCAACATAAATTCCATTCAGCCAGAGTCCCAGAATAACTTGAATATGGATAAACAGACATTTAGGAGAAGCTCATGCATTTTGCAAAAACATCTGAAATTCAGACATCAGTAACCTAAAACTCAGTCTATAAACATGGTCATTACCTTCATACTAAATCTTCTTAATGCCCTAGCCAAAATAGTAAATCAGCATTTTGAATAACACAGCATCATGTATTCTGTGAGATGAAGAAAAACTTGACTTACTATGTAATATGTTTATCCATGACTATCTCCAAAAAATAAATAATAATAATAAAAATTACCTTACCTATAAATTATTACTTAAAATAAATCAGTTTTAATGCAAATATTAAAAAAAAAGTATCTCAACTAGTCCATCATAGTGATACTGACATTGACACTACATCTTTAGTAAAAAAAAATTAGACTAAAAATCAAGATACCTTACAAATTGGTCCAAAAGTTATGTTTTTTTAAGCTCTCCAAAAGCCATCACTCCTTTCTAAAAATACTCAAGTGCATATGTGGGTGTACATAATCCAGTGTAATCAAGGGAAAATTTTACATGATGTGTTGCAAAGAACTGTCACTGATGAAAGTTGGCGTTTTCAGTTTGATCCAGAAACACAATGGTCTCCTTTTTTTTCCGACACTGCTAGAATTATCCACCACAAATTTGTTCCTAAGGGCACCACAGTGAACGGTCAGTATTATTTATGAGTAATGCAATGTCTGTATGCCAGTATGCGACATGTCAGGAAAGAACTATTCTGCAACAACCATTGGTTTCTGATGCTTGACAGTGTGCCTACACACACTGTGTACTACTTGAAAAGCATTTGTCTGTGAAGTCTGTGTGATTGAATATTCCTTCCCCACGATTCACCAGATTTGGCTCCCACAGACTTTTTCCTCTTCCCAAAGATGAAGTGTGCCTTGAAAGACAAGTGCTTCAGTGACAATGAGGACATCCAATATGGTGTCACCCAGACACTGAAAGAAGTTCCCCGTTCAGGACCTCCACTGTGCCTTCGAACACCTGTGCAACAGATGTAAACATTGTGTGAAGCTGGAGAAAGATTCTGAATCTTGTAACTGGCAGTTCCAAATATAGGTATTTGTTTTGATATAATAATTGTCATCTCACTACTTAATGGGCACACTGTGTATGCAGTTTTAATACACTGCAATAAATTTGAAAGAATATCCAGTTGTCTGCTGAAGTTGCTAAAGTGAGGAAAGCTTTTGGTTTAATGGTATAAAGACATCTGGGGTCGCACTGCACCAATATGTGCACCAATAAAAACATAAGATGTAAAAGGCATGTAAAAAAAAAAAAAAAAAAATTCATAAAAATAAACATCCATAAATACACTGTGTTTAAAATCTATATACACTAAGATGAACTAATAAAACTAATATATATATAATATGAAATATATACAAATGTGGCTAGCATACCTGCTTTTCAACCAACAGGTCATGGATTCAAATCCCATGGATGTGTGCAATTGTCTTTAGATGGGAGATGAATTTCATCACCCAGTGTGAGACTACTGCCCCTCTTATTGGAGGATTGAAGTGGCTTGAAAAAGTTCCATGTTTGGTTCTAGAGAATTTTCAGACCATGTAAAAATAAATTTGAAAAAAATTACAAATATATATATATATGTATGTATGTATGTATGTTACGGTTAAAGTGATAAATCTGGTTATTATTAATAATTACCGGTTAAAGTGAATAATTAGAATTAAACACTTTAACCGGTTAAAGTGAATAATTCCTAGAGGAGTCTGGTAAATGTAATAAAAACATGTTTACAGGTTTTATATATAGGTTTTCATTAAATTTCTTTGCCTAGGAGCATCAATAATCTCGGACCGTCCCCTAGGGGCATCAATACTCTTGGACCGGCCCTGTAGATAACCATAATTGACACGCCCTGGAAGAAGTACTGATTACTACGTTAATAGGAGAGGTTGCTTTTTTTCTTATTTACATCAGTCGCTACTAAGTGTGTACATTTCTCCACATTTTCATTGATTTTATGTACCCATAAGCAAAATGGGAAATTTAGAAATAATGAGAACACGATTTAACGACCAAGTTAATATGTCGAGATCGAAAAAAGGGACAAATAATCAGTTATTTACAAGAGAAAAGTATTATTCGTTTTTAGCAAAAGTAAAAAAGAACAAAGATAAGGTTTCTGGCGAAATACCTGAAGATTATCAATTATCAAGATTTGATATCGTAAAAATTGGAAATGTTGAAAAACTCGTCGTACCTGTTAAAAATGAAAGAGATCTGATTATGTATTACACTTTCTTGGAGGAAAATTTTCAGTTAATTCATGACACTCATTGTCATCAGCCATGGAGGACGAAACAAAATGATGAAAGTGCTTCAAGAGAAGTATAAGAACATCACAGTTGAAATTGTTACGATATATTTGAATCTTTGTGAACCCTGCCAAAAGAAATTGAGCATTCCAAAAAAAAGGGTTCGTTGTTAAACTAATTAAAAGCAGCAAATTTAATTCAAAATGTCAGATTGACTTAATTGATATGCAGTCACAAGCTGATGGCGATTATAAATTTATAATGGTTTATCAAGACCATCTTACGAAATTTGTTCAACTTAGAGCTTTGAAAACGAGCTGCAAAAGTTACACATCACCTATTGGATGTATTCACAATATTTGGAGCCCAATGCATCTTGCAAAGTGACAATGGCCGGGAATTCGCAAATAAAATTATTGAAGAAGTCTGCAGAATGTGCTTAAGATTGTTCGTGGGAAACCACAGCAAAGTCAATCACAAGGCTCAGTTGAAAGAGCAAACCAAGACATTGAAAAAATGTTATCCACATTGCTTGAAACAAATAAAACAACAAAATGGTTGGAAGGGATAAGGATAAAATTTATTCAGTTTATGAAAAACAGAGCACATCACTCTGGAATAGATCGCAGTCCCTATGAAGCTATGTTTGGCTGTAAAGCTAAGGTAGGTTTGAAAACATACTTACCAGTCGATACCTTGTCAGAAATCACGAGCGAAGAAGATTTCAAGATGATATTAAAAGATCAAACTAATAAGGATGTTGAATGTGAGAAGATAATCTCAGAGAGGGAAAGCGGTATTAGGACAGAAAACAGTGACAACGTGGAAGTGGAAATAGATGATAAGAGTGATGACTTATCTGTTGGAGATCCAAACAAAAACAGAAATAAGAGTATTAGCTGAATCGAAAGAAAACATTTTTCTGAAAGAACGATCAACAAGGAAGATAACAAAATAAAAAATATAACTAATGTTGAATTAGAAAATAATGAAAAAATTAAGGAAAGTACTTCTTTTGCACTCAATGAAATCACAGAAAAAAATTCAAAAATCTCGAAACTCTGCTAAGCAGTCACTTAAGAAGCAAGCTGAAAAAATGTTAAGGCTTTCAATGACTAAGTTTCCAATTGCAAATGTAGGAGAAAATGTTCAGATAAGAATTCCAGAAGTAGACAGGGCTAAGACCAATAACCAGAATATTATAGCTGTTATAATTTCTATTGAGAATGAAAACCTATATAAATTAGGTACAAAATATGGTATTTTAAACCAACTCTATTCGAGGAACGAATTAACCGTTTGTAAGGAAACTTTTATTTCAGTTAATGAATTTCCTGATATTGAGATAAGTCTAAGAGAATGTGCCTGCAAGAAATCTAATTTAGGTGGTCAAGGTTTCCAATATTGCAACTGTACAGCCCATTGTAACTCAAATTGCTGCAAATGTAAAAAGTCAGAAATCCTTTGTAATTCCAAGTGCCACAGAGGTCTTTCCTGCAAAAATAAGTAATTTGTTTTTTTACCCGACAACAATATAATTATAATAATGTATTTATCTCCTTTTCTCTCTGCTATTAAATAAAATATTTTTTATAAAATATGTTTTTATTACATTTACCAGACTCTTCTAGGAATTATTTATTTTAACTGGTTAAAGTGATTAATTCTAATTATTCACTTTAACCGGTAATTATTAATAATAACCGGATTTATCACTTTAACCATAACATATATATATAAAATTGATAAAAATGGGGGGAAAAAATCCTTAGATTGCCCACAGTACAAATGAATTATACTATGCATTTATACATTATACAAACAGTTTACTAATAACTTTGCACAGGTGTGAACTATACACACACACACACATACACACACACACACAGAGAGAGTCATCCCTCGACTTACGTCTGTTTGAGTTGCATCCTTTCAAAGATGTATCCGTGATCCCATAAGGGATAAATAATTTCGACTATACTTTCGAACAAGAAGCAAGCAAGCAAGCGTAAAGTAAAAAGGTTTTTGTTTATCAACAATGCATCATGCAACAATGCAGTGGCAACAGCACATTCAGCAGCAATCTCCCTCGGCAGTCGGCACTTGGCTTCAACAGTTCCTCTGTTGGTTTTGTGTTTGAAAAATGTTATTTGTGTATTTATCGTTAATTATTTTGCGATATTTTGTGCAACATGGTCCCTACACGCCCAATTAAAAAACCTAGTGAAGAATCACAGAAAAAAAAGGCGAGCAATTGATCTAGAAACAAAGTTGCAAGTTATAAAGTAACATGAAGCAGGTAAGCCAGTAAGTGTGACTGCACATCACTTCAGATGGTCTCATTCTACAGTGAAGACCATTTCGAAACATAAGGATAAAATCGTAGTGGCTGTGAAAGGATCTGCTTCCACTAAATCGACGATGAAGCAACGACAAGGTCCTATCAGTGATTGGAAAAGCTACTTCCATCATGCATAGAGGACCTGAACCAAAAGTGTATACCCCTTTAGCACTATGGCCATAACCGCTAAGGCATTAAGTCTCTTCAACATGTTGAGGGAGAAAGCAGGGCCCGATTACGACTATGAATTCGATGCTTCTTTTGGTTGGTTCAAGAGATTCAAGCAGCATTTTGCACTGCATAATGTAAAAATGCATGGTGAATCAGCAAGTGCCGATGAAAAGGATGCCAAGAAGTATGTGGAGAAATTGGATAAAATTATTATGGAGGAAAATTATTTGCCATAGCAAATATTTAATATGGATGAGACTTCCTTGTCTCAGATAAAAATGCCCTAGCAGACAATTCATCAACAAAAAATGGTTTCAAAGTTCTTAAAGACTGTGTTACGATTCTGTTAGGAGGTAATGTGGCTGGATATAAACTGAAACCATTTGTGATATGGCACAGTGAGAATCCACAAGCCTTCAAAAGCATTAAGAAGCATACTCTTCCAGTTCATTAGCAGAGATATAAGAAGTCGTGGATGACTCAAAAATTGTTTGCAGATGCTTTAATCAACATTATGCGAGTGAAATGGAAAGCTGTTGTATGAAAGAAAATGTAGAATTTAAAATTTTATTAATTCTAGATAATGCTCCAGTTCATCCATCTTGGTGATCTTTACCAAGTTCAAGGTCATGGTTTCAGTTTATATCCAGCTTACCTCCTAACAGAATCGTAACACGGTCTTTAAGAGCTTTGAAACCAGGCATAAATTTTAGCTTTTTGTGGATAAATTGTCTGCTAGGGCATTTTTTTCCGAAACAAGGTCTCCAAACACTACTTCATTGATCCAACCGATGAATCAGAGAATTCTAGTAGTGTTTAAGGTTTATTATCTATGGAGAACTTTTTCACAAGCCATTTCTGCTAATGAAGGAAACCACCACTATCATGCAATTCTGGAAAGCATTCAATATTTATCATGCTATTAAAAATATTGCTGTAGTTTGGGACAAAGTGATCTCTCAATGTATGAGTGGCATATGGAAAAAAGACATTAGAAAGGTCTGTGCATGATTTTGGAAGTTTTGAAAAAAATTAAGGCCTTTGTAAATTGAGTGAAGAAATAGTGGGCTGAGCAAACAACCTGAATCTCAAAGTGAATGATGACGACATAGATCAACTCATAGGAAATGCCCCTGAAGAGCTGACCAATGAAGAATTGGTCAAACTGGAAGAACGTGTTGCAGAAGAGGAAGACGAGAAAAGGAAGAGGAAAAAGAGAAACAAGGAGAGGTAGTTAAACAATTTACAGTGGAGGGTCTTGCAGAAATGTTCACTGAAATTAGCGATGTTCTCAAAATTATTGAAGGCATGGACCCCCAATGCTGAACGCTACTTATTAGTAGAAAGGAAAGATATAAGAAGAATACACAATGAGTTTGCTTGCTATAAACAAATTTATGATGAAAAGAAGAAGAGGAATAAGCAAAGCACATCTGCATTTTCATCAAAAAAAAAAAAAGTTACATTACGCCAGAAGAGCTGCAGCCTGGTCCTTCACATAAGGAAGGTAATGAAGATGTGATTGTGGAGAGTTCAGTGATTATTCTCCTGTTTTATAGTGGCAGTAATGCATAGTACAATTTTATAATAAGGTTTAAAAATTAAAATGACTATATTTATTACTGTTAAGTCACTAACCCCTATAACTTTGTTGATTTAATGTATCGACTTACACCCGAACCGACTTACGTCCTTCCTGATGGAAGGGAAGCGACTTAAGTCAAGGGATGACTATATATATATCAGGGGCAAATATTCCAGGTGTGCTAGGTGTGCAGTGCTCATCCATGAAATATCAATATCACCCATATATTTTTACATTTATTCCCATTAAAGACTCCCCAATTGTTTGCAGACTTCGCACAATTCCTAAAATTGAACACAATATACTTACTAATGCTTCATTGTCCTCTTCAGGAGGGTAATAAAGCATTAGTGCTTCATGAAGAAGGCACTTTTCACTGCATAAAATTGCATCACATTCGCGTTAACAGCCCAGGTGTGCTTTCAAAATGCATACACCTTTGAGCCATTCGAAAAGATGTAAAGAGGGCATAGCGGGTCAAATTCTTAGCTTTGTAATATTTTTAAATTGCTGAAAAGGCGTCCGGGTGAGCTAAAATTTTGAGCTCACTCTGCAGCACTTAGCATCTGTGATTGGTTATTGTGTCAACCAATCCAATTGAACATTGTCACTTGTCATGAGTTGAGCGCTTTGTGTAATCTATGGCTATATTACAAACAGTTGTTACACATGTTTTCTGGAGCAGAAAATTTGAAAGTGATGTTAGGAGAAAAATGCTAATTGTTTTTTCTTTTGCTTGTGCAGTATATCATCTGTTGAGGTTGCAAAGTTTTTTAACGGTATATATAGACATTTTTATTCTAGTCTTCGGAAACAACAGACAGTAAAATATATCTATTCCTGAATAAAAATTAATATTCTGTGTATTATAAGAAGTCGTTGATCTACAACAAAATACCAGCATATGTGAGATTGATAAGACAGAAGAACCGTTGATACTAAAAATCCTGGACTCAGCTTAGCAGAATATGAACTGATCATGGTGTATGTGTGGACATGCTTTTTAAATGGGGTAAACGACCATCCCTGCATTGTGTTTGTGGAGCTCAAAGACAAAACCATATTGTAACTCAGTGTTATCTCGGAGCATATTCAAGAGACAAATTGGACTTTTTAAGTGCTACACCTGAAGCTATGAACTACGACCAATATCGATGTTAACCTTTTAATTTTATTAGTTTTTAAAATGACTTAATTTTATATGTTTTTAAAGTGACAGTGTATTGTACTGCATGTTTTATTATTCATGCCATACGAATAAATAAATAAATAAATATTCCTGCAATACTCTCTCTCTCCATAAGTTTTTTTTTTTAAATTATGCCATCATAAATTCACTTATTCATGTTTAGAATTAATAGAATCGTGCTATTCGCTCTACCCAGCAACTTATAGGACACACATCACAAATGATAATTATTAATTATTCTTTACCATCAATGGAAGTGTTTCTACTCATACTTATTCTTTCCTATTCTCACATGTCTTATAAATGATGGTTCACATATTTTCATCTTTGAGTATTTCAAATATACCAACTAAATATAGCATTTTCCTTCATTGTTGTTTTCTAATAAATCATAAAACAGATTGTTCCCCCATCCTACGCAGAAGTATTCAAAGTTATCCTGCAATTAATTGCATTGGACCAATTAAGATGAGCACTGATGCTATGCCCTCTCAAAACTTTCATACATCGATAAAATGCAATCACACGGTCATGGGCGTCCGTTGGGGGGGGAACTTCCCCCGAGATCGATTAAAAAATCTCACAAATTATAATCTTAAAATTGATTGAGATATGTAATCTTACACCCTCGACCCTGGGAACACTTTGTCCTTCTTAAAATTTTATTATGGGTTGGCCATAATAAAATTTTTCCGATTCTTTTTCTGATTCGGAATGGCAGTTATGGCAGCAGAAGAAAGTATTACTACTTGAGTTTAAGAGGGTGAGGTTCTTGTCGTCAAGCATATGCTCAACTCTTCCTCTGATATTAGTCTGGGCACTACCCCCACAGTATTGCATCCATTTAAATCCCTATTAAAAATGGGGGGGGGGGGGGGGTTAGTAACTGCAACATAACATCAAGGTCATCCTGCAAGATATCTGCAGCAGGAGACAAGTAGTTTTTTTGACTCTTAATCAAATCTTTATAAAAGATTTGATTGAGTCAGATGGCAACTACCTCTGCATTTGTATTAAGTGGGACTTGCTGAAAGGATGCATGATTGTCCACAAGGATGACAACTCCTTCGTGGGCAGGTTCATCCCCTGTTCTGCCCTTATAAATGATAGCAACATTTTGTAATATTGGATCATCACTGGGCTGGCTTTGAAGTATATTTCCTGCAAGCAAAAGCAGATTAGTTTATAATTCTGCAAGAGATCCTTGATATCAATGTTTTGATGGAATTCATGACAATTCCATTATAGAAATGTTTACATTAGTTCTTTTGGTAGTGTCACATCTTGGTTCTGATTCTACGAGGTTTTGTTTTTGTTAGTGTTGGATTTTTTCTCTCTTTTGGAGAACTGCAGATGGCTAGTGTCCATTTCTTCTTCATATATAGGAGGATAGATACCTCTGTTATGATGGATTCCTCCCATATATGAAGAAGTATCTTCATATATGGGAGGATAGATACCTCTGTTACTTCACACACACACATACAAGGTGTGTGTGTGAGGTAACAGAGGTATCTATCCTCCCATCTGTTAATGGGTCTGAAGGCATGTCTTTGATCCTCTGTGATGCATGTTCCATATGAGACTATTTTTTGGCATATCTTCAGAAGTGAGGTCATATCAATTTTTCTCTCTGATTTGCTCTTAAGGAGACAGCAAATAAGTCCTATCCTACTGTTCAGGGATGCTGTAATTATGAAAAGATGGGATCAACATACACATTAAGGTTTCTGCTGACACTTCTTTACCACTGCCTCCTCAGTGTAAGACAAGACAAGTAGATGTTGAAATTTTAACTTGGTTATATTATAAATTAATTATGCCAAAAAATTATATTCTTAGGTATTTCTGGGAAAACTCCCATGTTACTCCTCTTAAAAACTATTATTTTTACGGGTTTTAGCCTGCTTTTGTTTAAGAGTGTGCTTTTTTTTTTTAATGTCAGTGGCTTTTTACTCAGGAATTCTTAGAGCATTTGCAGATGTATTTTAGAGACAATATATGTAGCATAATAGAAGAAAATTCGCACATACCTTTTCTTGGATGTTGTTGCCTGTCATCTTTCTGCAGTGTGCATACTTCTGCTGTTATGGTATTGAAAGGGGAGTGAGGAGGCAATGTGGGAGAATTAATTTGAAAAAACCCAGGTTTTTTTATATAATATATACATATATTTTTAAGGGTGGGCAGAGCACTTTTTTCGTAGGGTGTGAAAAAGGAGACTGAAAATAGGAACTGTTTTTTAGAGGAAAGAGAAGGGTTTATGCGAAAAGTAGGCTGGGAAGAGGGTTGACAAGGTGGGAGCCGTTTCAATCGTGTCAGTCGTCGTCCGAACTCGTGGAGGAATTGGATGCTATGTCGTGTCGGCTTGGTGTTTCTGCCTTTGAAATGTTAGTGTTATTGCCTATTGATCTGAGTTAATGACCTAATTTTTATGTTGTGGAGCTTCCAACACTCAGAGATTATGTAGGGTCGGTGGACGTTGATTGAGTTCTCATCACATTTTATGGCTATTGTTTCCAATATTCTAAGCATTGTTTCATTGTCTTGTCTGTCTATTATGATGGCCTTGTCGATTTGCAGGGTATGTTTCGGGTATGAACTGTTATTTCTGTTTTCCCTGTACTTTGTATTCAATTTTTTTTTTTTTTTTTGATGTTGTGTTTTTTAGTGTTTAAATGTTCTGGAATAGAGATGTTACATGATAAACGCGTCCGTGATTGCAACATCCCTATTCCAGAAAAGGTATGTGTGAATTTTCTTTTGACAAATATTATGCTACATATATTTGTCTCTAAAATACATCTGCAATGCACTAAGAATTCTTGAGTAAAAACCCAATGACATTAAAAAAGGGACACTCCTAAACAAAAGCAGACAAAATGGTTGTAAAAATAATAATTATATTCTTAGTTTCATAGTTCCTTTATCCAAATGTAAGTAAATTTCATTTCATGCAGGGTGGGGCATCGCCCAGTTAAACAAGGGCCCCCCGTTGCTTTTGCCAGGGAACAAGAGCGAACAATGAAAAGTCAGCTACTGGAACAAATCTGAAAACACACCCCAACTCAACATCACTAGAGTTAAAGATCGGTACTATCAACATAAGAAGCCTGAATGGCAAAGAAATGGAGCTGGCTGAGGAATTAGATAAGTATCAGATCGACATAATAGGGGTTACCGAAACAAAACAGACAAAAACTGGCGAGATCTTTCTGAGCAATAAATACAAAATGTTATATTCAGGCAATAACAAGCAAGGAAAAGAAGTAGAAACAGTATTCAACAATAAATACGAGACTAATCTTGAATGGCAGGCAGTCTCAAGTAGAGTGATGTGGGCAAATATGAGAATGGGGAACTGGACAATGAGACTATTTGTGCCTATGGCCCCACAGAAGGTTCTACTAAGATAGAAGTGGAGGAATTTTTTTATTGCTTTAGAGAAAGCATCTGACACAATGAAAAAGGAAAAGTTGGTCCTTGTTGGGGATCTGAATAGCAGAGTAGGAAATGATTGTCAGACATATAAAAATATTTTGGGAAAATTTGGAGAAAAGAACAAAGCTAATAATAATGGCAAATACCTGTTGGATTTCTGCTCAGGACACAGACTGGTTATTACTAACACCATGTTCCAACATAAAAATGTGCACAAATTCACATGGAGAGAAGAGACAAGAAATAAGGTAAGTCTCGTTGACTATGTTATTGTTGACAGTGATGTTTTTTCCCTGGTGTAGGACACCAGAGTGTACAGAAGATTTGAAATTGGAAGTAATCACTATTTAGTCTTGAGCAGGATAAAACTGAATTTCTTATTGAAAAGAATGATATGTAAGAAAATTTTAAAGCAAACAAAAGTTGGACAGCTCTGAGATGTGAACTGTAGATTAAAATACACAAAAATTATTGAAGGAAAAATGAAAGAGTTTGAGAACAGAAACCAAACCTTGGAGATTCAGTGGCAAGCCTTGAAGAAAACCCCGATTGATTCAGCTAGAGAGGCATGTGGTGAAGTTGTCTGCAAAGATAGAAAAATCAGAACTCCATGGTGGACACAGGAAGTTAAAGAGGCAGTGAAGGAAGAGAAGAAATCATATCAAAAGTTTTTGGCAAATAAGTCAGCTTTTGCTCTTAGAGAATACAGAGACAAATGTAAAAAAGTAAAACACTGTGTAAAACTAGCTAAACAAAAGTCATAGGAGGATTTTGGCAAGAACATAGAAAATAAATATCAAGAAGGTGGTAAGATATTCTGGAGGTTGTTGAAGAAGTTTAGAAATAGAGGAAAGATGCTGTAAAAGGAGTTAGACGATAAAGGCGACATGAAAACATGAGAAAAAGATATCCTTGAAATATGGAGTAATTACTTTGAAAAATTGCTAAATGAAACAAGCAGTGATGGCACATTGGTAAAAAACACTCAACAGGCATACAGTCAGGAATACATATCCATACTTGAAGTAGAAAAAGCCATCAAAGGCTTGAAATGTGGAAAGGCAGCAGGAGTAGATGATATTCGACCAGAAATGCTGAAGTATGGTGGTATAAAAGTCTTACAATGGCTGCACTGCATAGTTCAGAAAGCCTGGACTGAGGGACAAATTCCCGATGATTGGAGTTTAGCTCTAATAATACCCATATATAAAAAAGGAAAATAAAACGGAATGCGAGAATTACAGAGGTATTTCCCTACTGAGTGTTCCTGGCAAGATCTATGCAAGAATACTTGAGAAACGGTTGAGAAGAATTGTAGAAGAAAAGCTCGGTGAAGAACAAGCTGGATTCAGGCCAAATAGAGGCTGTCAGGATCAGATATTCACTTTACGACAAACAGTTGAGAAAGCATGGAAATATAACGAAGATCTGTATTTAAGTTTTGTCGATCTGGAAAAGGCATGTGACAAGGTGCCAAGAGAGAAGCTATTCAACAAGCTAAATTATATGGTGTCAATGGGACATTATGTCATGCAATACTCAGTCTTCATTTGAGTTGTAAGTCGGCAGTTAGAATTGAATAATGTACAGGAAGATGGTTTAATGTTAAATCTGGGGTGAGACAAGGATGTACATTATCCCCTCTGTTATTCATTATCTATATGGATCACATTATGAAGGAAAGTAGTATTAAACATGATATCAGAATTGGAGATGTTAATGTCAGCTCTTTGCTTTATGCAGATGATGTTATACTTCTGAATAAATCCGCTACAAGTTTGCAAGATTCCCTGACTAAATTGAATAACTGTTGTAATGGATATGGTATGAAGGTCAGCATTAAAAAGACAAAGACAATGAAAATAAGTAGAATTGTTGAAAACGTCAACTGTGTTGTGAACGGGGAACCTGTGGAACAAGTAAAAGATTTCAGCTACTTAGGCACGATTTTTAGTGAAGATGGTAAATTAAATATGGAAATAGACAATAGAATCAACAAAGCTGGTATGGTAGGAAGTCAATTGAATAAATTCATATGGAATAAGAGAGAAATTAGTCGGAACACTAAATTAGTATATACAAAATAGTGTTCAAACCAGTTTTAACTTATTGATCTGAGAGCTGGGTCAGAAATAAAACACTTGACAAAAGACTAGAGATATGAGAGTCCTGAGAAAGATTAAAGGCGTGAACAGATGGCATCAATGGCAATATCATATTAAAAACAAGAATATTAGGAAAGAACTTGACATTGTCAGCATCCAGGAATGCATTAGTGGAGCTAATCTCAGGTGGTATGGTCACTTAAATATAATGGGTGAGGAAAGATTAGCAAAGTAGGTGTTCTCTGCCAGGTTGGCAAGAAAACAACCCAGAGGAAGACCAAGATATAGGTGGATTGATACGGTACAATGTGCCTTAGACGATAGAAATATAAGATCTGATAATGATAATATTGGAGTCTTGACAAGTAATAGACTGATTTGGAGGAAAATTGTAGATAGGAAGTTAGTAATTATGTAAATTTTTCATGTAGTACTATCATATCCTGTATACTCCTTGATGGTACATGTCAATTTGATGATGATGATAATGATGAATAAGCATAATGTTTCTGTAAGAAATGAAAGTTATCTGAAACTTGGAACGTTACTTAAGATAAATTATCAGGACTACAGAATATATTTGGCAGATATTTGGCAGACAAGTATATTTGGCGGATATTTGAATTTTAATAGCAATTTTAGCCATGCACGAAACTTTCTTTTGCACACAGATATCTAAGGATATACAGGGTGATCAAAATTAAAGTATCACTGTTTACGGATGATATCACTGTGGCTTCCATGAAATGTTCTCAAAGAACCTCCTGTATGGATCAACCAATGTGTGAAGTACCATCCAGTGATCCAAATACTGTGAAACTTTGCAGGAACACACTGTGCATCATGTGGAAGCAATATCTGAGGGGGGGGGGATTCAAAATTTGCTACCAGGAAGCACTGTATGATATGATTACCAAATACTGATGTAGTCATTTTTCTGTGTGTGTAAGGAGAAGAAAACTGACAAGCATAAATAACACATTTTTATTCACTTCTATTATGCATTCACAGACTGTACTGTTCAATATGCTATCCTTCCTGGTATGCCACAAACTGCATCCTTTGTACACGGTGTTCAATGGCAGAATGCAGCTAGTCAGGACTGATGGACCAGATTAAGTTGTCCTGCAGCACTGGCAAATTATAGGATGATACCAATAAACTGTTTTTGAGCAATCCCCAGAGCCAGAAGTCACAGGGGATTATTATTTATTAAATAATAAATAACAGGAGATCATATCAAGTGAATGAGGCAGCCATGCACTTTCCCACTGCATGGCTGATCACTGTCTTCAGTGAAATGTTCACGAAGAACTCCTGTACAGGAGGTTCTTTGAGAATGATTATCCATACACAGGCACTGCTGTAGCACAACATAACTGTTTATCACATCATGATGCCTCTCGGCAGACTGAGCAGATTACAGGACCCAAATTTGTTGGATTGCATGCGAGTTTTGCATAGCCCATACCTAGCAATTGTGGGTATTCACAACTCCGTTCAGATGAAAATGAGACTCATCTTCCCCCACAAAATCATCCACATCTATGCAACGTCCAACTCCAAGGAATGTTAAAGCAAATGTCAGTCAACTTTCAAAGTTCTGTGGGCACAACTCCTGTGTCAGGGTTTTGAATGGGAAGAAATGCAGTTCTACATCAGCTCTCTAAATCGCCTTATTAATTATTGGGTTGGCAAATAAGTTTGTTCGTTTTATGCGTTCGTACAAGTTTATGCCGCTTCGCCTGTCACTATTGTTCCACTATAGCACAAAGGTATTGCGCAGTTGAAAGGCGACCTTTCACATAACCTTTCAATGAATTTTCATTCAGCCTACTTCAGTTGCATGTGTGTAACATAATTTTAGAAATGGAAGGAAATAACGTACATTACCAGCATATTTTATTTCAAAAAAGGCAAACGAGCTGCAGAAGCCAATAAAAAAATATGCAGTGTATATGTGGATGGTGCCTTAACAGAACTCATATGCCAAAAGTGGTTTGCCAAATTCTGTTCTGGAGATTTCGACGTCAGTGATGCACCTCGCGTTGGTCGCCCGACCGAGGTTTAATCGAGTGTTGTGAAGGATATAGTCAACAAAAATCCATCACAAACAGTGCAGGAAATTGCTGCAGTACTGAAAATATCCCATACAAGCGTTGAAAACCATTTGCACAAGCTGGGATATGTTTCAAAACTCAATGTTTGGGTGGCGCATGCATTGATTGAGGCCAATATGACTGCTCACATATCCATCTGTGATTCGCTGCGACGAGAAAACTACCCATTTTTTGAAGTGGATGATTATGGGAGATGAAAAATGGGTCATACGATAACGTGGTACATAAAAGATCATGGGGAACAAGAGCGAACTGCCGCAAACAACCCCGAAAGCGGGATTGCACCCAAAGAAGATAATGCTCTGTGTGGTGGGATTATAAAGGTGTTGTCCACTACGAGGTGTTACCATCAGGCAGAACGATTGATTCAACTATCTATTGTTCACAATTAACACGACTGGCCCGTGCAATTAGCACAAAAGGTCTTGAATTGGCAAATCGGAAAGGAGTTGTCTTTCATCACAACAACGCCAGATCCCACACATCATTAACAACCCGGACTGAAATGTTACGTTTTGGCTGGGATGTTTTGCCACATCCTCCATATTCACTGGACCTGGCCTTCCGATTACCACTTATTCTGATTGTTGCAGAATTCTCTAAACAGGAAAATCTTCGCCAATGAGGAGGCTCAAAAGACACCTGAATCACTTTTTCACTAGTAAACCTCAGGAGTTTTATGAATGCGGCATAACGAAATTGGTAGATAGATGGCAAGCGGTCATTGACAAAGAGGGTCAATATATAACTGACTAGTATGTATTATATATATTAAATAAAATGTACTGAAAAAGAGAGCCAAAAGGCTTCACTTCGGCAATGCAAAAATTATTCAAATTAAGTGGATATTGAATCCAACATTATTTCATAGCCGAATATAGAAACGAGAGTTTCATGCCAAATACAGAGACTAAAAAAGTTTCAGCAGATACAAGCGTACGCCAACCTTTCATGACAGCGCAACTTGTAGTAAAGGTGGAGCAAGTTCCGATCACTGTCCTTAGTATTTTTCCATAATGTACAACACATCTCCTAGAACATGTATGATGTCATACATTATGGGGAGGTCACTACCCAGACCAGTTTCGCTTTTTTTGAGGTCTCGTCAGTGGGAGCTAGACCAAGAATACTCAGGGTGAAGTGATGGAAAACTTGTACTTTAAGATACGAGTTGCTAAAAAAGGTGTCACATTACAAAAGGCACCAAAAATTACTGAAAAAGAGAGCCAAAAGGCTTCACTTTGGCAATGCATTATTCAAATTAGGTGGATATTGAATCCAACATTATTTCATAGCTGAATGTAGAAGCTACAAGAGTTTCATGCCGAATATAGAGACCATAAAAGTTTCGGCAGATATAAGGGTACGCCAACCTTTCATGACATTAAATAAAATGCGTTTCATTCCACTCTGAAAAAACCGAACAAACTTATTTGCCAACCCAATATTACATTACCCAATTTCTGCATTGCCAATAAACAACTGAATATTCCATTCAAATCACTTTCTATATCATTTATGCATAAATTAAAGAGCGATGGTCCAAGCACACAACGTTGTAGCAAATTGCTAGTCAACTGCTCTCTATCTACTGGATTCTGTTTCTCGATATACTACTCTTTAGTATCTGTCTATCAATAACTGTTCCAGTTTGTGGAAGAATTCCGTGTGGTATCCTGCTGGATATTGCCAACTAATTTGCAAAATCCAAAATAATTCATCAGTATTATGAAAAGTTAGTAAATTACAAAGGCATGAACATGCCTTAACAAACACATGCTCCCCCCCCCCTGTCACAGACTCATGTTCTCATGTGCACATTCTGAATTGTCTGGTTTTCAATACCTTTATTATGATTGTGAAGATACTGATTGGTTTATAATTTCCTACCACAGTCTTGGAACCTCCTTTATGCAACAAAATTATTTTTTTAATCTCCCACTCCCAAAGATTAAATAAATCTTTCCTGCATCTTTTATTCATTTTAGAATGAATTATTTTCTATATGGAAGTTTCTCCATACTTCATTGAGGACATAACATGCCATATTAACATAGCAACGAATTCATATTCTTCAGACCGAGAATCATAAATAAAAAGTTCGTGACTTGTGAATAAACTTTACTGGGTACATTTCTATATGAACTGGAAAGCAATAAATAAACTTTCTTTCATTCAGTTAAAGTTTCTTTAACTGAATGAATCCTAATACAGACCAATAACTACAAGACTTCATGCACCTTTTTTTTTTTTTAACCACTGAACCAGACTTGACATGTTTATATGCCAAGAATTACAGGGATGCAGAGCATCCAACAAAGTTAATAACTTCTGGGTACTATTAAGATAAGATGGATACAAAGCATATATTTTTTATACATTTTATCAATATGGCCATTAATTTTTCTCCTCCTTTCAGTTTTTCCATTTCTACCCTTCCTTCTAATTTGTGTTCAATGTTCATATAAAGAATATATAGAAATCACCCGCAATTTGGGGAATATCTCCCAAGAGAATCCCCCTTCTAACATGTTTTCTTTCTCTTGAACAGCAAATAATTCACAACATCCATTAGTATTCTCTTCACTCCTATACAAGCTCCAAAAATACAGTAAAGCAAATTCTGCTCCCGTCCATCACTATTACTGGTTTTAGCTCACTGCTTGAGATGACAAAGTTCATTCCATAGTGCACTAAAATTATTCATTTATAATTGTCATAAAATAAGCAGAATTTATATCATTCCTTCATAAGATTTATAAAATAATGTTAACTTAATTATTTCTATAATGTGAGTTACAATGGCAAATTGGTAATTCTTGTAAGTTAAAAAGAAAAAAAAATTGTGTGGATACAAAACAGCACTAATTGACAACTCGTATAAGCTCTAATTTAAATTATTTTCTTTTATAAGATATGTATATAATTTTTCTTTAAAAAAAATAACTGGATTATCCAAAAGACTATCCAACCCTTCATTGCCTGCAGCTGAGATGACTTCTACCAACAAGACAAGGTGGTAACTGGACAAATTCTATAGTTAATTTTTCTGAGTTGTGTGGATAAAAAAAAAAGTAAAATCTCTAGAAGGGTCTGGGAAGAAGGAAGACTATTCACCTGTGCCAAACATGGATGGACTAACTCAGGAACTATTTTTAAAAAAATTACTAGAAAAAGTTCCTATAGTTGACTAAAACTAAACTTAAGTCTTTCTTCCTCCATTTCAGATTTATGATTGTGAAATGGTGGATATGCATGCATAATTTTAAGTTCTATTACTTTATTATCATAACATAACATACAACAACATTTCATTTTTTTCTCGAAGACAGCATTTACACTGCTTGGAAAGAATACGATGGAACCCCCCCAATGGGCAAGGTGCATCATACTATATAACAAGCCATATGTTTGCAGTCAGTATAAATTGGAGGAATGCGATGCTCCCAAGTTAGTGCAACTGTGTCTAGGTGAAATGGCCGTGAGAAGGGAGCTGACAATTTTAAAAAAGGCATTATGATACGATGACATGTTGCAGGCCTATCTGTTTTCCTGGTTCGACCTCAGACCTCTGTTTGTGATGCCACGAACACTTGAACTCCTAGAGGCATCTAAACATTCTGGACAATACAATGCTTTCTACTTTGTGGTGTTTTTAAGGAAATGATCATTGTCTCTTTCAGCAAGACAACTCGTATTATAAGGCTGCTGCTGTAACTGTGTGGTTTTGTGGACTTCATGTCACCACACTGGAATGTGCCTCCACAGAACCTTGATCTCAATCCTATTGAACATCTGTGGGATGAGCTGGAGTGTTGGGCGAGGTCAAGCGATGTCTGCCCCCACAACAGGACCTCATTATATGCCTACAGGAAGAATAATCCAAAATTCCCATTGATCACTATTGTACACTTGTGGAAAGTATACACCATAGGATTGCTGCAGTCATCGCAGCGAAAGGAGGTCCTACATGTTAAGATGGGTGCCATGGCTATTTGTTCTTCACTATAGTGTCTGTTGATTTCTTTCCAAGCAGTGTATAAATAAACTTTCCAAGGAATGCTTTGTCACTACTTATTTTTTATCTTGTAATATGCAAACCTGTTTTGTCAACTTTTTATCAAAGTTGATAAAAAATAAAGAAATGGCTACACATATCAGAATAAGGACTATCTTTGCATTTTTTATATTACACTTATCATGAAAGAGGTAAAACTGGACATTTAATATCCAGAATATGAATCATCTTTAAAAAGTAGTTTTAATCATTTTTAAAGCATATCTAATTCCTTTCTCTTCCGAATGATTAATTAACACATAGAGAAGAAAAATACTTACCAGAATTGTTGAGGGATAAAGAACCTAATTTTGCCAAAGCTGAAAGATTGTTAAGAGCATTTAGCTGGGCTGCAGCAGCAACAGCCACATCTGGACTATTTGCAGGAATTAACAAGTCTGACAAACTGATAGGAGGTGAAGGAGTTGGAGTTGGTGAATTCTGAGATGCATTACTTTCTGCCATTCCAGCTAACTGGGCAAGATTGAACTGTGCCATAACATTGTTTTCTAAATCCATGTCGAGAGAAGTAGGTACTGTTAAATCAGGACTTAGGACACCAGATGGTAAAACAAAATTTTCATCAAAAGAAGGAGTAGAACGTAATGGAGAAGGATGACGAGAGGGGACTTCTTCTATTTTTGGTGTCGAATGCACACATTTTAGCCTTCCAAAAATTTTATGAACAGTTTCTTCAAACTCAGTTGAATTTGTCTCAAAGCCTATTTCTACATTGATATCTGGCTTTGGGGTATTATTGATGAGATACAGTAGTTGGGAACCAACAACCTAAAAAATCAGAAGCATTCACAACTATGGTATAAAATATACAGAGTAACATATGCAACACATTAGAATAATTCTATGCTGAGAATATACTCATTTCTCTGTTATTACCAAAAATTCTAGCTTGTAGGTTTCATAAATGATTGTCATGTGCATATATAACCCAAGTATCAACTTGTCTGAATACATCCTAGCCTTCATTAGCCAAACACGTGCATAACGTAAACACAAAACATTCTGAACGGTGTTACATACAATTAGGAATATTTTTAAATAACATCAGTCTCTTCTATAACTGCATAATAGTTGTCCTTTGTTAGTTCTTACTGTTTTGTCTACTAGTTTGTATGTTTACACCTGAAGAAATCCTGTACAATCAGGATGAAACATCATGTTAATTAAAATAAATGTTATCTTATCCCAGTGTTCTGCCTTATAAACTCCTGGTCTCTCTCCCACTCACACACACAGAATTATATTTGCCATCCTGATTCACAAAGTGGATTGATTATCCACTTGGCAACCAACAGGTTGTATGTTTAAATGCCTTGAGTTGACAGACTAATTCATCTGGTAAGAAACTATCACAATGTTTGCTTAAAGTGGCTGAAAAAGTTCTATGTTTGATCCCTTAGCCCACCCATGTTACCAATAAAACTTATTTATAGGTTTATAATATCTGTGGGTGGGATTTACATAAAAATGAAATAAATGATTATCAAGCTAATCTATGGAGTGCAGTGATTCACAGGTCACTGTCACTGCACTGTACAAGTCTATTATATAATTCACTGTCCACACAATACTGACCAAATCCACTACTGTACTAAACTGTCTGCTACTCATTAATTTTTTGTCTGTTAATTCCACATGTTCCCTGACTGATTTGCCAGATTAAAAAACCTGCTACTCTTCATAACACCAGTTACAAAAAGTCAAAAGACATCCCAATTAAAGGGTGCATGTCCCAATCATTCTTCCAACTACACTGGGAACACTTATGACATCAAAGGTAATATAGGAAGGTACAAACTCTTAGCACTGAAAATCGGAGCATCTTAATATTAATGTTTATCAGCATGAATATCTCTATGGTACATTCTGCAGAATGACTAGTTCCTTGGGTGGTAACATCCGAGTTCACACGTGTACAGGTAATGAATTTTTTTTTTTTTTTTTTTTTTTTTTTTTTTTTTTTTTTTTTTTTTTAAATAAACCTCTTCGAATCCAGGATTTTTCAAAGATTTCTTTTTACAATCAATTCTGTGTTTTCTTCTGCAAATACAACAGGTCTGAGAAGACAAGCAATGCATACACACAATACATTGATGATCCATAGTATTTGTTGCCACAGCAAACTACTGTACACAACCCAAATCAGTTATTTACTAATGTAATCAGACTTTAGTTAAATCAATAACAGCTGAAGAATGAAAACTATGCTGAACAAATATAGAAAATTTAACTGCACTGACAACTTCTGAAGCTGGTTTTGTACATGTTTATTAAAACTGCCTATCTGAGCAAATCAAAACAAAAGACACTTTGGGTGCAGTGAAATGAGGCATAATTGTACACCTGGAGATTAATTATTTGCAGAAGTAAGCATGTCTGCAAATAATCTGATAACTCAGAAGAATGGCACAACTTACAGCATTTCTCTCTGGTCAAAGTTTAATATACCTTAACCCATTAACATACAAAGATGTCTGTGACAAGTCTTTTGTTTATTGCACCAAAATTGATTTTGACGTATCGCAGACGTTACGAAGTTCGCGTCAATTTCAAACGAATTTAGGATGTTAGGCAGTGAATATATATGCATATAAACTCCATTCACTAGTTAGTTTTGGTGCAATTTATTATCGTCCCTAATATGTCTGCAAATATTTATAATACGTTAGCCGAAAGTGATATTGAAAGCGGAGAGGATAGTTTGGATAAAAACAGCAACAAATTTATACCATCAAAGTGTTGGCATTTTTGACTTGTCAAGTGACAATAGCAACAGTATCAGTGGAAGTTCAGTTCGAGGCAATGTTTGTAAACGTTTGAGACCGATATCGTCTAGTAGCGATGATTCCGATGTAACAGAAAATGAATGGAATTGGCAAGAAAAGGAAAATATTCCTATTATAAAACCATTTATGAAAATTTCTGGCATCAATGCAATTGCTTTGCTAAGATTTGGTGCAAATCCAACACCTCTTTCTGTTTTGAAACAAATACTTTGCGATGATTTCTTTGACATGATAGTTACAGAAACTAATAGATATGCAGCTCAAGCAATAAACAAGGAAATTACTAAAAAGATTGAAGAATGGTATCCAATAACAAGTGACGAATTGCAGGCATATTTTGCATTATGTATAATTATGTCACAGGTAAAAAAATCTAATATAGACATGTATTGGTCAAAGAGGGCTGTAGTCGAGACACCCATATATTAAAAAATTATGCCTCGTAAACGCTTCTTGGCTATATCTCATTTACTCCATTTCATGGATAATGAAACAATAAAGAAAGACGACAAAATATGTAAAGTGCAAAATATAGTCGACTACCTGAATAATAAGTTTCAGTAATTATATACACCAGATAAAAATGTAGTAATTGACGAATTCCTTATGAAATATAGAGATCGACTAAATTATGTACAGTTCATTGCTAGCAAACGAGCACAATTTGGGATAAAATTTTACAAGCTATGTGAATCAGACTCTGCATATTGTTCAAGCTTCAAAATTTATACAGGAAAGGATAAAATTCTGGGAAGCGATACACCTGCATCTCAAAATGTCGTCATGGAGTTGGCCGAACCTATTTTAGGAAAGGGATATACATTATTCTTAGATAATTGGTATTCGTCACCAGAATTATTTTATTTCTTGAGAAAAAATAGTACAAATGTTGTGGGGATAGTTAGAAAAAATCGCAACAATATGCCTAAGAAATTGCCGACATATAAAATAAAAAAAAAAGCAAATCAAAAACTTTCTCTTGTCGAGGAATTTTGTCATTATGTTGGCGCGATAAGAAGGATGTTTACATGATAATCACAAAGCATTCAAAAGAAGAAATGGTAGATACAGGAAAAGTAAGAAGTAAGAGGGGACGATGAAGAAAAAGTAATAAAACCTAAATGTGTTCTTGAATACAATTGCGGAATGGGTGGTGTCGATAGGCAAGACCAACTACTTGCTTGTTTTCCAATTATACGAAAATGCATCAAAGGTTAAAAGAAAATATTTTTCTATTTGATGGATATTGCTATTTACAATGTGCTTATGTTTTATATTCCAAACTACCCAATACTTCAAAACTAACAATAGTCAATTTCCGTTTGAATGTAGCAAAAGATATGTTGTCAAATATATCTTTACCTAATTATAGTACCCATGGATGTCCATTGCAAAAGGACTGCCCAATTAGACTGCAGGTCTAATTGGGCAGTCCTTTTGTGATGGACATTTCAGGCACATTTCCCTGAACATTCCCCTACTGATAAAAAGCAACATCCAGCAAAGAGATGCCATGTATGTGTCAAGCATAATGTAAGAAGTGAGACTACATGGCAATGTAAAAAACGTTTGATACCGTTACATTTACCTAAGTGCTTCAAAAAGTATCATACCTTGCAAAATTATTAAGAAATAAATCACATGAATTAAATAAATAGTAGTTTTATCTGTTCCAACTTTAAAAATAATTTATATATCAAAGGGTTAATGCACATTGAAAGGGAAGAGGATTAAGTTTGTGGTTCTCTCAAAATAAACAGAAAAAAAAACTTTGTTTCTCATTTCTTTCTAACGGGACTCTTCCTCCTAGTTTTCTTGGGGTATTGTTAAATATTTCTTATTAGCATACTAATAGTATCACTACAAAATATTAAAAGAATGAGAATAGGCTTACAACTAATTTTCAAGCATTGTAAAATTAGATGAAAGTCATTTCCAGCATCTCAAATAGTTTCTTTTCTAGCAGAAAAGAAAAGAAACTGATTTATTAATATATTTAAATTAAATCTATCTTAATATCTATTTCTACAATAATATATTTATACATTTTGATTAGGGGTTGCAACAAGTGCTGATACATCTCCCTGATAAAAACAGGCAGGTAATCAAAATTGCTATATTGATCAAGAGAAATAAGCATGCAGAGAAAAGTGAAAAACCAAATTTGTTTTGCAAAAGAAGGCATAAGAAACACATACATACATCCATAAAATTATGAACTGATTTTCTAAGAAAAGTATAATGATATGTTTAATAAAAAATAAATATTCCAAAAAATAAAATATCCATATTTATTATCCAATAATGGCATTTCAATGTAGTTATAATTCATTGAAATCAATTTTATCCAAATCATTCAACACAAAATAATTCTATTTCAAGAACAAAATGGCTTCAACTTTGCTTGGGGAGTCTTCCTCTTAGTTTAGTTATGATGAGTATCAATTAATAAAATATATGCTCTATAGGTGTTGATATGAAGAAACACACAAATAAAATTTATAAAAGTTTGGATAGTCTGGACAATGCATGTTTTATTTATCACTAAGTAGAACATATCAGCTTTGGGAAGGGAGCTAGTAATAACTCCCTGTGATGAAATTTCATTTTACCCACTCATGCTTTCTATTTGACAGGAGAGTGCACTATTTTTCAAATACTTGTTTGGAGGATACAATGATGTCAGAAACTTTAACAGGAATCTGTTTCCTACGCAATCTCTTAGTTCAGAATTGAGAAATACAAAAAGATTTGAAATGGGCAAATAGAATACATCTCCATTTCAAATCAGCATGAACGTTTCTATGGTACATTCTGCAGAATGACTAGTTCCCTGGGTGGTAACATCCGAGCTCACACATGTACAGGTAATGATTTTTTTTTATTTTTTAAATAAACCTCTTCAAATCCAGGATAAGCTAGCTGCCATGAAAATATAGACAAGAACAACATAATGTAGGTATGTTAGTAAAGAAGTTTTTACTATTTAGTTTATTTATAAAGAAAACTATCAAGTATATTCATGAAATGTATACTTATTAATCCAAATATAATGGAATAGACTGTAGAAAGAGATACTTGATTTTCTGAACAGAGCTGCTGTGGAAACTTCCATTGGCTTAAGGCAAGTTTCCTCATTCATCAGATTTAAAAAGCACATCTTTATCTGTTGATTTTCTTACACTTTCATCCAAAATAACATCAGCTACAGCTGTTCTCATTTCACATAATAATAATCTGTAGTACTTGCAGGGCCAAAACCTACAAGTATCCTTGGCTTTCAGAACCCTAATTTTAGGAATCTCATCCAAACAAACAATTTAGTGAAAAAAGTTGGAATTCACAGGCCTCTACAGATGACATTGCCAAATTGCACTAATCAATTAATCAATTGCACTAATGAATTAATTATAAGTATTACTGCACATTAATATTTAATCATACAGGATTTTTGTACTCTGATATCAGGCTAATGTTCTACTAATTTATTCCATGCAAAAATTTACAATTCTTCTATTAATACTTCTAAATCTCAAAATTTAATTTTTTTTTTTTTTTAATATGGCTTAAGGTCAAAAAATAGATAACTAGGAGGGGATCTCCACACACACAGCTCAAAAAGAATACAGGAAATTGATCAGGTCTTTTGAATTAATAGAACTACAACCATATCATCATATGTTCATGTGGTGCACCACCTTAGGAGATCATTCAATTCCTGATATGTACCCTTAGGGAAAGGGGGTTAGCGCTACATGAAAGTTCACATCATTACCAACTTCCTATCAACAATTTCATGCAAATTAATCTGCTATCTGTAGAGACAACAATATAATAAGGTATTCTGTTTTCTAAGGCCCATCTTACTGTATCAATCCACCTAGATCTTTATCTTCCTTTTACCATCTTGGCAAAAACTTGTTTTGCTCACCTTTCCTCTACTGTTCTGTTTACATGACCATGCCACCTTAGCTTAGTTCTGCTCTCTTTCACACACACCTGAATGCTAACAATAAGTTCCATCCCAATATTTTTAATGACTTTACCATAGCCATGCTGTTCACTACAATAATTTTTCTCAACTCTCATATCAGTAACCTCCAATCTTTGATCAAGTGTTTTATTTCTAACCTAGTTCTCAAATCCTTAACTTAAAACTGGTTGGAACATTATCTTATATACCTCTCCTCTTGACATCCCAGATCACAATCTAGTGCAAGTTTCCAGTCTCACAGAACACCCCCCTCTAACCACTAACCTCATGTCCTCTGGCACTACAAAAGTACAAAATGGGATGATCTCTGGAACTATTACTCTTTCCCCTGGTATGATTATACTCTTATTTTATATAAATTACTCTTAATTATATAAATTTATTCAGCTAAATCCCTACCATACCAGCTTTGATAATTGTCTTTTCTGTTTCCATATTTAATTTGCCATCTTCGATATAAATTGTGCCTATATAGCTGAAATGTTTTACATGCTCTATAGGTTCTCCATTCAGGATGCAGTTAATGTTTTCAGTGTTCTGCCTACTTTCATAGTCTATAAAAGGATTTTTTATTATAACAAAAATAAAAAAGATAAAGAACATGAAAATATGCTGAAACATTGAGAACATTAACTACATCTTGAATGGAGAACCTATAGCACAAGTAAACCTTTTAACTACTTAGAAAATTTTTAGTGAATATGGCAAATTAAATATGGAAACAGAAAAGACAATTAGCAATGCTGGTATGGAAGAAAATCAACTGAATAAATACGTCCTGCATGGAAATCCAGCAGGTGCTGGATTTCCATGCAGGAAAAGGACTAATAATTACGGCTACTATGTTCCAAATTAAAAATGTGCACAAATTCACATAGTGAGAAGAAAACACAAGTTTCGTTGACAATGTTATTGTTGATCTTCACACCGGTGGCGTAATGAAATTTTTAATTTCACATTGCAGCAACAAATTTCTAAAAACATAGTGTTTCAGATCAAAAGAAATAAGAAGGAAAAAAAATGGCATTACAGGCCATAATGCTGATACAAATAATTACAGAAGGAGACAGCATATTATTATCTCTCAATATATGTGTCTCTGACCCATCTGGGTAATTTAGAGGAATAAAAAACCTGCATTTTCAGAGAAAAAGTTCTGCAATCTTTGAGTAATGGTGCTAACTCAGGCTTGGCTGAAAAGGCCACCTAAAGGCAATTACAGCTTTGAGAATAAATCAATGGCAACATTTACTTGAGCAAATGATCTGAAAATTAAGAGATTTCGTGAATGGTTTAGTTCAAAATCCCACTATTAGCAAATAATGATAAAAACATCAAAATTGAGATGATAAATTAATTATAATCTAATATATTTGTAGTCAGCCAAGCCAAAGGCAATTTGTGAGAGATATGACTCGTGTATATTCTAAAAGTACACAAAAAATTATGCAACATCTCAAAAGTAACAGAATTATACATTAGCAAGGTTTTCCATAAAAAAGGATATATCTATATGCTATATTATAATACATATCAACATCAGTGGTATTCAGATTATGAAGATGGATGGTCAGCAAAGGTAACTGACTTCATCATATTATTCAAACCACTGTTAGATAAATCTAATGCAACAAATGGGTGCATTATCACAATAGCAATTACTTTCATCTAAAGAGCAAAAAATATGACTTTGAATGTTTAAATATAAATGGAGCAGTCTACTGTCCCTTCAGATATACCACTTGGCCTAATCTGAGTCATGTGAACGTTCCCCTTATTAGGGTCCCCAGTTTATCCCTAATTTGTATACACTTCCTCTGAAAAACACTAATAGAAAAGGAATTATTTTGGATTAGATCAGCCTTGTGATACTATGGGATGAGCTTTTATTTCAGAAAAGATATATAAAATAAAGTTTGCTTCTTAGATACTTTGTTTTAATGTTCTTGATTAAATTAATGACACCTGTTCAGCTGAAATATGTCACTGAAATGCTGCAAAGAGAGCTTATTTTATATATTCAACAGCATTAATTTGAAATCTTAGATTTTTTTTTTTAGGAAGAGCTTTAAGTAAGTAGAAATCAGGGTTTTCTCCTCCCATCTCAAGAGAATAACATGCTGAATCATCACTTCACTTACAGTATTATTACGATTTACTGTTTGAGATGTTTTAATAAAATATGGACCAGATCTGGTTAATTTTTATTATTAAAATTAAACCAGATTTTATAAAAATAAAATCTGGTTTATTTCTTTAATAAAAAATAAATCAGATTTAAAACTTTTAATGTATCTGGCTGGGTCTGTGAAAAGGTGCTGTTATAAAGCTACTGTAAGATCATAGATTTCTGTTGATATATTGAGTGTTTTCTAAGATTAAGTGATGTATCCTTAGTATATTACCGTATTTCAGTGAATTTATCATATCAATGAATTTAGTAACAATTATAGAAATAGTTTTTAATAGTCTTAAGAATGGCAGCCAAAAATTCATGACAACAGAGCAGTGTCTGAGGCACAAAATAAAGTACTTACTACTGAGAAGAACCATTGTCAATGTGCAGAAACAATGCAGCAGTGACGATGATAATATAAACAGGGATAATCTGATGGTGGAAAACATTCAACAAAATTTTGAAAGGAAGAAAAATTATCAGAACAAGAAGAGGCAGGAAAGCACTGAACTTCATAAAAAGAATAACAACAAGGTAAGTAAGATAAATTATACAATAAAAGAAGCAACTTGGTACAACAAATGAATCATAAAGTTTGAGTTTGCTGATGGAGTCACCACTTAATTCCTCCCCTCAGGAGGTAGAAAGATATGAAAAACATAATAGAAAAAAATAGAAAAGAAAAGTAGGAGATGGTAGTTCTTGTTGGAACTAATGATTTAAGTAGCAGCACATATAAGGATATGGGAAGACTGTTGGAAGAATAGAGAAAAAAATAGTGAGCAAGCGAGAGAGAGAGTAAAAATCACGGGTTTGCAACTAAGCGACAGTACCGAGTTAAAGAGGGCCATGATAGCAAATGATTCAATGTGCAGCCTGTCTAGAATATGTGAATACAAGTTTTTAGATGTGATAAGTCCCACATTTCAGAGTTTGAGACTATCTGGTGTGAAGTGGAGAGTGATTGATTCTCTTCCATCAAGAAGAGTTTGAGTACTTCATTAGTCCATCTTCTCCACTCTTCTCTTAAAAAGCAGCCTTCAAGATCTTTCAAGAAAGATCTTGAAGGCTGTTGATTTTAGCAACTTTCTTAATATTAGTGATCCAGCTTATCCTTGGTCTGTTTGGTGGTTTTCCATCCCTGTAGGGCAATGTAAGGTAATCTCTGTTGATTCATTCTATTTATATGTCCAAATTAGAGATTTACAGGCTGAAATATATGGCAGAGTGTTGCTACAAATCTGGCAGTTCAGTTGAGAAGGAAGATGAAATTCATCACCCATTTACCCTGTTGAGTAAGTGATCATTATGGGTAACTTTAATTATCCAAACATTGATGGGATAGAAGAGAAATCTAATAATAAAAATGAAGCAGAATTTGAGTTGTTGTGAGACAATATTCTCAAGCAGTATGTGAAAGAAGGAACTCAAGGTCAAAGGGTATTAGATTTTTCATCATCATCATCAAATTCCTGCCATGTACCCTCAAGAGGTGTACAGGATATGATAGTACTACATGAAAAAAATTACATCATTATTAATTTCCTATCTACAATTTTCCTCCAAATCAGTCTGTTACTTGTCAAGACTCCAACATTAACAGATCTTATATTTCTATCGTCTAAGGCACTTTGTACCGTATCAATCCACCTATATCTTAGTCTTCTTCTGGGTCGTTTTGCTGCCAACCTGGCAGTGAACACTTGTTTTGCTAATCTTTCCTCGCCCATTCTGTTTAAGTGACCATACCACCTGAGATTAGCTCTGCTAACGCATTCCTGGATGCTGACAATGTCAAGTTCTTTCCTAATATCCTCGTTTTTAATATGATATTGCCATTGATGCCATCTGTTCACGCCTATAATCTTTCTCAGGACTCTCATATCTGCGGTCTCTAGCCTTTGGTAAAGTGTTTTACTTCTGACCCAGCTCTCAGATCCATAAGTTAAAACTGGTTTGAACACTGTCTTGTATACAGCTAATTTAGTGTTCCGACTAATTTCTCTCTTATTCCATATGAATTTATTCAGTTGACTTCCCACCATACCAGCTTTGCTGATTCTGTTGTCTTTTTCTATATTTAATTTACCATCTTCAGTAAAAATCGTGCCTAAATAGCTGAAATGTTTTACTTGTTCCACAGGTTCTCCATTCACAACAGAGTTGACATTTTCAATGATTCTGCCTATTTTCATTGTCTGTCTTTTTATTGCTGACCTTCATACCATATCTATTACAACAGTTATTCAATTTAGTCAGAGAATCTTGCAGACTTCTCTGTAAAGAATATGACTATTTTACCAACAGTTGGTGACAGTGATCATGTCGTGCTTTCCTAGGAAGTAACAATTATACTGATACCGTAATCCCCTCCCCTTATCAGCAGGTTCGCTATCCGCCATTTCAGTTATCCACAGTCAATCCCGATCCGAAAATATTAAATGGAAAATTCCAGAAATAAACAATTACATAGGCAAAATGGATATTTGATCCAACATTATTTCAAAGGCTGAATGTTTATAGAATCTATGAAAGTTTCATAAACTGACCTGAGAGCTTACAAGAATACAATCCTCGGCATCCCCGAGTTGCCTCAGCTACTGTTGGGTTTAATATCCACTTTGCCTACATAATTTTATATTGCAGAAATGAAGTCATATGGCTCTTTCTTTTAGTAATAGACAATTCCTAAGTTTTAAATTGTGCACTGGTCTGAGTAGTTCTTGGTTATCAAATCAACTGTCGCAGTTTCGCAATTCTTGTGTTCAAGTAACTCTTACTTTACTTAATAATGGCCCCAAAGCACAAGAGTAATGATGCTGGTAATTCAGATATGCCGAAGAGAAGCCATAAATGCTTCCTTTTAAGTGAAAAAGGAAAAAATTCTCTACTTCATAAAATAATAAATAAATAATAATAAAAAAAATGTATGCTGAGGTTACTAAAATTCCATTCAAATTCAGATAACTTTTATTACAGAATAATGTTATAATTGTTCTGTTTTATTTTAATGTTGAACCCATACCCGAGAAGTTGGTTGATCAACCTATACTACATTAGTACCGTATATGGGTAGTGGGTTGGGAAAGGAGGAACTTGTTTACATTTGATTTGAAAGACTGTATATCATATTCCTTGAAAAACACAACAGAAGAAAGACTGTTCCACAGCACAGCAGTAGCAGGAATGAAGGAGGAGGAAAAGAAACTTGTTCTGTTTGTTTCAAAGTGCACCGTGAAGGGATGTTGGGCAGTAGCTCTACATGTTACAATGAGCTTAGTACTAAGTGGGGTAATTATTGATGTTATTTCAGATGAGCATTTCCCATGGAAATGCTTGTAGAATATACATATTGTGGAAACTAAACATCTGTGCAAAAGTGAGAGGGAGGAGAGTGAGCTTGTAAGAGATGGGTCATTAATAAACATTTTGAGAGAGCTTGCAGGGGCCCCACCCCATATGTGAGAGCAGTATTCAATAGCTGGGCAGATTTGCGATTTGTAAAATGTTAACAGCCATTCATGGGTGAAATAGCGTCTTGATCGAAAGAGAAATTCAAAATTTTTTGAAGATGAGGATGCAATGATTGCGATGTGTTTATGTCATTATAAGTTATTGTTGTTACTCTCTTACTGTGCCTAATTTATAAATTAAACTTTATCATAGGTATGTATGTATAGGAAAAAGCAGTGTATATATCAGGTTCAGTACTATCTGCGGTTTCAGGTATCTGCGAGGTGTCTTGGAACCTATCCCCCGTGGATAAAAGGGGATTACTGTATTACAATTAGGAGAGGTTAAATGAACTACAAAACTGGAAATTATTAACAACATAGGAGAATACTGTCTTTGGTTCCATGGTATCAGTTACTGAATGAGAAAGATATCTGCAATGCATGAGAATCATTGAAAAAAGTGCTTAAATGAGGCAGTATCTGAATGTATTTCTAGAGTTTGAAGAATAAATAGGGTTGGAGTAAAATAGAGTCCATGCAGTTATCCGAGTGGCTATGTGCTTCACAACCATATGTCTGGGAAAGAAGTGTCCTGGGTTTGATTCCCATTGTTGACGTGCGGAGCTCACGATTTTTCTCAGATATAGCCAAGTTAGCCTGTCTTGGGCATGGACAAGAATAAATAGGGTTGGAGTAAAATAGAGTCCATGCAGTTAGCCGAGTGGCTATGCACTTCACAACCATATGTCTGGGAAAGAAGTGTCCTGGGTTTGATTCCCATTGTTGATGTGCGGAGCTCAGGATTTTTCTCAGATATAGCCAAGTTAGCCTGTCTTGGGCATGGACTGCAGAGTTTTTCTCCCCAGTTTGTATGGGGTTTTTCATCCTGCAAGGCTAGTTTACCTGCTTGCAAATCCAGCCTTGAGTATCCTATGTCTGTACACTTCTACAGACATAGGATACACCGGGAGGCATAGGGCTAACCACCTTATCCTTGTGTACAGTTGCAGTTAAATGATTAGAAAACCCTCGACATCGCAAGGTAAAAGAGGAGAAGGAGGAGTAAAATGGATGTTTCTTGATCTATCAAGAGATCAAGAAAGAGATCCATTTATGTGGAAGGAATATCGTGAGGAGTAGAGTGAGAGGATTTGTGAATTATATAAAGCTCAGGATAGAAAAGTAAGGGATATTGAGTGGAAAATTAAATCTGAGTATGAAAAGAAATTGGCTATGCAGGCTAAAAGAAATTTTATCATTATGCTGCAAGTAAAAGAAAGAATGAATGTGGAAGAATAACTTTACTGAATGCAGATGGTACTCCAGTGTTAAAAGCTAATGAGATTGTTCTATTAATGACTGCTCACTTTGCTAAAATATATCAACCAGGTGTATGTAACATTATGGTGCACAGTGCTATATTGGATGAACAGTTAGAGGTGCGTGAAAATGAGGTTGAAGAACTGTTGCATAACCTAGGCGAAAATTCAGCAATAGGGACAGATGGAATAACAGCACATATGCTAAATGAATGTTCAACTAAATTGGTTAGCCCTTTGACATATTTCTATAATTTGAGTCTCAGATCAGGAAAGATACCATAGGAATGTATGATAGTTCTGTTGTACAAGGGTGGTGCAAAAACCTATGCATCTAACTACTGACCTTTTGGAATCTCTGGTGTGGTGGTGAAGATTTCAGATTTCCAACAGACAAGCTATACTCTGCAAGAAACAGCAAGGGTTTACACTAAAGGAAGGTCATGTTTTAGCAATTTGCTCATATTTTATAAGAGTATTATGGCCGAATTGGATGAAGTTAATGGATACACCATGATACTATTGGACTTTGCTAAGGTATTTGATAGGATACCACATTAAAGGCTATTGAATAAAATGGAGAGTATGGGTTTGGAATATAAGCTCTTGATCTGCATAAATTGATTGACAGGTATCAAAAAGTGAAATACTGTGTGTGTGTGAGAGAGAGAGAGAGAGAGAGAGAGAAAGCCTGCCAGATTTAAGGTGACTAGTGGTGCATGCCTGGGTTCAGTAACTGGACCATTGTTGTTCAATCTATACATTAATGATATTAGGAAAGCACACAATTAAACATCAGAAGGTGTGCAATTGTTTGCTGATAATGCAAAGATAGACAGCGCAATCAATCAGGGATGCTACTGTTCTCTAGCAATTACAGAATCATTTCCATATGATGGAAATTTGGGCAAGTGAAAATTGCTATCAGTTCAACGTTAGTAAGTGCAAAGTTATACACTTTGCCATGATGAAATTTCCAACTGCATATTATATTAATGAGATTATGCTACAAGAAATTGTTGAGGTTAGAGATCTTGGTGTAATGGTGGACAGGAATTTGAAGCTCAAAGATCATATACTAAAAACTGCAAATACAATTCAAAGGATAATTATGATGTTGAATTGAAATTTGACATGTAAGGATAAGGAAGTCATTTTGCCTCTTTCTTGCAGGCTTATCAAGGCCTTGATAAGCATGCAGTGGACTGTTATGTGCAGATTTGGTCTCCAGGGGAATAAAGAAGCTGTAGAAAGGGTTTCAAGAAGAGTTCCAAAAACTGTATTGGAATTATGGAATTTAGTTTATCAGGACAGATTGTAAGTATGTGGACTACAGAATCTAGGTATCAGAAAAAAGAGGGGTATGATAGAAGTTTATATACTTCTGGATGGTTGTTATAGCATATCATCTAATGCAGATTTTTATTATATGGAAGGTGGAGAGAGAACTTCCATAGGGCATCCATGAAAGCTAAGTTTGGTCACAGTTAAGAAAGGGGTAAGAGCTAGATTTTTCTGTCATAGAGCAGGAAATAGTTTGCTTTTAGAAGTAGTGAGTACACCCAGTGTGAATGAGTTTAAAGCAATGTATGGTGGTTGTTTGGGTGATGTCTAGCCTTCCTCAACGAGTCCTTGACTCCTTGGAAGTCGCAGATGATAATAATAATGAGGAACAAGGACAAAACTTTAAACTGTGTTAGCCTTATGAAATGAAACATTCTCTTTGCACACACTTGTATATAACATTAAGTTGTAAGACTAAATACAAGATTAAGGATATGCAGCCAGCAGGAAATGATCAAAGTTGTGGATTCACAGAAAAACACTACATTAGAGTGAAATGAGGTGAGGGATCAAGGGCTACAAAATTATTTTAACAGAAGTACAACAGAGAGAACACAAGCAGTCAGTGTGTTTTAAATGCTTTGTAAGTTAAGTAATGTTATTTACATATAACAATTAAAATCATGATTATGACAAGTCTATATAACCAATGGAATCATAAGTGCAATCTTACCTGTTTAAGTGACAAAATCTCTATGGTGTTTCCATGCTTTAGTAAACGTTCTGTAAACTTGCATGCATCTTCAATTTTGTCAATGGTTTTCTCCACATTGTGGTAAGTGTCCATGACCCGTATCTCCTGTTCAGAATGCATGTCTTCTAGCTTCTTAAACATATCTTCTTGGCATTTTTCTAGTATTGTTCGATAGCTATGAAAAGTTTCCTGAAAGCAGTTGTACCAAAAGTTATTCACAATAAGACATTCCAAAAATAAGAATATTTAAAGTAAATTGTGAATCTATCAACATGGCATTGGTGATAAAATCAAAAAACATGGCATTCATAAAATCATAAGTTCTTCACACCAGACAATGAAAATGGATCATTTTCATTGTCTGGTGTGAGACCACACCCTGCTAGTTTGGAAAACTGAAATATCTTCACATTTGTTATCTAGAATGGGAATTTGCTCTGAGTGTGTACTTTTAACTGTAAAAAGGCTTTGAATAGCTGCTTCACATGTCTTAAATGTTAAAGCTGGGGAAATAAAATTATGAAAGAAATTCTGATGAATTAAATAGATGAATGGTGACTAGAAGAATATCAACATAAGCAACAACATGTGAATTAATGTGAGAATACTCATTGCTCAACCTAAATGCTATTCTACTAAGAGAATAAGGGTATGCTTAGCACACTGAATACTGTCAGAGTAAGCCAAAAGCAAGAACAATATTCAATGGTTGGATAGAACTAATTTGTATATGGTTAATAGTTTCATGATTTTGAGCTAACTAAAAATTGACTAAAGATCTAATCATACAGAATCCTAAATAAGAGTTATAGCTTAATTCTCCAGGATATGTATGGAAACTTTTAATTATATATTCTGGAATGCTCGAACAACTATTTCAATAATCAGCATATGAGTAATGCTGATACACAATAGGAAAATACAACATACAACCAGTAGGCATTTACTATTCTTTTATTAATGGTTCATGTGCTGTATTTCATCTTTACTTTTTCTTGCATTTCTCTATTTACTTTGGAAAGTATTAGATTTAAGTAGAAAAACACGTCAGTAATGCAATTTGTATGTATGCAAATAAATATTCCATATTTTTGCAAAGAATAAACAAGTAAATACAAACATGGAAAATCTCTTAGAATGTTACAAATTGATATAATTCCTTCAGTGCTTTGTACAGAATTTAATCAATACATAATTTGATTAAAACTTCCCACATATGTTGTGGATTATATTCTTGTTTTAATCCTATACCCAAGTGTGAAAAAACTTCACAAGTAGTCTATTTGTATACAGAGGCTGTTGATTTTACCAATCAACTGACTTAGTATCCCATAATGTTTTTGCAATAAACAAACATTTTTTTAAATATTTTTACTACAAAAAAAAAAAAAAAAAAATTTGTAGTGAACCTTTTTTCTACTTCTTTATGGAAAACATATCAACTCAGCATAGATTTAACATTGATATATTCTTGGATTTAGCTCCCACTGATATGACCCCAAATAAAAGTCAAACTGGTTTGGGTGACCCATCACAATGTTTTTGCATTATGGGAAAGATCACTACCTATAACATCTACCAATAATCACCTGTGTAAAGGGTTAAAATAACAATATAATTTTCAGTATAATATACACGACCTAGAAAGAAGTCAACAGACACCATAGAGTAAGGAACAAACAGTCATGGAACCCACCTTAATAAGATGAAGGACCTCCTTTCATCTTATTAAGGTGGATTATTTTGGATTATTCTTCCTGTAGGCACGTAATGAAGTCCTGGACTGTTGAGGGGGCAGATGTCCCTTGACCACACCCAACGCACTCCAGCTCATCCCACACATGTTCAGTAGGATTGAGATCAGGGTTCTGTGGAGGTACATTCAAATGTGGTGACATTCATGTCCACAAAACCACACAGTTACAGCACAGCCTTATGACACTGTGCACTGTCTTGCTGAAAGAGACAATAGTCAGTTCCATAGAAAACTCAAAGCAGGAAACATTGCATTGTCCAGAATGTATAGATACCTCTAAGAGTTCAACATTCATGGTACCACAAATAAAGGTCTGAGGCCAAAGGAAAAATAGAACTGCCACCTCCAAATTTCATAGTTGGGATTCCATACACTCTGGTAAGAGACGTTCATAAGGAATCAATCACATCTGTCAATGTGCTTGGTAGAAGGTATAGTGTGAATCACTGCTCCATACCACAGCTTTCCAAGCTTCGATGTCCCACTGTACACTCTTTGCAACGCTGAAGACAACACTGCATGTTGATTCGGTTAATGTGAAGCTTGCATATTGTGACCCTACCATGGTAACCCATGTTGTGTGCCTCGCTTCTGAATGCTTTTGTGCAAATTCGGGTTCCAGTCGATGCCCGGAACTCTGCATTCAACGTGTCTGTTGTTGAATTGTAGATTTCACGTTGTCCTTAATAGGACAGCGTAACCCCGCCCCCCATGTGCCTATGACACCCGAACCCCAGAGTTCTGGACTGGTAGGCCAGTTCTCCTTGAATTCTGATGACTCAACACTCAGGGTAGCCCCTGAGTTTCAAAACGTTTCAAATAACTTGACAAAAAACATGACAAAAATGTTACATAAAAAGGCTTATTATATTATATATATAAAATCTACCATATATATATATATAGGGTAGATTAAGAGTTTTCTATTCAGCCAAACCTCCTGTGGGAACCACACTTTTTCAATCATACACTGCCAAGAAAAAGGCATTACCCAGAGATCTGTGTAAAGTTTAATGTTTTTTTGCTATAACAACTTTTTCCTGTATAACAATTTCTATCTACAAGCATTGTTCATGCTTCATGCTGATGTTATTTTCTATCATTCCTACAGAATAAAGATCATTGAAAGACAACCACAACAAGTTACTGATTACCTCACTTCAGACAATTACCAATTGTTTTAGATTTTCAACCAAAAAAGTCAATATGAATTTCTGTTAAAAATGTAAATCTTCACTCCGATCCAGAATTAAGGCTGAGGTATATTATAATCATGGTTAATAGAAGCAGAATTCTTTTTTGTTAATTCTTTTAATTCATTTTTGATAAGAAACTTGCATTCCTAGTTTACATTCATACTTCATGCTCTTGTCTTCTGCAACATGGACTGCAGACTGATTTTCACTTTTTGATAATCTAGAAACCCTGCTCTAGAAACCAAACATGGGTTTCAAGGCAGGGTAGGTTTCCTATAAGTAAAAAGGGGCTTTTATATTTATCCTACATGAGATGTACAAGAACCTATATCACATCAGTCCCATTTGTAAGGTGCAGAAAAGGATTGAGAAAGAAGAAATCTATTCACATTTTTCTTAGAGTTGGAGGCTGTTGAGAAACATTATGAGGAAGGCAGTTCCAGAGGAAAGAGGTAAATTGAAAAATAAAACAAGGAAGAGAAACAGGTCAATGCATTTGCAGTTGTACTGAAAAAGGGATGTTGGGCAGCTCCTGCTCTTGTTTTAACAATGAATAGCAAGTGAAGGAGTGATGTTCGCCAATTTGCTGGAACAGTGACCATGAAGATACCTGTAGAAGAGACGCATAGCTGAAACACTGCTTCTTTGGGATAGAGGTTGAAGTGCACCTGTAAGGGAAAGATCATCTATAAATAAGCTGAAATGCTCTCCTCTGGAATAGCATTAAAAATGTTTAAGGTTTTGGGTGCACCATCCCAAATATGTGAACAGTATTCAAGAATGGGCAGATTTGCGATTTATATAGGATTAGTAGCTAGGTGTAAAATAGTTTCTTGAGCAGAAAAGTATGGCTACTTTTTTTTTTTTTAAAGAGGCTGAGGAAGCTATTAATTTGATATGTTTGTGTCAGGAGAGGCTAGAGATAAATATCAGTCCAAGGAAAGAGAGCTCATCTTGTCTGATGTGTATTATTGACGATAAGGAAAAATAGGATGAGAATTTTTTGCGAGAGAAAAGCAATGACTGCATTTTGATGGCATTGAAGGTGACCAAGTTATCCTTACCACCACTGATCTCGATACCATGCTTCAGTGGGTTTTGCATTTAAGGCAGTGGTTGCAGATAAACTTGATGTAAAGGATGTCTAGGAACTACATAGTTTGTCAAAGCTATAGCTAGGATTTGTAGTGATTGAAAATAGATCACATATGTATAAGAGAAAGAGGATAGGTGATAGAATAGAGACCTGAGGCATTTAACTAGAGAGAAAGCTGGCTATCCAGTTACAAGAGGGCAGTAAGTAGGTAGACCAAATAAAGGCAGTTTGCAAAGCAGGCCTTGATGCCAAACACAATCAAAAGCCTTAGAAATGTTGAAGGTGACAACACGTTTCTCCAAATCTTTCCATAGCACATCTGGTGGTGGGTGATGTAGGCTAAGAGATCAATCATAGATCTTGATTAGTAAAATTCACACTGGTGGTCACCAATTAAATGACTAGCTTCTAGGTGGTGCAGTAGTTCACTACTGATAATTTCTCCATTATTTTGGAGAGGATTCAGGTGATGCCAATTGATCAGTAGGCTTTTCTCCCCCCTTTTTTTGGGGGGATGGGTTGGATATATGTTTGCTAGATGGGATAGGCGTTAGCCTGGAGCACAACACGAGACGTTATCAGGACCAGATGACTCTTTAGTGTTCAGGTTGTCTAATATTCTTCTTGTCTTCTTGCTAAAAGGCCATAAGAGGCATACAGTGCTCGGTTGCTGGCATGGAAGGCATGTCATCTATGGATGCATGAATTAAGAGGGAAATAGTGAAGCAAGGAGGTTAGCTTTCTGTTTGGGTGCTGTAACAGTGGTGACAGTTGGATGGGAGAGAGGTTTAAGCACAGGTGAGCAGAAGTTGCATCTAATGGCTTTTACAAGGGACCAGAAGGCACAGCTTCCATTTGGATAAGAGAAAAGTTCTCTCTATTGGTCTTTATGAAGTTGGATTTGCTGATAGCTATTTTATATTGCGTGCTTCAGCATAGGCTAAGTATGAAGCTGGGGTTCTTGATGCAAGTACCTGAAGTAAGCTGAATTTTTTTCATCAACTGCTTTTATACATCTTCTGTTGAAACAGGGTTTGTGAAAGTAGACAGGAATTTTGAATGGAATGAGAGATGAATGCCTTCATGCTGGTGAGGATGATTTCTGTGACTCACTCAGGGTCTGAATCAGAATGCAGAGACAACAGTGCCATGGAAAAGAAGTAGTAGTTCCAGAGGTCATCACACTTGATACCTCTATAGTGCCAAAGGACACGAGGTTGGTTGTAGTCAGAGGAGGATTGTTCCATGAGAGTGGAAACTTAAAACAGCAATCGTGGTCTGGATTGTCGAGAAGAATAGTAACTTCTACAGTGAATCATGAAGGAGAACTAATTAAAATAAGATCAAGATATTCAGAAAATGAAGGGAATTATTAGGAATTCAGGTAGATAGGGGTATGATTTGTGTTAGATCATTGCTTGTGAACAAAAACTTCAGCAATCATGTTCAGCTTGACTGGTGGTATTGGAGAAGAGAGCCAGCTAAAGTTGTGGACATTCAGGTCACCTTGGCAGATGACTTTTTGCTATTTGGACAGCTGGATTGAAGACGTTCCAGCTTCAATGAGAGAAAGATGGAGGTCTGAGTGGTTTTCAGAGTTTGGAAATTGGTAAATGCAACAGATGAATGTTACTAAGTGGAACATGGAAACCTTTAGCCAGAGGAGGTGAAAAGTAGAGGATTCTAAATATGGCATTCTCTGGGAGACAATGTCAGAATGCACAAAAGGCACAAGCATCACTGCTGTGGTGAAATGAATCATGAAATGAATCATAAATCATCAATCATATAATTTGGGCATTGAAGGTGATCTGTGGTCGATGTAGCAGCAATTAAGATTTCTGTTAAGAGAAGGAGGTCTGGTTTCTGAATGTCTAAGTAGTGATGAATGTTATTTATGTTAGAATTTATGCCAACTCTGTGCTCAAAGATGCAAGAAATTATATTCTTGGTATATAATGATGTGAAGTCATTAGCCTCTATATACAAGTAGCTAAGTCATGAAGTGACTTCATGTGCAAACTTTGTTTGTTTCACTTAGATAAACGATGAAACTAAGAATATAATTTCTTAGCATCTTTAATGTATAGTACAACCAAATGAAAAAACTTGCAAAAAAAAAAAAAAGATGCAAGATATTTGTAAAGTGCATATAGAAATTATGATTATATATATATTTTTTTAAGGATTCTGGTATGTTTAGAATATTGTGTTTGGTTTGATTTGTTTGGATGAATTGGTTGTCAAAGGAGATTTATTTTGATCATAATGCTGGTATATCATTGTCTGTTTCATTTTTGGTTTATTGTTAGATGAAAGGAAGAGTACGTGACATGGAGTGGGAGAAGGTAGACTTGTGAACATGACATCCATACAGAGAGCTACCAGTCTCCTTGCCACTCCATGGCTTCAACAGTGCCTCCTACATACCACTACTTAGACTACTCATCAGGTACAATCTTGCAGAGTATGTGGCAGCAGGATTATGTGCCAGTTGACCAGGAAGCCACCTCCTGACTCATTACTGACCAATTTGAGTCCATATACTATCTGGCAATTAGCCTGTGCTACTACTGTTTGAATTGATGTACAATCTAAATGGAGGACAGTCCGGGTCTCAAAATATGTTAGGCATGCCCTTGAAGGGTATTATTCACACTGCATGGAGAGAGGGAAGGATATGGCCAAAACCTCTGCTCTGAAGTCTTTGCCATTTAGGCACCCAAATAATTCTTAGTTGACACTTCCTGCAACTAGGAAGATATCCTTTTCCAGTAGGAATACTTACTGCAGCACCAGAGCCCCTTCTGTAGAAACAAGTCACACCACAGGAAGGCAAGTTGATGGGAGAGGCTGTATATTGCACATTTCTGCCCATAACAGCATATTCATAATTATTGTCCAAAAGGTTCTCACAACCATCCATGTCTGCAGTAGGATTCAAACCCCCAGTCTACAACATGGATAGCACTTCTGCTCTCCAACAATCAAATTCTTGCCACAATGCTACATACTTGCATATTTTCCCTACATGATATGTGGGAGGCACTGTTGAGAAAATCAAGAAAGAATGTCACAAAACAGCTGTTCACTATTTGTATGCAGATGAAAAATGCAAGTGAATAATACTGTCTGCAAGTGAATAATATTATCCATAGCCTTCCAAATGAAAGTTTAATCCACCATGCTATCTCTTGCCACTCACTCCTCTTATAACAGAAGCTCTTAGCAGCATGCAGAGCAAAATATTTTAATTTCACAACACTCTATACAGGCTATTAGAGATTGGAGCATCTGTCTGAAAAATCGGCTATTTTTCCTCATTACTTTGTTTTTGGTCATATGCCAATAAAATTCAGCAACTATATTGCTCAACTGCTTGCCATACAACTTGAACCAGATCATGTACAAAAATTAAAGGGAAAAAAGCTATTTAAGGGTGATTTACTTACTACTTGTCCTCTATGTACCTGACGGCACACGTGATCTGTTTCCTCCATATACTTCTGACCTGAGTTACCAATTTGGCTTCTCTCTAGCTCTTCTATACAGAATTTCTTCTTTCCTTTTCTATCATTCTCTGCCAACTTAATTTAGGCCTTCCCCTTTTCTGTTTTCCTTATGGGATCCACGTCAAAGACACTCTAGGAATCTCTCTCTGCTGTCCATTCTCAGTATGTGTCCAATCCATTTCCATCTGACTTTTTTTTATTTCATCAGCAATGTTTATTTATTTATTTTTTTGCACAGTTAATTTATATAAGTCTATGTTTGTCACACATTAGAGCCAAAATAGTTTTAACATTTAATGCAGACATTTTGTTTGTAAACTAATTCATATTCTTGTTTTTTGGTCAGTTTCTGTCTCTGATCTATATAATAATATGGCCTTAACATTGCTATTGAAGATCTTTATTTTGGTTTCATTATGATATTTTGAAGATTTCCATATATTACTCAATTTTCTGAAGCACTATTAACTTTTTAGTCTTTGCATTATATCCCTGTCAGTTCCACCATCAGTATCCACATTTGCTCCCAAATATGTAAATTTCTTAACATCTTCTACAGCATGCCGATTGATCTCGGTGGCATTTGCTGTTTAGTTTAAGGACTTCTGTTTCAGTAATTTATTTTAAGACCAACCATTTTCAGCTGTTTTATACAGGTTTTCTGCTTTTGTTTATATATCACTGTATTTTGATGATATCAAAACTATGTCATCAGCATAATCTAGATCTGTGATATAGGATTCCATTTCATTTCTTGATTTTCTGATAATCTAATCAATGACTAGATTAACACTTTGAGTCCTAGACCTACTGGGACTTAAAGAACCCTGTGTCCTGATCATTTTTAGCTCTATTTAAAAAAAAAATGTTGTGCAGAATTTCTACGGAATATCAAAATTATGTTTTGTCTTTTAGTTAGCATCTTTGACAATTTTAACTGGAACAAAAATTTTAGTTATACAGGTGATATGGGTTCCAGAAACAGGTTGCAAGAAATGAAGGTTTTTGAAAAAAATAAAAAGTTAATTTTTTATTAGTTTCTACTTATATTTACTTCTTTAGTGTTCAAAATTCAACAAATTCAGTCAAAATATTGCTTAGAAGTTACATAAATAATGAAAATTATAAACAAATTTTTTGTGTGTTATCATTATGATGAAAATATCATTTTACATAGCAGTGTGCATCACTATAATTATCCACAATTGGCCACCAAAGTCGAGTGGTAAATTATTGAATTAGGCCATTTAGTTTTTGAAATGCCATAACCTTGTGTGCGATCACAAACATGACTCACTGGAAGGCCTCGAATTTGGTCACCCCTCGTTTGAGTTCTGCATCACTGTCGCTTAACTCGGAGCTCACATTTGTTGGGGAGATCTGCTTCCTCTTGTTCTGGATTGTTCCTCTTGTTCATTTTCATCTTTTTCTTCAGTAGGTATGTGTATATTAATGACACTATAATTAAAAATTTTCCTCTTATTCTTAACCAGCAAAGTTTTTCACTTATTGCTTTGATATTTAAAACAAGGTGTTTAAATCTTTTTTGTTAACAATAAAGACTAGTCCTAACTTATGTTCCTTTTTTTGGAAACTAAAAAATGTTTTTGTTTTTTTTTTCCCAATAATACCTTCCCCTTTCCATCTTATTTCCTGTAAGAAGATGATGTCTATATTGTAGGGTTTAAGTTCATCCAGGAGCATCATCAAGGCTTTTTGTCTATATAATAATAAAACATTCCAAGTTGCAATAATCATATCCTTAATTCGCTTAGCAGGTCTTTCTTTAATCAGTCCAGCTTTTACTTTGAATTTCTTAAGTTTTTTTTTTTTTTTTTTTTTTTTTTTTTTTACAGGATGGAGTAGTCAGCACCAAGTCCAACCCCCAAACTGGAGGACCAGGACTATTTTTATGCCCCCCGGAGGCAGGGTGGTCTGGCTATACCCCCCCCCCCAGACTCTGGGTGTTCAACTGATCACCTTTTACGATGCGTATGAACTCACAGTGGGACAATTCTAATTCCCAGTCACCACACAGGTCAACCTTGTTATATACTATTTTAAAATTTTTCTATTGCTTTTCCACCATGTCTTCTGGTCTTTCTACTTTCTCACCTTCTAGCTTCTCAATTTCCAAAAATATGAAATCAATTTTTTTATCATAATAGAACAATTTTTCTTAATTTCATTTGTTTTTAAATTAGACATATGCAGTTTCAATTTTAATTTTGGCTGTTACTGAGTAATGATGATCAGCTCCTCGCCCTACCTTAACATCTAAGAATGAACGAACTCCTAAAATTATCTTTGATTGCAATATGATTAATTTAGGTTTTAGTTTTACCATTTGATGATATCCAGGTTATTTTATGTATGTCTTTATGTTTAAATAAGTCATCCTAACACAAAATTATTCATTTCACAAAATGCCACTGCAGGTCACCATTCTCATTTCTTGAAAACTGCTTTGTTACCTTAAAGATACCAAGAAATTATATATTTGGTTTTAATCCTTTACCCAAGAAAGCAAAACAATGTTTTGCACGTCATATATATTCACTATATAGAGGTCAATGACTTCACATCACATACCCATAATGCAAAGCATACACCCTTTCAGATGTATAAAATGCTATGCATAATGGGAAGAGTCACTACCCAGATCAGTTTTGACCTTTACTCAGGTCTCATCAGTGGGAGCCAGACCTGAGAGAGATATTAAACTTCCATTATACATACCATTTTACACATCCAAAAGGATGTGTGCTTTGCATTATGGAATATATACTAAGGTAAGTGATGTGAGGTCATTAGCTACTATATACAAGTAGTTCAGATGTAAATATATATTTCACATGCAAAATATTGTTTTGCTTTGCTGGGTAAAGGATTAAAACCAAGTATACATATAATTTTTTGGTATCTTTAATGTATAGTAGAACAAAGATAAAAAAAACTTAAAACATGATTTTTTTATCTACTGCTCTCTCATCTTCATTATTTCATATGCCAACTATATCATTCATGTTATCCATAAGTATAATCATGCATGTTTCAGCACTTGCTCTATACATTTTTGTTACTTAGAAAAATTCTCCTTCTCTTCAAGATCCTACGATTGTTGATGCATAAATTTGTATTATGGTTGATTTAATCAACCATAATACAAATATAATCTTAAATATCATCTTAGTATATCATCTTGAATATAAACTAGGAGTTTTATCTGCTCACATTATAAGCTTCCAATTATTCAAGCTTTTACATGATTCTGCACTAAATATAAATGTCACACCTCTTTAATGACTTGAATCTCATCCTGAATACAATATCTGATATCCATCTACAGTTCTCTCCTCCAAAGCCTGTTCATCTCAACTCACCATCATCAAATTCCTGCCATGTACCCTCAAGGGAGGTATAAAGGATATGATAGTACCACATGAAAAATTTACATCATTACTAACTTTCTATCTACAATTTTCCTCCAAATCAGTCTGTTACTTGTCAAGACTCCAACATTATCAGATCTTATATTTCTATCGTCTAAGGCACTTTGTACCGTATCAATCCAGCTATATCTTAGTCTTCCTGTGGGTTATTTTCCTGCCAAGATGGCAGAGAACACTTGTTTTGCTAATCTTTCCTTGTCCATTCTGTTTAAGTGACCATACCACCTGAGATTAGCTCTGCTAACGCATTCCTGGATGCTGACAATATCAAGTTCTTTCCTAATTTCCTTGTTTTTAATATGATATTGCCATTGATGCCACCTGTTCACGCCTCTAATCTTTCTAGGAACTCTCATATCTGCGGTCTCTAGTCTTTGGTAAAGTGTTTTACTTCTGACCCAGCTCTCAGATCCATAAGTTAAAACTGGTTTCAACACTGTCTTGTATACAGCTAATTTAGTGTTCCGACTAATTTCTCTCTTATTCCATATGAATTTATTCAATTGACTTCCTACCATACCAGCTTTGTTGATTCTGTTGTCTATTTCTATATTTAATTTACCATCTTCAGTAAAAATCGTGCCTAAGTAGCTGAAATGTTTTACTTGTTCCACAGGTTCCCCATTCGCAACACAGTTGACATTTCCAATGATTCTGCCTATCTTCATTGTCTTTGTCTTTTTATTGCTGACCTTCATACCATATCTATTACAACAGTTATTCAATTTAGTCAGAGAATCTTGCAGACTTGTAGCAGATTTATTTAGGAGTATAACATCATCTGCATAAAGCAAAGAGCTGACATTAACATTTCCAATTTTGATATCATGTTTAATACCACTTTCCTTCATAATGTGATCCATATAGATAATGAATAACAGAGAGGATAATGTACATCCTTGTCTCACACCAGATTTAACATTAAACCATCTTCCTGTACTTCCTTCAATTCTAACTGCTGACTTACAACTCAAATAAAGACCAAGTATTGCTTGACATAATGTCCCATTGACACCATATAAATGTAGCATATTGAATAGCTTCTCTCTTGGCACCTTGTCATATGCCTTTTCCAAATCGACAAAACTTAAATACAGATCTTTGTTATATTCCCATGCTTTCTCAACTGTTTGTCGTAAACTGAAGATCTGATCCTGACAGCCTCTAATTGACCTGAATCCAGCTTGTTCTTCACCAAGCTTTTCTTCCACAATTCTTCTCAACCATTTCTCAAGTATACTTGCATATATCTTACCAGGAACACTCAGTAGGGATATACCTCTGTAATTTTCACATTCAGTTTTATTTCCGTTTTTATATATGGGTACTCTGAGAGCTCTACTCCAAATATTGGAAATTCGTCCCTCTGTCCAGGCATTATGAACTATGCAGTGCAGTCACTGTAAGACATTTATACCACCATACTTCAACATTTCTGGTCGAATATCATCTACTCCTGGTGCCTTTCCACATTTCAAGCCTTTGATGGCTTTTTCTACTTCAAGTATGGATATGTATTCCTGAATGCATGTCTGGTCAGCGTTTTTTTTTTAATTTTTTTTTTTAATCGCTGTGCTGTCATCACTGCTTGTTTCATTTAGCAAATTTTCAAAGTAATTACTCCATACTTCAACGATATCTTTTTCTCCTGTTTCATGTCACCTTTATCATCTCTAACTCCTTTTACAGCACTCTTTCCTCCATTCCTAAGCTTCAACAACCTGCAGAATATTTTGCCGCCTTCTTGATATTTATTTTCCATTTTGTTTAGCTAGTTTTACACACTGTTTAGCTTTCTTACATTTGTCTCTGTATTCTCTAAGAGCACAAGCTGACTTATTTGCCAAAAACTTTTGATATGTTTTCTTCTTTTCCATCAATGCCTCCTTAACTTCCTGTGTCCACCTTGGAGTTCTGATTTTTCTATCTTTGCAGACAATTTCACCACATGCCACTCTAGCTGAATCAATCAGGGTTTTCTTCAAGGCTTGCCACTGAATCTCCAAGGTTTGGTTCCTGTTCTCAAACTCTTTCATTTTTCCTTCAATAATCTTTGTGTATTTTAGTCTACAGTTCACATCTCAGAGCTGCTCAACTTTTGTTCGCTTTAAAATTTTCTTACATATCATTCTTTTCAATATGAAATTCAATTTTATCCTGCTCAAGACTAACTAAATAGTGATCACTTCCTGCTCAAGACTATATAATTATCACTTCCAATTTCAAATCATCTGCACACTCTGGTGTCCTGCACCAGGGAGAAAACATCACTATCAACAATAACGTAGTCAATGAGACTTTCCTTATTCCTTGCATCTTCTCTCCATGTGAATTTGTGCATATTTTTATGTTGGAACATGGTGTTAGTAATAACCAGTCCATGTCCTGAACAGAAATCCAACAAATATTTGCCATTATTATTAGCTTTGCTCTTTTCGTCAAATTTCACCAAAACATTTTTGTATGTCTGACAATCACTTCCTATTCTGCTATTTAGATCTCCAACAAGGACCAACTTTTCCTTTTTCATTGTGTCAGTAGCTTTCTCTAGAGCCTCAAAAAATTCCTCCACTTCTACCTTAGTAGAACCTTCTGTGGGACCATAGGTACAAATAAGTCTCATTGTCCAGTTCCCCATTCTGATATTTGCCCAAATCACTCTACTTCACTGCCTGCCTGCCATTCAAGAAGATGAGCCTCGTATTTTGTGTTGAATACTATGGCTACTCCTTTTCCTTGATTGTCATTGCCTGAATATAACATTTTGTATTTATTGCTCAGAAAGATCTCACCAGTTTTTGTCTTTTTTTGTTTCAGTTACCCCTATTATGTTGATCTGGTACTTATCTAATTCCTCCGCTAGCTCTATTTCTTTGCCATTCAGGCTTCTTATGTTGATAGTACCGATCTTTAACTCTGGTGATGTTGAGTTGGGGTGCGTTTTCAGGTTTGTTCCAGTAGCTGACTTTTCGCTGTTCACCCTGGTTTCCTGGCGAAAACATCGGGGGCCTTGTTTAACCGGGCGATGCCTCCAGCCAGCATGAAATTTTGTCATGTTGTACCATCATTTTGTATTGTGGTTTTACCAATAGGAATACAATTTAGTCGGCTAAATCCCAAATTGCCAGCCCATCCTCGTTCATTCAGTATCCAGGTTGATACCCATCAGGGTGCACCACGAGAAGGTGAGGATTGGACATTAGGTCAGAAGTCCTGGTTGGTTCTCTGCATTCCTTTAAAGACTATGTGGAGGTCTCCTCTCAGTTATACAGAGCTTTGACCCTTAAGCATCCCATCTCACTCACTTATCCCTAAAATATGAGGTGCGACAATTTAATTCTGAAATGCACCTGTAAAAAACCTACATTCGGAACTATACGTTAGTAGCTACTGTTGCCTTCGAAGTAGTCTCCTTGTGCATCTATATGCTGTTCCCATTTTTGGAAACAGAACTAGAACTCTTTTTCTGGAATACTCTTGAGTTTCTTCATCACATTATGCTGGATATCAGCAATAGAAAATCTTCATCCTTTTAGCAGTCTTTAATTTTGGAAACAGCCAGAAATCACAGAGAACTGCTGGATAAATAAGCAGGATGACCTAATTTGGTAATCTACTTTATTGTGCCAAGCCATAGTGCACTCACACAATGAGTGCACTATGCCTTGGCACATTGTCGTGATGAATGATCCACTTGTCAGGCCACAATTCAGGTCTTTTTCTCCAAACAGAATCTGTAATCTTTTCAGCACCTCTAAATAGTATTGTGGGTTGACCATCAATGTTCAATGAATTCATAATGGACTATCCCCATGTGATCAAAGATTCACACCAGCATGGTCTTTGAACTGCAAGTGTGACGTGTGCTTTTTTTGGACATGGTGAACCCTGGGTTTTCCCACTGCATGCTCTGACATTTTGTTTCAGGATCATACTGGAAGCACCAGGTTTCGTCACCCGTAATTACTCTCAGAAACATGTGCTTATTTGCAGAATCATCAATCGTAACTTAAACCTTCTGTTTGTCCGTCAAGATCAGAGGCACAAACTTCACAGAAATCTTTTGCATCCCCAATTCTTCAGTTAAAATTACCCGGACTGTTTCTTAATTCATTTGCAATTCATCAGCGATTAATTGAACACTTAATCGTTTGTCAGACCATACCAAATCTCACACTCTGTTCACATTTGCATCCACCATTTCTGTTTTTGGCTGCCCACTTCTGGGGTCGTCATTCACATCTTCTTGCCTACCTTTGAATCTCTTATGCCACTCAAAGACACTAGACTTTTTCAGACATCTACACCATATGCCACTTTCAACTGCTCCAATGTTTCAGTAGCAGTTTTGCCAATTTTCACACAAAATTTGATGTTAACACACTGCTCCAAATTTCGATCACACATTTTTACGCCGAAGTTTACATTCAGATCTCTATTGTTTTTGCAAAAGTCAACTAGCAAATGGCTCTATCAGCTTGAGGTTTAAAAGATGTACAAACATGATTACTTGCATGACTCCAACCAAATCACCACACGGGGAAACGCTACATGGCCGTTCTGTGAATTAAATCGTCACACCTCATATCTATTTCTTGCTTTCCTATTTCCTTTATAACTTCTCACATCTTTCCAATTTGAAACATGGTTCTAATATTCAATGTTGCAATTAATGCTTTCTGTTAAGGTTAAAGGCATCATCTGTTTCCAAGGTTCCTGTAGGCTTTGCTTTGAAACTTCGTGCATTATCCTCTTACCAACAGTGGTCATCCAAAATTTTGCAGGCCAACACACCTGGTATACTAGTTTTCTTGGGATCTTGGTTTCCATAATCTAAAAGTTTGATACAGATTATTTTATACTAGTAAGAGCACTCGCCAAAACTATGTATAGCTTAGATGAGTATTAGAGTACTCCTACATAAGCACTGTCAACTTTATTCAGGAAAGGTTATCATTTGCAAGTTTTACTACTCTGACTCAGCTACATGCAGAGATTCTCTCTGATATAACAAGACACCTATTTCTCACTTTTTTTTTAACGAAGAATCAACTTGAAAAAATTATGTTTCGTTAGAAATTAATTTTTTCCATCCATATACTTTACTTTTTTTGAATGCTGAATTCTCACTTCCTTATATATTATCTACCTAGTATACTGAATACAAGGATATCCATCCATCAGTGGCTCTAACAGGCACTTAAACACCCATGGCCTTCTAAGTATCACTGGACTTCCTAACCGTAATATGGGGATAAGGCAGTAAATTGTGTGTTCTACTGGCCAGTTTGCCTGTTCTGAGGGACAAAAAACCCTAGTTTATGGGAGAAGAAAACTCTCTACCTCCATATGAGACTGGCTAACTCACCTTTAGTCAAAAGAGACTAGATAAATTCCTCACGTTATGAACAGGAATCGAACCCAGGTCTTTCTGACCAAAGGGATTTGTCTATACCGATTGAGCTACAGATACTCTGTATATTGAATATACCTAGAACAATATGCAATTTGTTTTCAATTGTCAACATGCCAATAAAATAACCAACCACCTTCTCATGAACTGAGAAAAGCTGAGACTCTCATCCACAGAATTATTTCAATTTATTCATTATTTCTACTTTAAACAGGAATTACAAATCAAGGAAGAAGATGTCTTTGTCAAATAGTTACAATTATCTTAGAAGCTAATATTCATGATTGATGATTTTCCCCAAAGTAGATTCAGCTGAATCCATTAGAAAAAATGGTTGCCTACTTCGTAGAAATAAATATAACTATATAAGAAGTCAATGGATTTACTCTAAAAAAAAAAAAAAAAAAAAAAAAACGCTATCCCAACCTCATATTTGGGAGCATAACACTGCCTTATATAAACTCATCTTCAGAATTTCAGTTTATGTGGCTGCCATCCACAAAACATTTTTATGTAAATCTATAGCATATTTGTATTGTGAGTGGGTTAAGGATTTTTTCCCATTTTATTATTATTTTTTATTTTTTTTTTAATTTTATTTTACAGATGAACAATATCTAATTATGTTGAAAGTTTTTTTCACTTGGTTATACCAAAAATTAAAGATTTAATCTTTTATCCAAGTGTAAGCAAACCAAGTGTGCATGTGAAGTATCTTCACAACTGGGCTACTTTTATAGAGACCAATGACTTGACATCTAATGATGTCAAGTACATATCATTTATCTTTACTAGTTTTGTGATGTCAAATTCAACTTTTGCAAAATTTTATTTATTAACATTCATGTTGACAATCTCCTTCCTAAAAATATCAAGATAATCATATTAATGAATTACTGACAAACTGAAATCATGATTTATGTGCTTCTTTCAGAGTAGGTGTCATTTTACACTACAGAACAGTTGTAGACTAGAATAGGTTACTATCACAGTAACAGAAGCATTTCCAAGTGACCATTAAATTTATGACAGAGCAGAGGAGTAGCCAGTTATAGAAATCAGGAAATTCACATAAAATCTTTGTCTGGTTTCATGCTTATTACTATTAAAGGATATTTTTCAATTATAGAATAAAAATTACTACCTGAATATAAGATTTAGCATTATCTCTTTGTAACTGAAGTTCTGATAGACAAGCTTCAAGAGTAGATGTGGCTTCTTCACAAAATTTCACCTTGCTTTTGCTTTCTGCTATCAAATTCTGAAGCTCTTCTCTCTGCTTTTGTTCAGCCTCAGAAGCACGTTCATAAAGATGCTCTGGCTGCTTGTGCTCTACCACAATGCATTCATTGCAAATGGGAATCTTAAATGGAAACAAAATAAAAAATATAAATATTGTGGTCTAGTGAAATTAGTTCATTCTACAAAATTAACAGTTAATACTGGAACCAACCTATAAAGAGCCAGCAGAAATATCAATGGGAAAAAATATTTCACTAGATAAGATATTATTTGAAGAACCACAAGAAAACCTGGAGAACATAAATTACTGCTGTGAGTTATTATCAATAATAATCTTTCTAACAGAACTGAACTATTATATTGCAAAACAGAAATCATCTGATGCACAAAATTGCACATGCATGCACGTGTGATCAGTTGGTCAAATAAACAAAAAAAAAGATATTTTACAGCACTAATTACATAAGTCTTAATGTGGATCACTCATGGCAGTAAAAGAAATTTTATTCTGTGTCCATAAATATAGAAGCACAGAATACACAATGAAGAACTATCTGATGCCTGTTTTTTTTTTTTTTTTTTTTTTTTTAACCAGAGGTCAGACTAGTGTAAATCAATTAAAGCAATTAGATTTAGCTTACTTTTGCTTAGTGTCATGTAGCTTGTTCACATATATGCTTTCCTGGTGATATAGAGGTTGTAACATGAGATGTCATTTTCTTAACTGTAAGTAAAGTAATTGCTCAACAGGTGTATTTTGTTCTCCATAAATTCTCTACAATGAATGCTGATCAACAAGTAACCTTGAAAGAAAGAATTGTTTTTTAAAAAAATGAAGTCTTACTATTAGATCAAAGTAATTAAAAACTCTCACAAGCAGTATGAATTTTGTTGATATTTTCCAGTTCAAAGGGGCCTTTGAAAAGAAGTAATTATTTTCTCTATGTGGAGGGAGGAGAAGAAAAATGAAGAATATGGAAGCATATATCTACAAAGACTTTCTTCATTAACAGGATATCTTCTCTTCAATTTTGCCAAATCAAGGAATTCTATAAAACATAATACATTTTGACAGTATCATGAGGAGAAACCTTACAAAGAATTTTGATTGGAAACCATTTTGCATGAAACTCTTGATCTGTGAAAATTCAGTCATTCAGTACAATAGACTGATATCTCTGTATAAAAATAATATTAACTATATAATAATAATAAGCAGGCCTGGTTGGCTAAGTGTACAATAATACACTTGCTTTCCAACCAACTTTTTTGGGAGGAGAGGGGGGGGGGGGGGGGTTGCCAAAACTTTTGTTTTGGCACAGTATGACCACTATAGTCTTTGTGCCAATAAAGCAAACCAAATACCAAACAAAAAATGATGGGTTCAAATCCCATTGCAGGATGGATTTTTGTAAAAACCCACTCCAGATGAGCTTGAGCTCCTTGAGTGTTGGTTGAAAAAAACTTATGTAAAACAATTCAGTAACAGAGCAAGCGAGTGTCAATCTTTTATGAGCAATACAATCACAAATTAATTTGCTTTATTAATTAAAATAGGTCTTGATTCAAGTAGCTCAAGTTGTTAATTGAAAGTTTGTTTTGTATATATATTTTATTAAACATACATTTTTTCTTAGTATCCCATAATGCAAAGCACACATCTTTTCAGAGGTGTAATAATGCTATAGATTATGGAAGTGGCACTACACAGACTGGTATTGACCTTAACTGAGGTCTCAACAGTAAGAGCCAGATGCAGAAGATATATCAAGGTTGAAGTAATGTCAGAGTCATATTTCCCATATACAAGTGGTGAAAACATATCATCTTGTTATTAAAATACTCTGGATAAAGATAGCTATAGAAAGGATTAAACAAAAATATAATTTTTGTTTAATGAGGAAAAGATTTCCTACAGTTATCTTTAATCCAGAGTCTTTTAGTAATGCAACACACTTTTTCACTACTCGTATATGGAAATATGACTTCTGTATTACTTCAACCTTTGTATCTTCTGGCTCCCACTGATGAAACCTCAAGGTTGAAACCACTCTGGGTAGTGGACCTTCCCATAATGCATAGCATTATACACATCCAAAAGAATGTGTACTTTGCATTATGGAATACTAAGGAAAAAATAAATGCAAAGTCATAAGTCTCTATACATAAGTAGCCTAGTCATGAAGATAATTCATGTGCAAATTGTTAATAATTGGATAAAGGATTAAACAAGAATATAATTTTTGGCAAGTTTAATTTATAACCAAGTGATAACACTTTCAATAGCATTGTAATATGCTCCGTATTTTAGGTAGTCAGATTTACCAAGAGATTAGCATATTTGCTTTCCAACCATAAGCTAGTAGCCTTTCAGAAGTGGAATTGTAAAAATAATCATAATTTAAAATTATGAATATTCTTACAAATTGTTTATGTTAGTACATTATTAGTTTTGGTTTCATAACACGTATTGTCTGCACTTGCAATGTGCTCATTATTGATATTAGTTTGTCAAAATGAAATGTAAAGCATTTAAAATATTTATTTACTTACTGGATTTGGATAGTTGCGTTACTTTCAGAAATTTTATTGTAGTTTAAAATTGTTAAGTATTGTGCTTCATAAAGACATTCTCATTACGCTAATGGAGACATGTCAGCCATTATATGTAACTTCTCGCTTGCCATTTTACATGTAGTGTGCATGCTTGCACAAGGAGTTTCATGTGTGATTCACAGCTGACAAAGAGATCTAATGGAAGCTTAAGAACGCAGCCAGGAGGAATTTTGTTCTTATGAAGTTTATTTAGTTTTATGTGACAGTCGGAAGAATATTAACAGTAGATTCTGAAAAAGGAATAGTGAAACTGTGAATCTTTAAACTGGATGAGTTGATACTGTCAAAAAAGTAATTAGTAAATAATAGAAGATATTTTACATGGAGTGCTAAAGACAACCCACAAGAATTTTATCAATATCCTGCAAGTAAAAGAAGGAATGAATATGAAAGAATAACTTTTCTAAATCCAGATGGCGTGAGAGTTACAGGTGCAGAAGTTGTTCAGTTAATGAGTGCCCATTTTGTTTAAAGCTATCAACCTGGTGAACGCAACATTGAGCTCACTGATACCTCTTCACTAGATGAAGAAACGCAGGTGTGTGAGGCCGAGGTATTAGAGCCGTTTGCACAAACTGAATAAGAATTCAGCAATAGGAACTGATGAAATATCAGTCCCTATTCCATCAGTATAGTGCAAATATTCCATTCAGATGGAATATTTGCCCAAGGGTGGTGCAAAGACCGATGTATCCAACTATCAACCAATTAGTATCTCAAGAGTGGTGGTAAGATTTTGGAAAAATTGGTTAAAGCCCACATTCAAAAATGGGTTGAGAGTGAATATCTACTTTGCAATGAACAACATGGATTTACTAAGGGAAGGTCATGTTTTAGCAACTTGCTCACATTCTATAACAATGTTACCACTGAACTAGACAAGGGGAATGGATACACCATGATACTTGTGGATTTTGCTAAGGCTTTTGACAGAATACAGCATAGCAGACTGCTGCATAAATTGAAGAGTTTGGGTTTTGGTTATACAATATTAGCATGGATAAGAGGATGGCTGACTGACAGATATCAAAAAGTGGTATACGGGGGATCTGAGTCTGCAAGGTTTAAGGTAACAAGTGGTGTACCACAGGGATCAGGCAAGGGATTTTGGAGTGTTAATAGATAGGAAGTTGAAGTTTAGGGGCCATGTGGCAAAGATTGCAAATACAACTCAAAATATAATTGCAATCCTGAAATGAACGTTCACATTTAAAGATAATAATGTTATTTTGCCTCTTTACAAGGCCTTGATAAGACCTCACTTGGACTATTGTGTGCAGGTCTGGTCTCCTGGTTTCCATTGTGATTCTGATATATATTGGAGAGAGTACAAAGGAGTGTTAAAAATGATATCAGGATTGTGGAATACTGATTATGAAGACAGATTGAGAATTTGTAGACTGCAAACACCAGTAAACAGGAGAAAGAGGAGTGATATGATTGAGACTTACAAACTTCTGAAAGGGTCATACAGGATTTCAATTGATGGAATTTTTCAATTTATTCAAGGACGAGAGGGCATCCTTGGAAACTGAGAATGAAGGCTGCCAAGAAGGGTGCAAGGGCTAGATATTTCTCTCAAAGGGTGGTGCGTGATTGGAATGGATTGCCATTGGATGTTGTGAGTGCAATCAGTGTGAATGAATTTAAGAATAAGTATGATAGCTGATGTGTGTGTGTGTGTGTAGTAGGTGGCCTCCCTCGACAAGTCTGACTCCCTGGAGTCAGACTTGTCGAGGGAGGGAGGAATTATTATTATTAAGAGTCTCTCTTAATAATAATAATATTGCAGTCAATTTTCTAAAGCAGCATTTCTCAACCTTTCTAAACCGAAGGACCAGTAAAATGCCTAAAACAATTCTACAGACCACTAAGTTATGTAATGTTTTAAAAACCTATGAGGATATTACCAACGTTTGGGAAAAACCGTGCCATTTATAACATAATAAATCTAAAAGCATGTTTTGAATACATGTGGAAATATAATTAAATTGGAAGTAAACAATTAAAAGTATCATCATTGAACAAAGTTTAATTTTTATTAAGCAAATAAATAATATGATCTAATTATGTAACTACTTACTTTTAATAAGATATCTGGCTCAATATTGGTCAACTTCAGTCGAAGATCGGCACGCACACTAAGACGACGATTTCTGTAATTTGTTTTTGAAGGAGCAATGAAAATCCTTTCTCATAAAGATAGGTTGTAGAAAACTGCATGAAAATTTTTAAATCTCCTTTTTCAGATAATTCAGGAAATTCACTTCTCACTGAAGGCGAGATCCAGAATCGAGCCAAACCAAGATCACGTAATTGCAATTTAAGCCCATATCACTTGAAAGCGCAAGTAACAGTGGGAAAAGGGTGCAAATTGTCTTTTACACAACTAATCCATAACACCAGTTTTTTCTCTAATGCTTTTATTCTGTCATAGGCATCAAGAACAGTTAAAGAATTTCCCTGAAGGGAGAAATTTAGTTCATTTAATTTTGAAAAAATGTCTGAAATATAGGATATTGTTGATAACCATGCTTTATCAACAAGGAGTAATGCAAAATCAGAATTGCATTCATTTACAAACAATAAAACTTCATGCCTTAATTGAAATAACCTTGTTAGTAATTTGCCCCTGGAAAGCCAGCGAATTTCAGAATGAAGCAAAAGTTGTATATATTCACTGCCAGTATCATCACAGAGTACTGAAAATAAGATGTTAGTTAACAGTCGAGCCTTAATAAAAATTAACTAGCTTTACAGCGTTGCAGAGCACAGTTTTAAATCATGGTGGCATTCCTTTGGAGGCTAACACTTCCTATGTATGAAACAATGCACCCAATTCATATGAGAGCTACTTCTTTGACCATAGAAACAACTCCCACTATGCCTGCCTGCTTGTAAGGGTGTGAGCTGCATCCCAACAGAAGCCCATACATTTTTCCCGGTGGATCCCTTTGTGTATTACATAATTATTGAGTGTGAAATATCTCTTCGAGTTGTTCAGGATGACAAAGTTCTGCAAAACAGAATATAGTCATGAATGTTGTTATCATGTGCATATCTTACGTAGCATATTAATAAGCATCATTTGTAACATCAGTAGTCTTGTCTATTTGTAACGTATAATAAGGACTCTGCTTAACCCTTTCGATTAACTGAGATTCTACGTCACCTGCCATATCATTAATTCTGCAACTGGCAGTGTCATTTGAAAGAGGACTCATATCAACATCTTTTAGAAACTTTTTGCCAAACAGTTTTTACCACATCTTTTATAGCTGGAAGTAGAAATTTTCCCCGATAGAACGAGGTTTCCGTTTTCACTACATGCAAACTTAAGAGATAGAATACTTCCAGTGCCTTGCTATTAATCAAACCCATGGCCAAAACTATATCTTTCTCATGATTTAATGTCCCTAAGCATTGCTGAAAAAATTCAATTAGCTTATTTTTCACATCACAATGTTTAGTTTCTAAATGTCAGAGTTTCGCAGGTTTCATGCCCTCGTTCGACAACGCTTCATAACACAAAACACACAGGTTTCCGTTCACTTCCATCTCCACACCAAGTAAACCCGAATTCCAAATATGAACTGTTATATTTCGTACTGTATTTTTTCTTTGAACTGCTTGTTTCTTCTACTTCAATAGTATCAGATTTACTTGCCGTTACAACACGTGTATCACAATTAGGGTTAGCATCACCTGTTTCATTTGTTTTTCTTTTCAAAGTTCTAGTTCTAAGCCACTTTTCCATTATTAAGAAACATTTCCGAAAAATATATAAATACTGGGGTTAACTCACGACACTTTGTCCAAGTATCACTTAGCACTTCTGAAGATCTGAGCCTTGGTTGAAGGAGGAAAACCTTCAATAATAAAAATCGATAAACAACAAGCAATTGGTTGAAATGTTGATAACAAATGTTTACTTCATATCTGAGCAAGGGAAGGTGGAAATAATATAAAACCATATTGTTGTTCACTTCACCTCTCTTATTACTCGTCATTCTGCTGCAATTTGTTGGGGGGTTTTTTAAGTATCCATTTTTTATTTCAATAATTTTTACTTACTTATTCAATTTTAATTTTTGTTTAGATAATTAAAAAATATATATTTATTTATTTAAGTCTGCCTGCAGACCACCCGTCCCATTATCGTGGACCATAGGTTGAGAAACACTGGTACACTAATGGAGACATGTCAGCCATTATATGTAACTTCTCGCTTGCCATTTTACATGAAGTGTGCATGCTCGCCAAGGAGTTTCATGCACGATTGACAGATGACAGAGAGAGCTAATGGAAGTTTAAGAACGCAGACCGGAGGAATTTTGTTCTTATAAAGTTTATTTAGTTTTATGTGACAGTCGGAAGAATATTAATAGTAGATTCTGAAAAAGGAATAGCAAAACTGTGAATCTTTAAACTGGAGGAGTTGAGACTGTCAACGAAGTAATTAGTAAATAATAGAAGATATTGCAGTCGATGTTCTAAAGGAATGTTCTAGGAAACGCTGATTGGAAAGTTTCATCTGTCTTAAGGACGCCGGATATATTTGTTAATTCTACTGGAAATGGCGACGGAATTAGCTCAATTTAGATATGTTATTTTTGAAGTAGTAGAAGAAACTTTTCCCCCCTCCGGTACAAAAATTAATAAATTGTGCATCAAATTGAACTGCAAGAGGTAAGAATATTTATACATCAGTAAGACAGGAGAAATAATATTGTGTGCTATATAAAAGAGAAAAAGAGGATCCTACAGAAAAGAAGAAAATTTTATATTTTCGGAAAAAGGCCTTAACAGAGAAACTGACTATGAACATTTTGTTGTTGTGAAAACAACAACAAAACAAGACTAAACAAGGTGTTTAGTCTTGGTAAAAGTGATTAAGTATATGTTAAACAATCTAGTAATAGAATGAGTCAGAGAATAGGTGATTTTAATATTTTTGGATAAGAAAATCTCCAAAGCATATTTATTTTAGGCCTTGGATCCAGTATCTTGCAGTAATGTAAATTTATTTAAAATGTATATATTGTTTTAGTTTTATTAAATGTGTATTTTTTTGTATATGGTCTTGAGTCAGTGATTTTCCAGATTATAATAGAAACAGTCATTGTCAATTGGAATTGAACCCTTGGTACATAACACTTGGAATAATAATAAAAAAAAATCTTTATAGAGATAATCTCAAAGCAAATGGCGATTAATAATCTCTTCTCTAAACAGAATTCACATTGTAAAAAGTCAATTACTGCATACATGGTAAAATAATCCAGAAATAAATTATTTCATATAACTGTTATGCATATATGAAAGCGCTAATATCTGCATCAACTGAAAATCTGCATACTGAAAAATATGGACTTGAGGGTGCTTAAGGGTCAAAGCTATATAACTGGAAGGAGATTTCCAAGTATCTCTTTAAGGAATGTAGAGAATCGACTGGGGTATCTGACCTAAAGTCAAATCTCACCTTCTTGTAGTGAACCCTTTTAGGTCTCTATCCAGATACTAAATAAACAAGGATAGAGTGGCAATTTGGGATTTAGCCAACCAAACTGTATTTCTTATTGGCTTAAACCACAATGGAAAATGATGATACAACGACAGAATTTCATGCTAGCTGGGGCCTTACCTGCTTAAATAAGGCCCCTATTGTTTTCGTCAGGGAACCAGGGTGAACAACGAAATGTCAGCTACTGGAATAAATCCCAGAACATGTCCCAACTCAACATAACATAAGCGGTATCAATGGAAAAGAAGAACTAGAAGAATTGCTAGTACTAGATCGACATAATAGGTGTGCCTGAAACAAAGAAGACAAAAGCAGGTGGGATCTAAGTGACAAATACAAAATGTTATATTCAGGCATTAACAATCAGGAATAAAAGTGAGCAGATATAGTATTCAGCACTAAATATGAGGATAATAATCTTGAATTGCAGGCAATATCAAATAGAGTGATGTGGGAAAATATCAGATTTGGGAACTGGACAATGAGACTTATTTGTGCTTATGGTCCCCATAGAAGGTTCTACCAAGGAAGAAATGAAGGAATTTTTTGAGGCATTCATCATCATCATCAGTTGCATCAGTCTTGGGACTGGTAGCTCAGCAGCAATTTCCTCCATTCCGCTCTGTCATTGGCTTTCTTCTTAACCTCCTGGTAACTCCTCAAACCCATGCTGTCTTTGACTTGGTCAAGAAAGCTTTTCCTTGGTCTGCCTCTTCTTTTCCCCTCTATTTTGCCTTCAGTTATTCTTTTCACAAGTCCATCATGTCGAAGTATATCTCCAAACCACCTATCCCTTCTCATTTTGATCGATTTTATTAGAGTTCTTGTTTCGTTTATCTCTCTCAGGACATGTTGGTTTGATTTTTTTCCTGTCCATTTTATTTTATTCATGCGACGCCAGCACCACACTTCAAAAGCCTCCAATCTTCTTACATCTTCTCTGCCTAGAATCCAGGTTTCACATCCATACAGTGCAATGCTCCATATCAATGTCTTTACTAATTTTTTTTTCAATTGTAGGTTGAGGTTTCCTGTTAAAATGCTTTTCATCTTAGAGAATTGGGCTTTTGCGTTGTTTATTCTTGATCTTACGTCTTCTCTTGTTCTGCCATCTTCTGTTATTAGGCTTCCTAAATATTTAAAGCTTTTCACTTGTTTTATTTGTTCTCCGTTGATGTCTATATGCTCTGTATTGATAGGGATTTTGCCTGTAACAATGATTTTAGTCTTATCTGTGTTGATTTTGATTTCATATTTTTCAAGGTTATTATTTAGTAATTCTAGCATTGTTTTTAACGTTCTTCTGTTTTCTGCTACAAGGGCTATGTCATCAGCAAATCTTATACACATGACTTGCTCACCATTTATCTTTATGCCACTATTTATTTTATCTTTAGTTTCCTGAATGGTGTTTTAAAACAATATATAAATTAAATAAAAGAGGTGAAAGCATACATCCTCGTCTTACTCCACTCCTGATATTTATTATTTTCTCCTTATCATTGATTTTAATCCGTCCATTTTTTGTAAATTTGATAAATTATTTTCCCATCCCTCAAATCTATGCCGATATTAGTTAGACAATTTAGGAGTATTTGCTGGTTTACTTTATTTGAGGCATTAGAGAAGGCTCAATGAAAAAGGAAAAGTTCGTCCCTGTTGGAGATCTAAACAGCAGAGTAGAAACTGACTATCAGACATCCAGAAATAGGAAAATTTAGAGAAAAGCAGAAAGCTAATAATAATGGTAAATGCCTGCTGGATTTCTGTTCAGGACATGGATTAGTTATTAACACCATGTTCCAACAAAAATGTGCACAAATTCACATACAGAGAAGATGTAAGAAATAAAGTCTCGTTGACTATGTTAAAGAAATATTTTCCCCACTGGTTCAGGGCACAAGTGTATACAGAGGATTTGTAATAGGAAGTGATCACTATTTAGATGTAAGCAATGTAAAACTGAATTTCATATTGAAAAGTATAAAAACACAAGAATAACTAATACTGGGTTTATAGGTCGTAATAGTTATTTAACTGAACCTACGAAGAAAAACAAATATACAATAAGTGGTAAATATGAATCATTAAATAACTAGACAGAGTATGTAGGAAACGTTACGCAAAAAATAAATGTAAAAACTAATAACGGTAATAATAATAAAAGTAAAAATAAAAGTAAATAAGTGGCTTTTTACTTTTATTTTTACGTAACAGTTGAAACATTCAGTTTTTAGTTATGTAATGATCATATTTACTGATTACTATATATTTGTGTGTTCTTCCTAACCCAGACGAAGTCACCAGCATATGTGGCAAAACTAGATTTAATTAAATAACTATTATGAACTATGAACCTAGTGTTGATTATTTTTTTGTATTTATTTTTGGTCAAAAAAAAATAAACACTCAGTGTGTAAAAAACGTCGTGACGTTGTTCTCTTGATGTTCGAATCCGCCATCTTGTTAAAAGTCACTTTCATAAAACAAAAGAAAACTAAATGTAAACTGATCATTAATCTAAGGGTAGAGAAATTTCTATTATACTGCGCCACTCTATCCTTAGATAAGTCTATATGAAATAGTAGGATCAATTTAAAGTTAGTTAGCAGTCTTCTCATTCATTCAGGCCGAAGTATTTATTTTCTCTCTTTGGGATTCCCGCTAGATTCGAATTTTTGTGAACGGTACAGTAAAAAGAATTTCAGGCAAATACAACAGTTAGGTTAACAAATAAAGCATTTAATATAGGTCATATAACACTTACATAAATTTTACTTCTAATTTTAAACAATAGAAATAAGTCAAACATTAAGTCAAGTCAATTACATTAGCACAATCTTCCAAGTCTTCACATACACTTTCTTAGCTTCTGGGTTATAAAGTTTTTACACTTAAATGAATATAACAGAACATCCAATCTAATTAGTTTTCACACATTTTTCAGTCATGCTATAAGTTCAAAATATTACAGGATCTAATAGCTGAAAATATCTTTCAAACAATTCTTATCTCCAAATCTCAATCACGAAGGGTTTCCACAGTTAAAGTTAATAATACGCTATGATAGACCTTACCGAAAATGGTTCCTAGAACATCAATTATGTTGTGAGCAAACTTCTGGAATTTACTTATCACACTTAAAGAAAAAAAACACATCTACAAAACTTATCCACAGTTATACTTAAAACACTATCAATTGTGCTTCAAAATTCTAGACATCAATTACAGGGTACTTCAACTATCCTTATTACCACTCATAAATAAATTAAAACACTGTGAGGTTCTCTTTAGGGCAAATCGGAAATAAGCTGCAATACTAGATCAGCTGGGTTTATTCAGAATTCTTCCTTGAATGTTCAGCTTTTTACTTTATCCAATTGTAGCTTTGATTTTCCTTCTATTATTACTGCTGATTTCACTTTCAGCTAACTATAAAATTCGTTACGTTCTTGCTCACTTATAAACTTTATCCACTTAACTCCTACCCTTAAGAACCCTTTATTTACTTCTACTTCTTTAGTTTATCACCTTACTTCCTTTCACTTCCAAGTTTCCGTCCCAACTCCTTACTTTTTATATATTTCTCTTTTTATTCTCTCTTTAGCCCACGCTCTGTTCCACTCGCGCTCGTTTATTTCACGCGTCTCCATGACAACAGACAAACAAACATTCTCGCCAATGTTAGATAAGGCTATACTACTACATTGAGTCATCACATACCGTTAAGCTTTATACACAAATAGGAATAATTAGAATATTTGCTTTTCAATAAATGCGTAGTTAATATTGCAAATACAAGTTTTTATAATATTGACATAACAATAAATAGAATAGCTTAATAATATTTAATACAGAATCTTATTACCATTAACACATTTCTTTGATTAAATAATTAAATATTTGATATAATTAAGGTAGTTATATGATATTAAATTATAATTACGTTATTTACATTAATATTTACAAACGCAGCCTTTGTGATTAAAAATCATGTTGGATTCTGAATCAAAGAACATTTATTTTATTTTCTACATAATTAGAATCCAACAACGTTTCAAAACAAATCAATGTTGAGCAACTTTCAGAGGTGTGTCAAATACACAAACATCATTGAATTAAAAATGAAAGTCTGAAAACAAGAACCAAACCTAGGAGCTTCAGTAGAAAACCCTGAAGAAAACATTGATTGATTCAGTGAGAGAGGCATGTGGTGAGGTTGTAAGGATAGAAAAATCAGAACTCCAGAAAGAAAAGAAGAAGGCATATCCAAAGTTTCCAGGGAAGTAAGTCAGCGTGAGTTCTTAGAGAATACAGCAAAAATGTAAGAAAACAAAGAATGTGTAAAACTAGGTAAACAAAAGTCATAAGATGACTTTGGTAAGAACACAGAAAATAAATATCAGGAAGATGGCAAAATATTCTATAGACTATTGAAAAAGCTTAGAAATGGAGGAAAAAGCATGTTTATCATATATGATCCAGGCGACTTGAAAACTAAAGATAACGATATTCTAGATTTCTGGAGTAATTAGTTAGATTGCTAAATAAAACAAGCAGTGTTAGCATGGGAGAAAACCACCAACAGTTAGGAATACATATCCATATTTGAAGTAGAAAAAGTCAAAAACCTGAAATGTGGAAAGGCAACTGGATTAGATAAAATTCGACCAGAAATGCTCAAATATTATTATTATTATTATTATTGCACTGGGGTGCTTAGGGTCAAAGCTGTAAAACTGAGAGGAGACCTCCACACAGCCTTTAAAGGAATGCGGAGAACCGACCAGAGCTTCTGACCTAATGTCCAATCCTAACCTTCTGGTGGTGCACCCTGTTGGGTATCTACTTGGATACTGAACGAACGAGGATGGGCTGGCAATTTGGGATTTAGCCGACCAAATTGTATTCCTATTGGTTAAACCAAAATAAAAAAATGATGGTACATGACAAAATTTCATGCTGGCTGGGGCGTCGCCCGGTTAAACAAGGCCCCCGTTGTTTTTGCAGGGAACCAGGGCGAACAGTGAAAAGTCAGCTACTGAAACAAATCTGAAAACAAATCCCAACTCGACATCACCAGAGTTAAAGATCAGTACTATCAACGTAAGAAGCCTGAATGGCAAAGAAATGGAGCTAGCTGAGGAATTAGATAAGTACCAGATCGACATAATAGGGGTGACTGAAACAAAAAAGACCAAAACTGATGAGATCTTTCTGAGCAATAAATACAAAATGTTATATTCAGGCAATGACAATCAAGGAAAAGAAGGAGTAGCCATAGTATTCAACACAAAATACGAGGCTAATCTTCTTGAATGGCAGTCAGTCTCAAGTAGAGTAATGTGGGCAAATATGAGAATGGGGAACTGGACAATGGCTGGACCATAGGCACAATTATTTGTGCCTATGGTCCCTCAGAAGGTTCTACTAAAGTAGAAGTGGAAGAATTTTTTGAGGCTTTAGAAAAAGAAACTGACACAATGAAAAATGAAAAGTTGATCCTTGTTGGTGATCTAAATAGCAGAGTAGGAAATGATTGTGAGACATACAAAAATATTTTGGGAAAATTTGGAGAAACGAGCAAAGCTAATCATAATGGCAAATATCTGTTGGATTTCTGCTCAGGACATGGACTGGTTATTACTAACACCATGTTCCAACATAAAAATATTCACAAATTCACATGGAGAGAAGAGGCTAGGAATAAGAACAGTCTCATTGACTATGTTATTGTTGATAGTGAGGTTTTCTCCCTTGTGCAGAACACCAGAGTACAGAGGATTTGAAATTGGAAGTGATCACTATTTAGTCTTGAGCAGGATAAAATTGAATTTCATATTGAAAAGAATAACATGTAAGAAAGTTTTAAAGCGAATAAAAGTTGAGCAGCTCTCAGATGTGAACTGTAGACTAAAATACACAAAAATTATTGAAGGAAAAATGAAAGAGTTTGAGAACAGAAACCAAACCTTGGAGATTCAGTGGCAAGCCTTGAAGAAAAACCTGATTATATCAGCTAGAGTGGCATGTGGTGAAGTTGTCTGAAAAGATAGAAAAATCAGAATTCTAAGGTGGACACAAGAAGTTAAGGAGGCAATGATGGAAAAGAAGAAAGCATATCAAAAGTTTCTGGCAAATAAGTCAGCTTGTGCTCTTAGAGAATACAGAGACAAATGTAAGAAAGCTAAACAGTGTGTAAAACTAGCTAAACAAAAGTCATGGGAGGACTTTGGCTAGAAAATGGAAAATAAATATCAAGGCGGCAGCAAAATATTCTGCAGGTTGTTGAAGCTTAGGAATGGAAAGAGTGCTGTAAAAGGAGTTAGAGATGATAAAGGTGACATGAAACAGGAGAAAAAGATATCGTTCAAGTATGGAGTAATTACTTTGAAAATTTGCTAAATGAAACAAGCAGTGATGACAGCACAGCAATAAAAAAAACACTGACCAGACATGCATTCAGGAATACATATCCATACTTGAAGTAGAAAAAGCCATCAAAGGCTTGAAATGTGGAAAGGCACCAGGAGTAGATGATATTCGACCAGAAATGCTGAAGTATGGTGGTATAAAAGTCTTGCATGGCTGCACTGCATAGTTCAGAAAGCCTGGACAGAGGGACGAATTCCCGATGATTGGAGTAGAGCTCTAATTGTACCTATATATAAAAAGGGAAATAAAACTGAATGTGAGAATTACAGAGGTATTTCCCTACTGAGTATGCAAGTATACTTGAGAAGATCTATGCAAGTATACTTGAGAAACGGTTGAGAAAAATTGTGGAAGAAAAGCTCGAGCTGGATTCAGGCCAAATACAGGCTGTCAGGATCAGATCTTCACTTTACGACAAATAGTCGAGAAAGCATGGTAATATAACAAAGATCTGTATTAAGTTTTGTCGATTTGGAAAAGGCATATGACAAGGTGCCAAGAGAGAAGCTATTCGATACACTGCAGTTATATGGTGTCAATGGGGCATTATATCAAGCAATACTTAGTCTTTATTTGAGTTGTAAGTCAGCAGTTAGAATTGAAGGAAGTACAGGAAGATGGTTTAATGTTAAATCTGGTGTGAGACAAGGATGTGCATTATCCCCTCTGTTATTCATTACCTATATGGATCACATTATGAAGGAAAGTGGTATTAAACATGATATCAAAATTGGAGATGTTAATGTCAGCTCTTTACTTTATGCGGATGATGTTATACTTCTAAATAAATCCGCTACAAGTCTGCAAGATTCTCTGACTAAATTGAATAACTGTTGTAATAGATATGGTATGAAGGTCAGCAGTAAAAAGACAAAGATAATGAAAATAGGCAGAATCATTGAAAATGTCAACTGGGTTGTGAATGGAGAACCTGTGGAACAAGTAAAACATTTCAGCTACTTAGGCACGATTTTTAGTGAAGATGGTAAATTAAATATAGAAATAGACAACAGAATCAACAAAGCTGGTATGGTAGGAAGTCAATTGAATAATTTCATATGGAATAAGAGAGAAATTATCCGGAACACTAAATTAGCTGTATACAAGACAGTGTTCAAACCAGTTTTAACTTATGGATCTGAGAGCTGGGTCAGAAGTAAAACACTTGACCAAAGACTAGAGACCGCAGATATGAGAGTCCTGAGAAAGATTATAGGTGTCAACAGATGGCATCAATGGCAATATCATATTAAAAAACGAGGATATTAGGAAAGAACTTGACATAATCAGCATCCAGGAATGCGTTACCAGAGCTAATCTCAGGTGGTATGGTCACTTAAATAGAATGGGCGAGGAAAGATTAGCAAAACAAGTGTTCACTGCCGGTTGGCAGCAAAACGACCCAGAGGAAGACCAAGATATAGATGGATTGATACGGTACAAAGTGCCTTAAAGGATAGAAATATAAGATCTGATAATGTTGGAGTCTTGACAAGTAACAGACTGATTTGGAGGAAAATTGTAGATAGGAAGTTAGTAACGATGTAATTTTTTTCATGTAGTACTATCATATCCTGTACACCCCTTGAGGGTACATGGCAGGAATTTGATGATGATTATTATTGCACCCTCCATGGAGTTGGCGGAATGTTTGTGGGAGGCTCATTCAACTGACAACATATTTATCATACCGAATTTTAAAATCCTTAGCACTATTTGCATTAACAACACATTCGGGTAATGCATTCCATTCAATGACAATCCTCCATGTAAAAAATATACTCATTCTTACATAACTTCCAGGGATAACTTCTAGTTTTCTCCTCTCACCTTCTACTCTTTTTATCTGGATTAATCTGATAAAATTCTCTCACTAACTTAAATGTCTCTAACATATGACCTCTTTCTTCCTATCCACTAACCTATGCAAACCACACTTTTTCAACATCTTTTCATAGCCAGCAGTCCAAAGTCCTGATATTGTTTTGGTCACTTGCCTCTGGACCCTTTCCAATGTCTCCAATCACACTGAAAACCAGGTGACCAGATTTGAGCACAATAGTCCAAGCATGGTCTGACCAGTTCTTAATACAGTGCACAACCACTTCATTATTCCGCATGATAGAGTACTTCTTAGCATAACAGCACTACGATGTGCAGCCTTTGCAACACTAGCAATATACGCTCTAAACTTCAGTCTACTGTCAACCATTACTCCCAAATCTCTAATCTCGTCCACTATCTGCAGTACAGCACCGTTGATATAGTACACATCCTTATAATTTCTGTACTCCAAAATGCAACACCTTGCATTCATTGATATTGAAACTACAACCCCACTCCTTTGTCCAAGTAAAAAGTCTATTCTAGTAAAAATCTTTCTGAAGAAGATTAACATCAACAGTGCTACTTATAATTCTTTCCAACTTTGCATCATCATCAGCAAACAACTGAAGATTGCCAGTCAGTCCATATGATATATCATTTACAAACAAATTAAACAGTAGGGGCCCCAAGGGCAGAACCCAAGGATACCCTTTATGCCCACTGGTTACCCTTTTTTGAGACATTGCTTCATCATACACAACCTGCTGGTATCATTCAGAGAACCAATCTCTGATCCATCTAACCAATATACTGTTTATTCCCATTCTCTGCAGCTTGTACAATAACCTATCGTGTGATAATCTATGAAACGCTTTTGCAAAGTCCAAGAATATCACTGTATATGATTCTCCCTTATCTAACACACTTGCTACCTTATCATAAAATGCAAGTAAATCACTACCTACCCTTTACAAATCCATGCTGACCATCATAAAGAATGCCATGTCCATCGACCTCTATTCCTAACCAATCTCTCCAACACCTTGACCACAACCTCAGTTATACAGAAGACTGGCCTATAGTTGAAGACTGTCTTAAAACCATGCTTGTGGAGTGGTACTATCTTGCCTTCTTTCCACTCCTTAGGAACCCCACCCACTGCAAGACTTTCATTAAATAACCAGGTCAAGGGCATAGCCAACTGTGGTATACATTCTTTAAGAATATGTGGCGATATGTCATCCATTTCCACAGCCTTATTAACATCTAACCCAACCATCTGATACACCCGATTCTTTCACTTCCAATTCTCCTAATACTTGCCTCCCTTCTATATATTGCACTGCATCATTTGCACAAGTATGATATATGCTGATAAAGTGCTTGTTCGATAATTCCACTATATTCTTCGCAACTGTTATTCTGCTGCCATAACTATCCACCAGTGTCAACCTGCCATAATTATTCTTTCCCTTGCTTGCCATATAGTGGAAAAATTCCCTTGAGTTAACCTTGACCTGACCAGCCAATCTCTCAATACTGCACTTTTTCCTTTCTTTACCATGCTCATAACCTTTCTAGCCTGCACTTTATACTCTTCATGGATCCAATCACCACCAACTGTCTTGTACCTCCTCTACAGCATTTTCTTTTCCAGCACAGCTTGCTTGATTTCGCTGTTCATCCATTTCACTCCTACTCTATTTACTCACTTAACCTTGGTATCCAATTATACACTGCTTTTGTCAGATACTGCCTTGTTACTTTCCAAGCACTGTTAACATCTTTTCCACTCAGCTCATCTACACAACATACTGATGCTAACTGACTATAGAGCTTCCTATAATTACCAGCTTTATGCTTTCACATACAGTAGTGCTCCCTTATCTGCAGCAGATACTTTCTGAGACAGTTAGTGGATACCTGAAAACCACAGATAATACCAAACCCTATATACACTATGTTTTTTCCTATGATTTAATTTAAAGTTTAATTTATAAATTAGGCACAGTAAGAGATTAACAACAATAACTAATAATAAAATAGAATAATTATAACAAAATACTGTAATAAAAGTTAGTTGAATGTGAATGGAATATGAGCATATGTTTTTTATTATTATTTATTTATTTATTATTTTATGAAGTCGAGAACTTTCATCTTTTCACTTAAAAGGAAGCAGTTTGCAGCTTCTCGTTGGCATATCTGAATTGCTAGCATCACTACTCTTGTACTTTAGGGCCATTATTAAGTAAAATAAGAGTTACTTGAACACAAGCACTTCGATACCATGAAAGTCGTTCTGATAACCGAGAACTACTCAGAACGGCACGCAATTTAAAACTTATGAACTGTTTATTTCTGGAATTTTCTGTTTAATATTTTCAGACCACAGTTGACTGCGGATAACTGAAACCATGGAAAGCGAACCTGCAAATAAGGGAAAGACTACGGTGTATCCATTTTTGGCAGTAACCTTTTCTTATTTTGTTTCATCACTTCCCAAACAAGCACCTCAAGATCACTCTCACCAACCAGCGGCAGTGTCAATACCTAATTAACAACTACATCTTGTGAAGTTATCACCAAATCCAAAACATTAAAGCCTCCAGTTGCTTCAGTCACATGCTGCTTAAGATATTTATCTCTCAGAAATTCAATAAATTAACTCTCCTTGTTCCCATACACTATCTCTTCCTTCCATTTTATATTCCTGTAATTAAAGTCTCCCATCAGGATTATTTCTTGTTGCATATCCAACTAATTTTCATAAAATTAGTTGGGTATATATTTGATTGTAAACATTTTACAATCAGTATTCTCTGCATTTCCTGGCCTATAACAGCATCCTATCAGATATACTAGCCTGTTTATTTTGACTTCACACCACACAGATTCAAAATCTGTGCATGCACTATCAACTTCCACACTTTGTGGATATAATCCCTCTGCAATCATTAACAGTACTTCCCCCTTCCTCTTTTCACATTTCTATCCTTCTGGAAAATTATATATCCTTTATTTCCATTCCCGACATCACATTCTCCTCAGACAATCAAGTTTCACTTATTCCAATTATCTTTGGGCATACTGACTCAATCAGTACAACAAACTCAGTTCTCTAGTTCTGAATACGCCTTACATTTGTGTATAAACATAACAATCCCTGTGTCCTTGAGACCATTCTACCAGCACCAACAATTTGTATTCCAGCTGCTATACCATACATCTCTTCAGTCTGACCACTCCCGTTTCTCTAAGCCTGACTCATTTCCATTCCCATCTCATCCTCACCATCATGCATTCCACCTTGTGTTGCTGGGACCATATCTATCTTCCTCCTGTCGTACAATCCATTTAGTTGTGCTATCCTGCTTCAAAAGCAGACTCCAATCATTTACTACATTAACTTCTTGACTCTGTGCCTTCTCAGAAAACAATAGTTTTTCTAAATGTTTAACACCAAACTCATTTGCAATCCATTAATTTAAGACCATACCAACATTCCTTCAAATTCACTACATGGATTTACAAATTGAACCCCCTTTACCTCACACAAATCAGCCATCTCACTATTCATTATCTCTAACTCTCCTTCTCAATTCAATGACTGTCTTTTTATTGCTGATTTTCATACCAAATTTATGACAACAATTATTCAGTTTAGTGAGGTAATCTTGCAGTCTAATAGTGGATTTATTCAAAAGTATAACATCATCTGCATAAAGTAAAGAGCTAAGATTAATATTGCCAATTTTGATATGGAGTTTATAAAAGTTTTAAAGAAACAGAGGTGGAGATTGCAAAGGAGCAATTTAGCTTCATGCTTGGTCGATTGACGACAGATGCTATCTTTGAGTTATGGCAGATGATGGAAAAGTTTCAAGAGAAGCAACGGGAGCTACATCTGGTATTTATTGATCTGGAGAAAGCATATGATAGAGTGCCAAGGCAAGAAGTCTGGAGGTGTCTGAGAGAGAAGAAGGTACTGGAGAAATATGTCAGGCTGGTGCAGGAGATGTACAAAAATGTGAAGACAAGAGTTCGGACCTGCCTGGGAGAGACAAAGTTTCCAGCGACAGTTGGCTTGCATCAAGGATCAGCATTAAGTCCATTCCTGTTTAAATATTTTTGATTGAGGTGGTGATGGAGGAGGTGAAAGAAGACGCACCTTGGATTATGTTATATGCAGATGACATCGTACTGTGTGTAGAATCAAGAGAAGAATGGCAGCTAAACTGGAAAGTTGAAGGAAAGTACTGGAAGAGAGGGGTATGAGACTGAGCAGAAGGTAAAAAAATGGATGGTAGCCAGGAGACAGATCTGGAGCTGGAAGGAAATGTCATCAGGAAGGTCAGTGACTTTAGATACTTAGGTTCAACAATGAAATAGGATGGTGAGGCTGAGAAGGAAGTGGGATGCAGGATACAATCAGGATGAAGGAACTGGAAAGAGATGGATGAAGTGCTATGCGATAAGAGGGTGCCGATCAATCTAAAAGGCAAAATCTACAGGACAGTAGTAAGACCAGCTATGGAAACTGTAGCCCTGAGGAAAAATAACATCAGCAGGATGGAGATAGTGGAGATGAGAATGCTTGGGTGGATGTGTGGTGTGATCAGAAAGGATTGTCTGAGAAATGACTATGTAAGGGGAATGGTGAAAGTTACTAACTTAGGAGCAAAGTTACAGGAGGCATGGTAGAGATGATTTGGTCATGTGATGAGGAGGGAGGAAGAGTATACTCAAGTCCTCCTCCACCATCTCCCTCCATCTCTTCCAAAGAAGAAATGAAGGGAAATGGTGGAAGAGGACTTGAGGATGAAGAACTTCAATGTGGCCACAGCACAAGACAGGAAGTTGTGGAGGAGACTCACTACAAACAGCGACCCTACTTAAGTGGGAAAAGCTGCAGAAGAAGAAGAGTGGTTGCATTGTATAATTCAGAAAGCTCGGTCAGAGGGTCGAATTCCAGATAATTGGAGCAGAGCTCTCACAGTACTCATCTATAAAAAGGGAAATAAAACTGAATGAGAAAATTAAAGAGATATTTCCTACTGAGTGTTCCTGGTAAGATTTATGTAAGTATATTTGAGAAACAGCTAAGAAAAATTGTGGAAGGAAAGCTTGGTGAACAAGCTGGATGTAGGCAAAATGGAAGTTGTCAGGATCAGAGTTTTCCTTTAAGACAAATAGTTGAGAAAGCTTGTTAATATAACAAGGATTTGTATTTATGTTTCGTTGATCTGGAAAAGGCATATGACAAGGTGCCAAGAGGCTCTTCAAAATGCTACAGTTATATGGTGTAAATCTTACATTATATCAAGAAATACAGAGTCTCTATTTAGTTAGCAGTCAGAATTGAAAATGGTACAGGAAGATAGTTTGAAGTAAACTCAGGCCTACGACAAGAGTACACATTATCTCCACTGTTATTATCTATATAGATTATATCATGAACAAAAGTGGTATTAAATCTGATATCAAAATTGGCAATGTTAATCTTAGTTCTTTACTTTATGCAGATGATGTTATACTTCAGAATAAATCCAGTTATTCTGAAGTATAAATTCTGAAATAAAACAAAGATTCTCCGATTAAACTGAATAACTGTTATAATAAATTTGGCATGAAAATCAGCAATAAAAAGACAAAGACAATGAAAATAGGCAAAAACATTAAAAACATCAACTGTATCCTGAATGGTGAACTTATAGAACAAGTAACCCAGCCAAGGTGGAGGAGTCAAGAAAGGACACTGTCGAAGCCTTGTAGGTCCCAAACCTGGAGAAATGGGGAGGGTTAGTGAGGGGCCAACCACCCCTCCTGTAAAAAGCCTCTGGTTTTTACAGGAGGAAAAAAGTACCACAGAAGCCTCGGATGACTTTGCAACGATGATTACTAATTGTTTTGGGACCTGGAATATACGTAGTTTGATGAAAGAAGGTGCTCTTTTCAATGTGATGAATGTCTTACGACAGTATAAAATTGGACTTTGTGCTGTACAAGAGGCGTGTTGGCCGGGCCATGGCTCGACCCATAATCAGAGGTACACGTTATTCTACAGTGGTGACGACAGAGGACGAAGAGTCCTTGGAACTGCTTTTTAAGTTAGTGATAAATTTTTTTGTAATATTTTAGATTTTAAACCTGTGAGCAATCGGTTGTGCACTATCAGAGTTAAGGGACATTTTCAAAATGTGTTTATTGTAAACTGTTATGCGCCTACAGAAGAGAGCTCAGAGGAAGTCAAAGATTGTTTCTACGAAGTGCTTGAGCGCACTTGTGTTAATCTACCGTCTTATGACGTCAAGCTAGTGGCGAGAGATTTCAATGCAAAGCTGGGGAGAGAGCATGCATGGCGCCCTTTCGTGGGAAGTGAGAGTCTACACGAGAAGTGCAACGATAATGGTACTCAACTTGCAAGTTTCGCCACAGCCACGGGATACTTTGTAAAGAGCACTATGTTCGCACACAAAGATGTCCACAAGCAGACCTGGAGATCGCCAGATGGTAGAACATCTAACCAAATCATGTACTAGTGTATCGCGTCACCACAGCTCCATCTTGGATGTTAATAGTTTTAGAGGAGCAGACAGAGATAGCGACCACTACCTGGTAGCCTACGATTTTAGGCACAGAAATGCGGTCCAGAAGCCTTTGCTTCCTACCACACGACCTGGAAAAATTGAAAACAGCAGAAGGCAGGCGGGCTTTGAGGAGCTACAGGAGGAGGAGGGCGATCAGGATAGGATGTGGGACACCATCAAAAATACGGTCGCATCTGCTGCCTCAAGGACTGTGGGAAAGAGAAGAAGACATGGTTTAATAGAGATGTAGAAGCTGTAGTGAAACGAAAGAAATTAGCAGACAGCAGGAAGAAGGCTGCATATGAGAGGGTGAGAAGAGTGGTGAATATATGCCTACATAGGGAAAAGCGGAAATATCTTAATGAGAAGGTGGCCAACATAGAAAGTAATAGGGGAAGAATAATGGGCGGAAAATGTATCGGACGATTAAAGCCATGCGAGGTGCCCAGACACAAGCGGCAACCATAAGAGATGAGAGTGGAAATCTTCCAACAAACTCTAAAGATGCTCTCGCTCAGTAGCGTAGATATTTTGAGAACTTGCTGAAAGTCAATACCAGAGAACCATACTCCTTATCAAACTGCTGAACCATATATCGAAGAGCCGATGTTTAGTGAGATTACTCGTGCTGTCTGCATGCTTAAAAATAATAAGGCTCCAAGAGTGGACTGCATTCTGGCTGAGCTTCTGAAGAATAGCAGGGATGTCTGGTGGAGCAGCTGAACTGGCTCATCTTGCTGCTATGGAGGGAAGAACGTGTACCAGAAGAGTGGAAGGAGGCGCTGATCACCCCTGTATATAAGAAAGGAGTTGTCTCAATGCAGCAACTATAGGGGCATCTCACTGCTGACAACTGGCTACAAGGTGCTGTCTAACATCATGCTAATGCACCTCACACCATATGCAGAAGAGTGCCTTGATGATTACCAGATGGGTTTTAGGAGGAACTGTTCTACAATAGACCAACTCTTCACACTGCACCAAGTTTTTGAAAAAGTGCTGGGAATATAACCAGGAAGTCCATAATATTTTCATAGACATTTCTAAAGCCCATGACTCGATTATAAGCCCAAAAATGTGGCAGGTGTTAGAAGAGCTGGGAATTCCTCGAAAACTCCGAAAACTGGTGAAGGTGTGCGTAGCTGGTTCGAGAGCAAGAGTGAAAGCAGAAGGAGACTTGTCAGACCCGTTTCAAGTACAGACTGGTGTGAAGCAAGGTGATGGGCTTTCTTCGATTCTCTTCAATCTAGTGCTGGAAAAAGTAATTAGAAACATACAACAATATGTTTCTATTTCGATATGGGGGTGCAGGTTAGAATTCTTGGCTACGCAGACAAACTGAATGTCATGGCACACCAACGGGATGATGCAGTGGCATTGGTTACTGCTATTGAGGAAGCTGCGGAAGACGTTGGCCTGAAGATAAACACCGAGAAGACGAAGTACCTTTTCATGAGTCGCCATGCTGCTCAAGATCTAGAGGGAGCTGCTCAGTTTGAGAGGGTGATGGAATTCAGGTACCTGGGGTCTATTGTGACTGAAGACAAAGTCGAAGCTGATGTCCAGAGTCGGGTGAATGCCGCGAATGTGGCCTACTACTACCAAGTGCGTCCCCTTTTCACCTCACATTTACTGTCTTGGACTACAGAGCTGGGAATATACAAGACTTTGATCACACCTGTTCTCCTCTATGGTACCAAAGCGTGGACACTCACGGTGAAGCAAGCCGACCACCTGAGAGTATTCGAGAATAAGATGCTACGACGTATCTATGGAGGGGTCATGTCAGACAGATTTTGGAGGAGGCGGTCTAACGCTGCCATACACACTTTGTACAACTCTGCAGATGTCTTGACGGAGCTGCAAGCCCGGCACCTTCAGTGGCTGGGGCACCTGCACCGTATGGGTCCCAAAAGGACTGCGAGACAAGTGTGGGAGGACCGACCATGATCAGGGAGGCTACCAGGGTAAATGAGAAGGAGATGGGCAGATCAGAAGGAGGAGGATCTGCAGGCTGGAGACTGGAACGTGGCAGATAGTCACAGAGAACCATGCCCAGTGGCGTCATGTGGTGCTTGAGGCCAAAAGTCTCATATCTGCTGTCTCTAGTGTTTTACTTCTGACCCAGCTCTCAGATCCATAAGTTAAAACTGGTTTGAACATTGCATACAGCTAATTTAGTGTTCCGACTAATTTCTCTCTTATTCCATATGAATTTATTCAATTGACTTCCAACCATACCAGCTTTGCTGATTCTGTTGTCTATTTCTATATTTAATTTACCATCTTCAGTAAAAATCGTGCCTAAGTAACTGAAATGTTTTACTTGTTCCACAGGTTCTCCATTCGCAACACAGTTGACATTTTCAATGATTCTGCCTATTTTCATTGTTTTTGTCTTTTTATTGCTGACCTTCATACCATATCTATTACAACAGTTATTCAATTTAGTCAGAATCTTGCAGACTTGTAGCAGATTTATTTAGAAATATAACATCATCCACATTAAGCAAAGAGCTGACATTACCATTTCCAATTTTGATATCATGTTTAATACCACTTTCCTTCATAATGTGATCCATATAGATAATGAATAACAGAGAGGATAATGTACATCCTTGTCTCACACCAGATTTAACATTAAACCATCTTCCTGTACTTCCTTCATCTAACTGCTGACTTACAACTCAAATAAAGACTAAGTATTGCTTGACATAATGCCCCATTGACACCATATAACTGTAGCTTACTGAATAGCTTCTCTCTTGGTACTTTGTCATATGCCTTTTCCAAATCGACAAAACTTAAATACAGATCTTTGTTATATTCCTATGCTTTGACTAATTTGTCGTAAAGTGAAGGTTTGATCCTGACAGCCTCTATTTGGCCTGAATCCAGCTTGTTCTTCACCAAGCTTTTGCTGCACAATTCTTCTCAACCGCTTCTCAAGTATACTTGCATAGATCTTGCCAGGAACACTCAGTAGGGAAATACCTCTGTAATTCTCACATTGTTTTATTTCCTTTTTATATATGGGTACGATGAGAGCTCTACTCCAATCATCGGGAATTTGTCCCTCTGTCCAGGCATTCTGAACTATGCAGTGCAGCCACTGTAAGACTTTTATAACACCATACTTCAGCATTTCTGGTCGAATATCATCTACTCGTGCTGACTTTCCACATTTCAAGCCTTTGATGGCTTTTTCTACTTCAAGTATGGATATGTATTCCTGACTGCATGTCTGGTCAGTGTTTTTTACCACTGTGCTGTCATCACTGCTTGTTTCATTTAGCAGTTTTTCAAAGTAATTACTCCATATTTCAAGGATATCTTTTTCTCTCATTTTGATGTCACCTTTATCATCTCTAACTCCTTTTACAGCACTCTTTCCTCAATTCCTAAGCTTATTCAACAACCGCCAGATTATTTTGCCACCTTCTTGATATTTATTTTCTATATTCTTGCCAAAGTCCTCCCATGACTTTTGTTTAGTTAGTTTTACACACTGTTTAGCATTCTTACATTTGTCTCTGTATTCTCTAAGAGCACAAGCTGACTTATTTGCCAGGAACGTTTGATATGCTTTCTTGTTTTCCTTCACTGCCTCTTTAACTTCCTGTGTCCACGATGGAGTTCTGATTTGTCTATCCTTGCAGACAACCTCACCACATGCCTCTCTAGCAGAATCAATATTTCCTTCAGAGTTTGCCACTGAATCTCCAAGGTTTGATTCCTGTTCTCACACTCTTTCATTTTTTCTTCAATAATCTTTGTGCATGTTAGTCTACAGTTCACATCTGAGAGCTGCTCAACTTTTATTCGCTTTAAAACTTTCTTACATGTCATTCTTTTCAATATGAAATTCAATTTTATCCTGCTCAAGACTAAATAGTGATCACTTCCAATTTCAAATCCTCTGTACACTCTGGTGTCCAGCACCAGGGAGAAAACATCACTATCAACAATAACATAGTCAATGAGACTTTTCTTATTCCTAGCCTCTTCTCTCCATGTGAATTTGTGCACATTTTCATGTTGAACATGGTGTTAGTAATAACCATGTCCTGAGCAGAAATCCAAAATAGGTATTTGCCATTATTATTAGCTTTGCTCTTTTCTCCAAATTTTCCCAAAATATTTTTGTATGTCTCACAATCATTTCCTACTCTGCTATTTAGATCCCCAACAAGGACCAATTTTACCTTTTTCATTGTGTCAGTTGCTTTTTCTAAAGCCTCAAAATATTCCTCCACTTTTACCTTAGTAGAACCTTCTGTGGAACCATAGGCACAAATAAGTCTCATTGTCCAGTTCCCCATTCTCATATTTGCCCACTTTACTCTATTTGAGACTGCCTGCCATTCAAGAAAATGAGCATCATATTTTGTGTTGAATACTATGGCTACTCCTTTTCTTTGATTGTCATTACCTGAATATAACATTTTGTATTTATTGCTCAGAAAGATCTCACCAGTTTTTGTCTTTTTTGTTTCAGCCACCCCTAAAATGTCGATCTGGTACTTATCTAATTCCTCAGCTAGATCCATTTCTTTGCCATTCAGGCTTCTTACTGATCTTTAACTCTGGTGATGTTGAGTTGGGTGTATTTTCAGATTTGCCGTTTAAGTACAATGTTGTTAAATACAATATTGTACTTCAGTACAATTTTGTTTAGTACAATTATGGTGTCAATGCATGGTAGAACAATGGTGGCAAAGATGTGCGATTTGAATTTGCGTGTTGTTGTACAATGTGCGAGAGATGTATTTGTCGCAAAAATTAAAGAATTTATAAAAGGAAAGGGAAACAGCTGAACAAGTCTGTATTAAGTGTTTCGACAGCAATGGCGAAAATGAAGCAAATGCAAGTAGAACAGACAGTATCACTGGTAAAATAGAAAACAATGTTGGAATTAATATTGAGCATGTAGCAGTGGAAATGCAGGAGAACGAATGACATAAATAAGGAAATAGCATGTTTGAATGTTATCCTTCACAGGACAAAGTGCAAAATCTAGAAGTTGCAGAAGCAGCAAGAGACTGACGGGGGAAAGAAGCAGATGGTCAGAGGTAAAAATTGAGATCATATCAACAAACAAGAAAAACATGGTAAGAAAAAAATTATGTACAGGGACTCAATGATCAGAGGAATACTTTACAAATGTATAACAAAATCATGTTTCCAGACAAAAATTAATATTAGTCATGCCATCCAGATGCAAAAATGTAAGACAAAAGAATTAACTGTCTTAGTTTGCATTAATGATCTGAAAGATATTTTATAAAAGAGGTGTGAAGGAGATGTTGGACGAAGCAAAATGAAGAGCAAGAAGGTAAAAATTGTAAGTTTCCTGCCACGCTATGATAGAAGCAAACTGAGGAGGGCATTGATAGCAAACAAATTAATACATAGGTTGTGCAGAAGGAATAATATAGAGTTTGTGGACTTATAACCTGTGTTTCATGGAAAGGGGGATTTGTATAAAGCTCATGACCAGTGGTCTGCTGCAAGTTTGTGTTAAAAAAAAAAATAAAATAAAATAAAAAATAAAAAATAAAAAATAAAAAAATCAGCTAACGCCTTTTTATTCCCGTATACGGGAGTAGGCGAGGCCATTTAGCCCTATCTAACTTTTGGAGACTGAGTGGGCAGTTCAATCTCCACTGGTACCCAATCAGATACAGATGGCCCAAGGCTATCACTAATTAAGCGGTACGCAGTGAAGAGAGACGGCTCAAATGTGCCGCCATCTCGTGGTCCCTAACACAACATTTTTTTTTTTTTTTTTTTTAATGTCTGAAATAATGTGGGTTCTACGGTCGATTTTCTCGAGTTTACAGGATGAAAAACCCGAGTTTCCGGGAGGAAAAACCTGCTTGCCCGTGCCAGAGATCGACTAACTCGGGAACCGGTCGAAAAAAGGCTTAGAAAAATTTCCTCTAGTCGCCGACTAGACTCAAAACCAAGTCTTCCTTCGTGCGGCCAAGCGCGGCAGTGTGCAAACGCCACATCCGTTGAGCTACACAGGCTCACTTAGTGTTAAAACTACTATTGTTTAATTTATACATTAACGATATAGGAAATAACCTGAAAATAAATATTCAGTTGTTTGCTAATGATGCAAATTTAGGAGAGTAACAGTGAATCAAGGGAATGTGGAGAGCTTACAGGATGATTTAAATAAGCTGTCACTATGAACAAAAGATAATGGGTGTCAGTTTAATGTTGAGAAATGCAGTTATGCATTTTGGGATAAATAGATTACAAGCTATGTACCACATTGATGGAACTGTACTCCAAGGAATAAACGAAGCTAGGAATTTAGAGGTGGTGGTAGATAGAGAGTTGAAATTTAGAAGACTGGAAGTTTAGAAGCTGTGAGTTTGAATCCCACCATGACCACAGATGTTTGAAATTCACTTTAAGTGGGAGATGAATTTTTGTGCCTGGTGTCAGACACCCCCCCCCCTTCAACTTACCGAATTGGCTTAAAAACATGTTTATAAAAAATTACAAAAAAGTATGGTCATTAGAGCAGGGTTTCCAGTCTATGTAAAAAATTTTAAAAAGATATAAAATTAAAAGAAAAAAAAAAGAAAAATCCTCAGTCCATCCATGGTACTAACATATAGGTTTATACAGAAAACCTTTTGTGGGTGAAAGCACATAAAAAAAAAAAAATTAAAAAAAATAAAAAAATAAAAAAAAAAAAGCGATTCAAAACCTAAGTTGAAGTGAAAATTCAGCAAAATATATACCAATAATAAAACAAAAAATAATAAATAGTCTTGCATTACTTATAAAATGCACGAATTGTTTTCTTCACAGACAAATAAGTAATTAACATATCTGCTTCAACATTTATATTTATACATGTAAAAGTTAGTCATAGCATTAAAAACAAAAACTTTTAAATTGACCAGATCCAAAATTTCTTTTAGAAATATAACTGGAAAATATTCTTACAGTTGTATGAGAAAACAAGACCCTGACCAGCATTTACGAGATTCTGAAATCATCTAAACACACCTTATGTTTTAGCAATACATGTTTGCCCACTTTCAAGTCTGATAAATGTATGTCACTAGTGAGTAGGGTTAACTAAATTCAAAATTGTGAATTTTTTTTTATGACTCCTACTGAAATGTTTTAAATATCTTCAGTATATTATTGTAAGAGGGTTAGCATAATCGGGAAACCATGCTCTGGTGAGCAAATTAACTTTTTCAGCCACTCCAGGCTACCAATAAGCAGATAGGTGATCTCACACCAGTTTTAAAGTACTCATCATCAAATTCCTGCCATGTACCCTCAAGGGGTGTACAGGATATGACAGTACTACATGAAAAATTTACATCATTACTAACTTCCTATCTACAATTTTCCTCCAAATCAGTCTGTTACTTGTCAAGACTCCAACATTATCAGATCTTATATTTCTATCGTCTAACGCACTTTGTACCGTATCAATCCACCTATATCTTGGTCTTCCTCTGGGTCGTTTTCCTGCCAACCTGGCAGAGAACACTTGTTTTGCTAATCTTTCCTCTCCCATTCTATTTAAGTGACCATACCTTCTGAGATTGGCTCTGCTAACCAATTCCTGGATGCTGATAATGTCAAGTTCTTTCCTAATATCCTCATTTTTAATATGATATTGCCATTGATGCCATCTGTTCACGCCTATAATCTTTCTCAGGACTCTCATATCTGCGGTCTCTAGTCTTTAGTCAAGTGTTTTACTTCTGACCCAACTCTCAGATCCATAAGTTAAAACTGGTTTGAACACCGTCTTGTATACAGCTAATTTAGTGTTCCGACTAATTTCTCTCTTATTCCATATGAATTTATTCAATTGACTTCCCACCATACCAGCTTTGCTGATTCTGTTGTCTATTTCTATATTTAATTTACCATCTTCAGTAAAAATCGTGCCTAAGTAACTGAAATGTTTTACTTATTCCACAGGTTCTCCATTCACAACACAGTTGACATTTTCAATGATTCTGCCTATTTTCATTGTCTTTGTCTTTTTATTGCTGACCTTCATACCATATCTATTACAACAGCTATTCAATTTAGTCAGAGAATCTTGCAGACTTGTAGTGGATTTATTTAGAAGTATAACATCATCTGCATAAAGCAAAGAGCTGACATTCACATCTCCAATCTTGATATCAGGTTTAATACCACTTTCCTTCATAATGTGATCCATATAGATAATGAATAACAGAGGGGATAATGTACATCCTTGTCTAACACCAGATTTAATATTAAACCATCTTCCTGTACTTCCTTCATCTAACTGCTGACTTACAACTCAAATAAAGACTAAGTATTGCTTGATATAATGTCCCATTGACACCATATAACTGTAGCTTACTGAATAGCTTCTCTCTTGGTACCTTGTCATATGCCTTTTCCAAATCGACAAAACTTAAATACAGATCTTTGTTATATTCCCATGCTTTCTCAACTATTTGTCGTAAAGTGAAGATCTGATCCTGACAGCCTCTATTTGGCCTGAATCCAGCTTGTTCTTCACCAAGCTTTTCTTCCACAATTCTTCTCAACCGTTTCTCAAGAATACTTGCATAGATCTTGCCAGGAACACTCAGTAGGGAAATACCTCTGTAATTCTCACATGCAGTTTTATTTCCCTTTTTATATATGGGTACTATGAGAGCTCTACTCCAATCATCGGGAATTCGTCCCTCAGTCCAGGCTTTCTGAACTATGCAGTGCAGCCACTGTAAGACTTTTATACCACCATACTTCAGCATTTCTGGTCGAATATCATCTACTCCTGCTGCCTTTCCACATTTCAAGCATCTGATGGCTTTTTCTACTTCAAGTATGGATATGTATTCCTAACTGCATGCCTGGTCAGAGTTTTTTTTATCACTGTGCTGTCATCACTGCTTGTTTCATTTAGCAGTTTTTCAAAGTAATTACTCCATACTTCAAGGATATCTTTTTCTCCTGTTTTCATGTCACCTTTATCATCTCTAACTCCTTTTACAGCACTCTTTCCTCCATTTCTAAGCTTCTTCAACAACCTCCAGAATATTTTGCCACCTTCTTGATATTTATTTTTTTTTATTCTTGCCAAAGTCCTCCCATGACTTTTGTTTAGCTAGTTTTACACACTGTTTAGCTTTCTTACATTTGTCTCTGTATTCTGTAAGAGTAAAAGCTGACTTATTCGCCAAGAACGTTTAATATGCTTTCTTCTTTTCCTTCACTGCCTCTTTAACTTCCTGTGTCCACCAGGGAGTTCTGATTTTTTTATCCTTGCACACAACCTCACCACATGCCTCTCTGGCAGAATCAATCAATGTTTTCTTCAGAGTTTGCCACTGAATCTCCAAGGTTTGATTCCTGTTCTCAAACTTAATCTTTGTGTATTTTAGTCTACAGCTCACATCTTGAGAGCTGCTCAACTTTTATTCGCTTTAAAACTTTCTTACATGTTATTCTTTTCAATATGAAATTCAATTTTATCCTGCTCAAGACTAAATAGTGATCACTTCCAATTTCAAATCCTCTGTACACTCTGGTGTCCAGCACCAGGGAGAAAACATCACTATCAAAAATAACATAGTCAAAGAGACTTTTCTTATTCCTAGCCTCTTCTCTCCATGTGAATTTGTGCACATTTTTATGTTGGAACATGGTGTTAGTAATAACCAGTCCATGTCCTGAGCAGAAATCCAACAGATATTTGCCATTATGATTAGCTTTGCTCTTTTCTTCAAATTTTCCCAAAATATTTTTATATGTCTCACAATCATTTCCTACTCTGCTATTTAGATCCCCAACAAGGACCAACTTTTCCTTTTTCATTGTGTCAGTTGCTTTTTCTAAAGCCTCAAAAAATTCCTCCACTTCTTCCTTAGTAGAACCTTCTGTGCGACCATAGGCACAAATAAGTCTCATTGTCCAGTTCACCATTCTCATATTTGCCCACATTACTCTACTTGAGACTGACTGCCATTCAAGATGATTAGCCTCATATTTTGTGTTGAATACTATGGCTACTCCTTTTCCTTGATTGTCATTGCCTGAATATAACATTTTGTATTTATTGCTCAGAAAGATCTCACCAGTTTTGGTCTTTTTTGTTTCAGTCACCCCTATTATGTCGATCTGGTACTTATCTAATTCTTCAGCTAGCTCCATTTCTTTGCCATTCAGGCTTCTTATGTTGATAGTACCGATCTTTAACTCTGGTGATGTTGAGTTGGGGTTTGTTTTCAGATTTGTTCCAGTAGCTGACTTTTCGCTGTTCGCCCTGGTTCCCTGGCGAAAACAATGGGGGCCTTGTTTAACCGGGCGGCACCCCAGCCGGCATGAAATTTTGTCATCTTGTACCATCATTTTTTATTTTGGTTTAACCAATAAGAATACAATTTGGTCGGCTAAATCCCAAATTGCCGTTTTCCTTTAAAAACTCAAGAAATTCATTCCGTCAAACTCATCTCACATATTCACAAAATGAACTCCTTTCTCCTCACCCAATTCTGCTAGCAAACCATTCATAATCTTCGCTCGCTTTCTCAATTCATCATTATCATACCTGGGCAACATGCTGACAACCTTACATACCACACTGCTATCTTTCACACTCCTTAACAGCTTCATGCCGTCCCTTCTTATAATCTTTACCAGTCAAATCATTTGTACTAACAACCACTACCAACTCTTTTGCTTGCATACTCCTCTTATCCAATGCTTCAACCACCCTGCTCATTCTACCTCCTTGAAAACAGACCTCATGCACCTTTTCACTCACCTCACCTCTTATCAAATCTCCGTACGTTGCGGCTCTCAAATCATTCAATATTTCTCTCATATCTTCATCCCATTCTTGCTCACATTTCCATGCAAATCGACAATTCTCCTTAGTTCATTCCTCATACATTTAATCTCTTACCTCATCTTTACCAACTCTGTTTTCATATCTTGAGCTAGTTTTTCAGTGCTATTTATGGAAACAAAAAAGTATACAAACAAAACTTAACCCTGCACTCATTTCCATATGCTAACAACAAACAACACTTGATCAAAGATTGGAGATTAAACATAAGGAAGTTCAGGGAAACACCGTGAACACAGGATCTTCAACGATGATAAAACCACCTTAAAAAAGAAAATGAGAACAAATGGAAGCTTTTTTTCTAGGAAGCAACATATAGAATTCTAGAATTTTACATAAGATGGTATGAGGTACTTAAAAAGCATAAATTAAACATTAATAAAAACTGGTCCAAAAGCAACCAAGAGCAATTTTTTGGGGGCGACATGGTGCCAAATTTCAGGTGATGAGTGATCAAGGAATAAACGTGAAATTGAATATTCCTTTCTTCTCTCCCAAAGAAAACTAGCAATAAAATACATACAATTCTCGTGGAAAGGCTTAGCCGTTGGTTATGCATTTTTTACTAAATAATTTAAGGAAATTACAACTTCAACTAGGATATACATTAAAATAAATTTTAATAAACTTCAATATTTCGGCAACGTCACGTTGCCATTTTCAAGAAACTTAACAAGACACGTGCATGCAGGCACAACAAATAGTAAGTGAGGAAGAAGCAGGAAGCTATTATTTCTCCTAAAGTCCTGATGGTGCCCCCTAGCAGGCAATGTTGGTATTCTTGGGCGAATGGGCTGAAGGTCTTCTGATGTAGGTTTCCCAAATTTGAGGTAGTCTCATGCAGCCAAATTTGTTGAGGTTTGGATTGTTTCTTAGGACTAAAGCTGATTCCATGAAAAGCCTTTCATATTTGTATTTACTACCATGTATTATCGTGGCTTTTTTCCATCGTATTCTATGGCAGGTATCCAGCGCATGGTCAGCAAGACCACAGTGGCTGTACTGGTGAAACCGGATGTAGTCCTTGTGTTCTGAAATTCTGATATTTGCTGTCCTGCCTGTTTGGCCAAAGTAGGACAGCTTACAGCTACAAGGGACCTGGTATACACCAGGTAGGTCTGGGGAGGAGGGGAGGTTGGTCTTTAGTAGAGCGGATAAGGGATGCCAATTTTTTATATGGTCTGTAACAAGAAGTTAAGTCATGTTTTTTTAGGATTTTTGTAATTTTTTATGAGGCGCCTTGGATATAGGGTATGGTGATGGATTTAGTAATCCTTGTTGTGAAGAGGGGGGGGGGGGTGCGGTTTACTGGTTTCAATATTTCTTGGATTTTTTTTGGGGGGGGGGAGTAGCCATTGGCTGAGAAAGTGTTGAGAATGTGGTTTAGTTATGTAGTTAGGGCGTTGTCATTTGAACAGATAAGTATAGCCCTGTTGTGTAGTGTCTTAATGACTCCATATTGTTGCGAGGAGGGGTGGTGGGATTGTTGGTGAATGTATCTGCCTGTATGGGTGGGTTTTCTACAGACTGAGAAAACCAAGGTTCCATCAGACTGGCGGGTGACTAGTGTGTCTAAGAAAGGAAGGCAGTTGTTTTTTTCTTCTTTTTTTTGAATTTGATTCTGGGGTGTTGGTTGTTTAAGTGCATCGGAGCCATGTGGCCAAATAGCGAACACAGCATCAACATAGTGAAGCCAAATGGTTGGTGAGGCAGAGTATAAGGCTTTCTCTTCAAAAGTCTCCATATAAAAGTTGGCCAAGGGTGGGGAGAGGTGGAAAACCCATGGCTGTCCCCTCTATTTGTTTGTAGAATTTTCCTTGCCAAACAAAATAGCCTGAGTTCATTGTGAACTGAAATAAGGCTGTGATATCAGGAGGAAATTTAGCATGAATTAACTTTAAGGATTCTTTGAGTGGGACATTTGTGAATAAGGAGGAGACATCAAAACTGACCATTATGTCAGTGTGTTTGAGTGTAAGGTTTTCTATGCTGGCTTTGAAATGGGCTGAGTTGTTGTATGTGTGAAGGTGTGTTGCCAGTATAGCATGAGAGAGCTTTGGCCAAATGTTTAGCTAGTTTGTATGTGGGGGAATCAATGCCATCCACTATGGGACATAAAGGCACATTTTCCTTATGTATATTTGGGAGTCCATAAATACTGGGGGATATGGAGTTAAATGGTTTTAATTTGTTAGTGATTTCCACAGGCCAAGAAGTGACTTCCTTAAGGAGCCTCTTCACAAAAGGCTCTTTGTATTTATAATCGTGCCAGCCAAGCCTTGCTCAGCGTCAACGAAAGGTTGACTACCGTTTCGGTAGGAACTCTATCTCGAAACCACAACTTCCTACCGAAACGGTAGTCAACCTTTTGTCATTTAGTGTGAAACCTGAAGCACTGGATGCCCTTGCATGTGGCCACAACTTCGCCATTGTGCCCAGAAAAATACCTGCTGAAGATATTATGATACGAATTGAACGCGGGATACAACACCTTCCAAACCACGTCACCAACGATATTAGACTGGATCTGGCTTGTGTTCTGACCAAAGCTAAACCAACAAAAGCCAACATGCCCAGTAAGAAAATTAAATCTCTACTAGAATTAAAGAAAAACAAGATAATAATAATCACCAAAGCTGAGAAAGGGAATGCCACAGTTTTGCTTATCTAAAAGGATTACAAAGTATATTTTTCACTTGGTCAGACTATAATAAATTTAGTTTAATCCTTTATCCAAGTGTGTGCAAACAAAGTTTGTGCCTGAAAGTATCTTCAGGACTGGGGTAAAGTGGTAGAACACCAGGCAACTCCTTGCAAACGTGGAGCAAGCTAACTTCTATCAGTATCTCCCATAATGCAAAATAAATCATCTCCTTGCAGATATGTATAATGTTATGCATTAAGGGAAGGGCTACTACCCAGACTAGTTTCGACCTTTATTGAGGTCTCTTCAGTGGGAGCCAGGCCCAAGTGGAGATACCAGCCAGAAGCATTAGCAAGGTCATCTCCTCCTATAGGAGCTGCCAAACGGTGTGCCACCTTTTTATTAAATTACTCTGGATTCAGAGACAAAGTTGAAAGTTTATTTTTCACTTGGTCAGACTATAATAAATTTAGTTTAATCCTTTATCCAAGTGTGTGCAAACAAAGTTTGCACCTGAAAGTATCTTCAGAACTGGGATAAAGTGGTACAAAGTGGATAAAGGATTAAACTAAATTTATTATAGTCTGACCAAGTGAAAAATAAACTTTCAACATCTGTCTCCGAATCCAGAGTAATTTAATAAAAAGGTGGCACACCGTTTGGCAGCTCCTATAGGAGGAGATGACCTTGCTAATGCTTCTGGCTGGTATCTCCACTTGGACCTGGCTCCCACTGATGAGACCTCAATAAAGGTCGAAACTAGTCTGGGTAGTGGCCCTTCCCTTAATGCATAGACATATCTGCAAGGAGATGTGTTGTACCACTTTACCCCAGTCCTGAAGATACTTTCAGGCGCAAACTTTGTTTGCAAACACTTGGATAAAGGATTAAACTAAATTTATTAAAAGGATTACACAGGTAAGTTGAGCGCTCTATTGTTAGATTGGTCTACTTACCTCCCTATCGAGTACAATCCTACCAACTCACAAATTAGAAAACTCCACAGGCTCCTTAAGAAGGTCACTTCTTGGCCTGTGGAAATCACAAACAGATTAAAACCATTTAACTCCATACCCACTACCCATATTTATGGACTCCCAAAAATACATAGGAAAATGTGCCATTACGTCCCATAGTGGATGTCATTGATTCCCCAACATACAAACTAGCTAAACATTTGGCCAACGCTCTCTCACACTATACTGGCAACACACCTTCACACATAAAAAAACTCGGCACACTTCAAAGCCAGCATAGAAACCTTACACTCAAACACACTGACATAATGGTCAGTTTTGATGTCTCCTCCTTATTCACAAATGTCCCACTCAAAGAATCCTTAAAGTTAATCCATGCTAAATTTCCTCCTGATATCACAGCCCTATTTCAGTTCACAATGAACTCAGGCTATTTTGTTTGGCAAGGAAAATTCTACAAACAAATAGAGGGGACAGCCATGAGTTCTCCACTCTCCCCACCCTTCGCCAACTTTTATATGGAGAGTTTTGAAGAGAAAGCCTTAAACTCTGCCTCACCAACCATTTGGCTTCGCTATGTTGATGATGTGTTCACTATTTGGCCACATGGCTCCGATGCACTCCTCTCCTTCCTAACACACTTAAACAACCAACACCCCAGAATCAAATTCAAAAAAAAAGAAGAAAAAAACAACTGCCTTCCTTTCTTAGACACACTAGTCACCCTCCAGCCTGATGGAACCCTGGTTTTCTCAGTCTATAGAAAGCCCACCTATACAGGCAGATACATTCACCAACAATCCCACCACCCCTCCTCGCAACAATATGGAGTCATTAAGACACTACACAACAGGGCTATACTTATCTGTTCAAATGACAAATGCCCTAACTACAGAACTAAACCACATTCTCAACACTTTCTCAGCCAATGGCTACTCCCCCCCCCCCAAAAAAAAATCCAAGAAATATTGAAACCAGTAAACCGCAACCCCCCCCCTCCTCACAACAAGGATTACTCTAAATCCATCACCATACCCTATATCCAAGGAACCTCGAAAAAAATTACAAAAATCCTAAAAAAACATGACTTAACTTCTTGTTGCAGACCATATAAAAAATTGGCATCCCTTATCCGCTCTACTAAAGACCAATCTCCCCTCCTCCCCAGGCCTACCTGGTGTATACCAGGTCCCTTGTAGCTGTAAGCTGTCCTACTTTGGCCAAACAGGCAGGACAGCAAATATCAGAATTTCAGAACACAAGGACTACATCCGGTTTCACCAATACAGCCACACTGGTCTTGCTGACCATGCGCTGGATATCTGCCATAGAATACGGTGGAAGAAAGCCACGATAATACACCGTAGTAAATACAAATATGAAAGGCTTCTCATGGAATCAGCTTCAGTCCTAAGAAACAATCCAAACCTCAACAAATTTGGCTGCATGAGACTGCCTCAAATTTGGGAAACCTACATCAGAAGACCTTCAGCCCAATCGCCCAAGAATACCAACATTGCATGCTAGGGGGCACCAGGACTTTAGGAGAAATAATAGCTTCCTGCTTCTTCCTCACTTACTATTTGTTGTGCCTGCGTGCACGTGTCTTGTTCTTAAGTTTCTTGAAAATGGCAACGTGACGTTGCCGAAATATTGAAGTATATTAAAATTTATTTTAGTGTATATCCTAGTTGACGTTGTAATTTCCTTAAAGTATTTAGTAAAAAATACATACAAATCTACAAAAAAAAATTCTTGGATTCATTAGGAATTTTTTATTTTAAAATAAGATTTGACTTGACATCTACCATTATTTCTGTTATAAAATATACAGTATGGCAAAAAAAAAAAAAAAGGTACTGAACTTTGATTGCATACACATTAATATAAGAGCACATGTGGAGTCTACACCATTACATTTAGCTGAAGCAATGATATTGACATGGAAGAAAAGACATTGTTGATCATTATTTTTGTTCATACCAAGTTGGCAGAGCAAATGGTCTAAGTCTACAACATGTTTGCGAGCAGTTTGTTTGTTGTTTCCATAAGCATATCCCAAGCAATTGCATCATTGTTGCTTTAATCCAGAAGTTCCAATGTACCAGGAGTATTCTGTTGCAATGCAAAGGGCATTCAGAGAGACCATGACCTGTTGACACAAATGAGAACCATGGGTGTGTGCTGGAGCAAGTGATACAGTCTCTAACATGCAGCCAATGTAGAAGAGTGGTAAAACTTAGGATACTGAGGCAGTCACTACAGAGAATCCTTAAGGAGATCGGTACTTTTTCATATGTCATTCAGGTGGGTCAGTATTTAATAGCAAAGGATTATGCTGCACAACAGGAATACTGTGTGTGTGTGCAAGCTGGCCAATGTCTATAAGATCTGTCCTTCATCCATGATGTGTAGTTCTCGGATCAAGCGAATTTCCTTCTAAGAGGTCATGTAAATAGATGAACCTCAAATGTCTTGGTTTCTCAAGACCTGAATTTGTACAAGAGAAACTTCTTCACAGCAAGAAGGTCACCGCATGGTGAGCGATTTCCAGCCATGGCATAATTGGGCCCCACTTCATTGAGGAGAGTGGTGTAACTGTGACCTAGAATAGCAAACACTACATCGAGAAAGTGTTGGTTCCACTCAACCAGGATTTGCATAGGAATGCAGCATGCAAAAAAATTTTCCATTTTGTGCACAGGTATTCCAACAGGATGGAGCAACCTATTACACATCATAATGGTTCTAGAGCCTATTTATCAGAACGCTTCCCCAGGAGACTCATTTCAAGGTTCACAGAATTCCTGTACCTTCCAAATTCCCTTGATCTCACATCACTCAATGTCTTTGTTTGGGATATGTTGTAGGAATGAGTATTCCACCATAACCCACCTTCAAACCCTGATGAACTAAGGGATAAAATTACATGTCTAGCAGATGTCCCAACAAGGGTTGGGACATCTGCTAGACATACACACACACTGTTTGGAAAGAAGTCAACAGTCATCTCCATGAGCAAGGTGCATTGTGCCATGTAACGAGTCGCATGTTTGTTGCAGACCTATCTCTTTGGCAAACTATTGACAAACTGGGCCACCTAAGGTCAACAGTTAATCATACCATACTGAGATGGAAGTGTAGAGAGTCAACCACAAGTGTAACCCACAGTGGATGACTTCACATTCACTGAACATGACTGTAGGGTGCTACAAAGGATAATATGTAAAAAGTGCCATTCAGCAGCCAACACATTGAATGCAGAGTTATGGACATTGAGTGGAAAACAAATCTGCACAAAAACATTCAGAAATATGGCTCACAACATGGTTTCCATGGTAGGACTACAATATATAAGTCCCACATTACCCAAACCAACATGCAGCGTCATCTTTGGTGGTGCAAGGAGTGTGTACAGTGGGACATGGAGGCATGGAAAGCTGTGGTATGGAGCAACAATCACACAATACCAAGCAGATGGACAGGTATGGATGTGGCAGATACTCAGTGAACATCTAATTTAATCTGGCATATGAGAATACACCAGATTAATGGTATGATTCTGTGAATGGTATGAGCCCGATGTGATGGTATGATCCTGTTTATTATGATCTGGCTTCAGACTTCTGTTTATGGTGCCACAAACACTGAACTCCAAGTGGTGCTGAACCTTCTGGACAGTGCAATGCTCCTGGTGGCATTTCTACAGAACCGACCATTGTCTTCAGTAAGAAAATGCACCATGTCATAAGACTCCAGCTGTAACTGCGTGGTTTGTTTGGACAGGAACACATACTTTGCTGGCCTCCACAGAGCCTTGATCTCAGCCCTATTGTACATTTCTGGGATGGCATTGGGTAAGGTCAAAAGATGTCCCCCCCCCTCCACAACAGTCCAGGACCTCATTACATGCTTACAGGAAGTATGGTCCAAAATTACCATTGATTGCTATTGTAGAAAGTAGACCCCATAGGTTGAAGTTACTGTAGTGAAAGGATGTCCTACATCTTAAGGTGGGCATCATGGCTGCTTGCTCCTACCACTAAGGTGGTCACTGACTTCTTTCCAAGCAGTGTATATATAAGCAATTAATTGCTTATATATATACACTCAGTGAACATCTGGCGTATTCTCATATGCCAGATTAAGTTAGAACAGCATGGACTATTTTGAAGAAAGACCAAGATTTAGAGGGATTGATGTCTTTAAGACTACTTTGTAAGACAGAACAGAACTTATTAATGAGTACCTAATAAAAAAATTTTAAGAAAATTAAATGTAATTGTCTTGGACTATCATAGCATCTCAGAAAAAGGGAATAATTACTTCTTGACAGTATATGCCACAAAATGGCAATTGTCTCGCTCATCTTTGAATCTCTAGTAGAAAGACAACAAAAATTAGCTCTAAGCTGTGCCTTCTTTATTAATTTTACACAAAATAACTAAAGTTTTTACCATATAAAAATTCTTTAGAATCTAATTCTTCTTACCTCACATGTATGACAATAATATTTCATTAATTCACCAGCATGATTTGGACATGTGAGAGGCTTATGAACAGTTATACCATCACCTGCAGCTTTCATTTCATCAAAAGAAACAACCTGTATAAATAATGACATTTCAATTCATAAAGCACAAAGAAATCTTTATTTTAACAAATTTAACAGTTTCTCTTCATAAAGAAAAGCTAGAGAAATTACCAAGCTGGATAAGTTACATAACTCAGTAAAGTTGAAATAATTTTGCAATCAAAGAATGCTAGGCAACATACAAACAAGGTTAATAAATAAATACTTACTTTGTGATTTTCAAAGCATCGCATATACTGGTGTGCAGTAACACAATTTGTACACAGGAAAGTAGCACAATCACTACAACGTGCCACTGCACTTTCTTTGGCCTTGCAACTTGTACAGACTATTTGCATGCTTTCAATAGCTGACAAATCTAATTGGTTACATGTCACATAATCCAGCAGAAGGCCCGACACACCTTTACTCGAAAGCTATGAGATAAATAAAAGCCAATTAATATATTCAAACAAAATTACAAATATTCAAAAATTGTGTGAAAATATTTTTTTAGCAATTTAATGTGTGTTAGCAGAAGAATTCAAACTAAGATAAATAAATATTACATAAACACTGCAATAAAAATTGCAGTAATTCATTATTTATCTGATCACATTAGGAAATTATTTTATTCAAAGATAAATAAAAGCTGATTAATTTACTTCAAGCAAAATTATAGAGATTCAAAATTGTGGGAAAATATTTTTAAACAATTTAATGGATGTTAGTACAAGGATTCAAACTAATTTCTTGGCTCATTAACTTGAAGGAATGTTATATACACTGCACCAATTCTGAGGCTAATGAACTGTTATTTTATGTTATGAAATTAAAATTTAATCACTAAAACTTTCTATTGGTTTCATTAAAAACACATTTTTTAGCATAATAGTTTCTACACATATGGAAATAGACAATAGAATCAACAATGCTGGTATGGTAGGAAGTCAACTGAATAAATTTATATGGAATAAGAGAGAAATTAGCCAAAACACTAAATTAGCTGTATACAAGACAGTGTTTAAACCAATTTTAACTTATGGATCTGAGAGCTGGGTCAGAAGTAAAACACTTGACCAAAGACTAGAGACCGCAGATATGAGAGTCCTGAGAAAGATTATAGGTGTCAACAGATCGCATCAATGGCAATATCATATTAAAAACGAGGATATTAGGAAAGAACTTGACATTGTCAGCATCCAGGAATGTGTTAGCAGAGCTAATCTCAGGTGGTATGGTCACTTAAATAGAATGGGTGAGGAAAGATTAGCAAAACAAGTGTTCTCTGCCAGATTGGCAGCAAAACGACCCAGAGGAAGACCAAGATATAGGTGGATTGATACGGTACAAAGTGCCTTAGACGATAGAAATATAAGATCTGATAATGATGGAGTCTTGACAGGTAACAGACTGATTTGGAGGAAAATTGTAGATAGGAAGTTAGTAATGATGTAATTTTTCATGTAGTACTATCATATCCTGTACACCCCTTGAGGGTATACATCAGGAATTCGATGAAGATAGTTTCTACAAAACAAAACAAACAGCAGCAAGCATACTTCTTGACAATGTTGCATTTTGATAATTTGTTACACAGTATGGCTAACTCAGAGGAAAAAGTGGATATAAAGAGTTCTTTCAATTACGATGAAATTCAAACGTCTTTTTCAACTGAAGAGTGCATGAACTGTTATTCTTGAAAATGCTCTAAGAAATCATTGTGGTCAATGAATTGCAGGTTTATTCACAAGTTAAATAAACTTTAAACTTTTTATTTTTTTTTACTGTTAAAAAAATTAAAAATTCTGCGACTAAACTCCTTCAGTCACTGGGGAGAGCAAGTTAGCCCATCTCGGTGCCAGTCCCAAGCCTGGATAAATGGGGAGGGTTGGCGTCAGGAAGGGCATCCGGCCGTAAAAACACATGCCAAAACCAGGGATGAAATGTCGAATAACCGAGAAAGGACAACGGCTAGGGCGTCCCCCGTAAGCAATGCGTAGTTCTGTCGCCCGAGGACTGTGAGAAGTGGGCTTGGGCTACCGAACCAAGGACGGGTTTGGCTAAAGAAGCGAGTTCAACAGAAAGAGAGAGTGTAAAGTAAGAATCAGGTCGCTGAATGTGGGTACAATGAATGAGAAGAGTAGGTAGATAGTAGACAGGATGAGAAGAAGGAAGCTGAAGATCTTGTGCGTGCAGGAGACAAGGTGGAAGGGCAATAAAGCAAAGGAGCTGGTGGAAGAATATAAACTGTTTTACAGGGGGGTGAATGAGAATGGAAGAAACAGAGTTGGAATCATCATTGACAAGGAGCTGAAGGGTGGAGTCTGGGAGGTGTGCCAGAAGAACGATTGGGTTATGAGTGTTAAGCTTGAGATCGGAAGAAGCATGGCTCTGATAGTGTGTGGATACGCTCCACAAGAAAGAGGCATTCTGGAGAGAACTAGACCAGGTAGTAATGGGAATTCCTGATGGTGAGAGAGTGATCGTCGGAGCAGACCTGAATAGGCATGTAGGAAGGCGACAAAGTGGTGAAGAAAGGGTGCACTGGGGTTGGAGTAGTGGTGAAGGAAATGAAGAAGGTAAAAGAATCGTAGAGCATGCTGTGGCCTTCGACCTGGCTATAGCTAACACGTGGTTTAAGAAGAGAGTTGGACACCTGATAACTTATAGGAGAGGGGATAGGATGAGTCAGATTGACTATATTATGTGCAGAAGGAAACATCTGAAGGAGGTGAAAAACTGTAAAGTGATTAACGGAGAAAGTGTAGCGGCACAGCACAGGTTGGTTGTGGTCGACTGTGATATAAAAGAGAAAAAGAAGAATAGGCGGAAAGATAGGAAAATAAAGTGGTGGAAATTGGAAGAGAAATGGAAGAGAAGGAATGAAGTTACCAGAGGATGTGGAAGAATGGTGGGACATAAATAGTCGGAATATTACAAAAATTGGAGAAGAGGTGCTCGGTATAACATCAGTTGAAGAGGTTTATGAAGTACTGGAGAGAAACGATGGTGAAGCTAAGTTGTTGAGAATAGTGAAAGCTAGAGAATAAGGCCTCGAAAGACATAACATCAGTTAAGCAAATAAAGGACGCCACAGGAGTAGTACTACAAGAGGACAAAATCAGAGGAAGAGGGGAAGAATATTTTCGTAATCTACTAAATGAGGAGAATCCAAGAGAGAGGTATGGGGATGAAGAGGCAAACGAAGGATCAGTGCAGAACATAAGCAGAGAGGAAGTGTATTGGGCACTGAGAAAAACGAAGAATGGATAGGCTGTGGGAGCGGACCAGATACCTGGAGAAGTGTGGAGAAGCTTGGGCAGAGAGGGCATATATATGTTATGGGATCTGATGAGGAAAATAACCCAACAGGAAAAGATACCAGAGGAATGCAGGAAAAGCATTCTCGTTCCAATCTACATGGGAAAAGGAGATGTTCAAGATTGTGGCAACTATAGAGGGATCAAGCTGATGTCACACACGTTGAAGATATGGGAAAGAGTAATTGAAGGAAGGATACGGCGAGAAACAAAAATTGGTGAGGAGAAGTTTGGATTTATGCCAGGAAGAGGGACAATGGATGCAATATTTGCACTAAGGCGATTGATGGAGAAATATAGGGAGATGCAGGTGGAGCTACATATGGTGTTTATAGACCTGAAAAAGGCATATGACAGAGTGGCCAGACAAGAGGTATGGAGGTGTATGAGGAAGAAGGGGTGTCGGAAAAGTACGTGAGGTTGGTGAAGGAGATGTATGAGGGAGCGAAAACTCAGGTCAGGTCTAGAGTCGGCATGACAGAGGGGGTTCCTCATTGTCGTAGGGCTCGATCAGGGATCAGCTCTGAGCACCTACCTCTTTGATCTGGTCATAAATGTACTAGTGGAGGACGTCAAGAAGGAAGCGCAATGGAGCATGATGTTTGCTGATGATACTGTTCTCTGCGAATCATCCTGAGAAAAGCTTGAAAAGACCCTGGAAGAGTGGAGAAAGGTATTGGAGGAGAGGCATGAAAATTAACAGGGTAAAGACCGAATATATATCAACGGGAAGTGACGAGGATATGATTATACAACTCCGGGGTGAAAGGTTAACTTCAAGGAAGAAATTCAAGTACCTCGGGTCGGTCATCGAGAGGAATGGTGACCTGGATGAGGAAATACAGCACCGAATAACATGCTGCTGAATGAACTGGAGGAAGATGAGTGGGGTCCTGTGCAACAAGAGAGCGAGTTGTAAGATGAAAGGAAAGCTGTAAAAATTGGTGGTGAGGCCGGCGATGCTCCATGGTGCAGAGACATGGCCGATAACAAAAGCACAGAAGAAGATGGAATTGAGATAGATGAGTGATGTGACAAAGGACAGGATAAGGAATGACAACATTAGAGGGACAATCAAGGTGGGACCGATCGGTAAGAAGGTACAAGAAAGCAAGCTGAGGTGGTTCAGTCATGTAGAGAGAAGGAGTGAGGAGTATGTTGGTAAATAAGTGTAGCATATGGAGGTGGAGGGAAGGAGGCGGGCCCAAACTCAGATGGAGGGATAAGGTGGCAGAGGATCTTAGGGAGAAAGGATGGAGTCGGGAAGATGCCCTGGTCCGGAGAATCTGGAAGAAGATTAAAGATGGGAACACCATCTTTAATCTTCAAACTAATTATTCCTTTTTCTATGGTCTTAATCATGATAAACTAATGTTCTATTTCTTGAGTGTTGTTTTTTACAGTAATACTGTTATTAATAATAAAAAAGGCACACACTACTAGTTGGCTTGCTAACATTTACCAGCCTGGTTGGCCGAGTGTGTCCACTCTCCAGCCAAGAGGCTGCAAGTTCAAATCCCACCATGGGCATGGATGTTTGCAATTGTCCTAAGACTGTGTGAAAAGGGAATCTGCAACCCTATCATTTATTCTAGCAAGACTTCCCTCCCAAAACCCACTGAGGTACAGGAGTGACCACACAGCATCTACAGACATCAAGTGTGAAAAAAGTTCACACTTCATGCATGTAAAACAGATGAAACTCAGAAAACAAAAACAGCAACTGATGACAAATGACAACATTCAATTAGATTAGTTGACACAATAATCAATCAAATCCACCGATTTCTAGGTTCTATTGTCACAGCGCTCACCCTGCATTGCCTTATGGGTGGTTTAAAACCACTGGTACACTAAGAATTTGACCCGCTGCACCATTTGTACGTCTGTTCAAAGAGCTCAAAAGGTGTATGTATATGTGATGCAATGTTTACATATCGAAAAGTGTCCTCTTCGTGAAGCATTAGTATATTGCGTTTAAAATGGGAATCACACAAAGCCAGGAAACAAACAGGGGAGTCTTTAACAAGAATAAATGCAAAAATATAATATTGGTGATATTGCTATTCCGAGGTGTGCCAGGCGTGCACCACACACCTAGAACACATCCCGAATATTCGCCCCTGGTGATATCTGACATGCTCTTCTATATAGAGCTCAACTGATTTCTCAGTTTGACCATAATATGGGAAACTGCAGTCACACCAAAGACTATACATACCTGGATACTTTAACTTTTGGTTTTGCAAAGCCAGGATAAAGCTTGGTTAGGGAGATGAATTAAATATGGATCTTATATTTCTTGAGGATTATTGCCAACTTGTTTGAAATGGAGATGATATATAGAAGAGAAATAAAACCCTCCATTCAACGTAATAGTTGAATGAAGTAAACATAATAATTGAGGACGTTAGTAATGATGTAAATTTCTCATGCAGTACTATCTTATCCTGTACATCCTTTGAGGGTATTATTATTCATGACACGTCCAAGGAGTCCGAAAACCCATCACACGAGGACACCTATTGTACAACTCTCCGTCTCCACCACCACACAGAACCTCTACTACCAATCATCTACATCAGCACCATCTACTGCCCACCACCACAGCTTGTATTTTTTGTCTGTAAATTGCGTGTGTTCTGAAGGGCCGATTTGTCTCTCTGTGTGTGTGTGTGTGTGTGTGTGTGTGTGTGTGTGTATCAGGAATTTGATGATGATGATAGCATTAAATCCCCTTTAAGACAGAATCCTAAATAAAAGAAACTTTACTGGGTCTATTTCTGTATGAACTGGAGATCAATAAAGTTCCTTTCAGCTTTAATTGAAATAAATCCATCATCATCATCAAATTCCTGCCATGTACCCTCAAGGGGTGTATATGATAGTACTACATGAAAAAAATTACATCATTATTAATTTCCTATCTACAATTTTCCTCCAAATCAGTCTGTTACTTGTCAACACTCCAACATTATCAGATCTTATATTTCTATCGTCTAAAGCACTTTGTACCGTATCAATCCACCTATATCTTGGTCTTCCTCTGGGTCGTTTGCCTGCCAACCTGGCAGAGAACACTTGTTTTGCTAATTTTTCTTCGCCCATTCTGTTTAAGTGACCATACCACCTGAGATTAGCTCAGCTAACGCATTCCTGGATGCTGACAATGTCAAGTTCTTTCCTAATATCCTCGTTTTTAATATGATACTGCCATTGATGCCATCTGTTCACGCCTATAATCTTTCTCAGGACTCTCATATCTGTGGTCTCTAGTCTTTGGTCAAGTGTTTTACTTCTGACTCAGCTCTCGGATCCATAAGTTAAAACACCGTCTTGTATACAGCTAATTTAGTGTTCCGACTAATTTCTCTCTTATTCCATATGAATTTATTCAATTGACTTCCCACCATACCAGCTTTGCTGATTCTGTTGTCTATTTCTATATTTAATTTACCATCTTCACTAAAAATCGTGCCTAAATAGCTGAAATGTTTTATTTGTTCCACAGGTTCTCCATTCACAACACAGTTGACATTTCCAATGATTCTGCCTATTTTCATTGTTTTCGTCTTTTTATTGCTGACCTTCATACCATATCTATTACAACAGCTATTCAATTTAGTCAGAGAATCTTGCAGACTTGTAGCGGATTTATTTAGAAGTATAACATCATCCGCATAAAGCAAAGAGCTGACATTAACATCTCCAATTTTGATATCATGTTTAATACCACTTTCCTTCATAATGTGATCCATATAGATAACGAATAACAGAGGGGATGATGTACATCCTTGTCTCACACCAGATTTAACATTAAACCATCTTCCTGTACTTCCTTCATCTAACTGCTGACTTACAACTCAAATAAAGACTAAGTATTGCTTGATATAATGCCCCATTGACACCATATAACTGCAGCGTATTGAATAGCTTCTCTCTTGGCACCTTGTCATATGCCTTTTCCAGATCGACAAAACTTAAATACAGATCTTTGTTATATTCGCATGCTTTCTCGACTATTTGTCGTAAAGTGAAGATCTGATCCTGACAGCCTCTATTTGGCCTGAATCCAGCTTGTTCTTCACCAAGCTTTTCTTCCACAATTCTTCTCAACCGTTTCTCAAGTACACTTGCATAGATCTTGCTAGGAACACACAGTAGGGAAATACCTCTGTAATTCTCACATGCAGTTTTATTTCCCTTTTTATATATGGGTACTATGAGAGCTCTACTCCAATCATCGGGAATTCGTCCCTCTGTCCAGGCTTTCTGAACTATGCAGTGCAGCCACTGTAAGACTCTTATACCACCATACTTCAGCATTTCTGGTCGAATATCATCTACTCCTGCCTTTCCACATTTCAAGCCTTTGATGGCTTTTTCTACTTCAAGTATGGATATGTATTCCTGACTGCATGCCTGGTCAGTGTTTTTTTACCACTGTGCTGTCATCACTGCTTGTTTCATCTAGCAGTTTTTCAAAGTAATTACTCCATACTTCAAGGATATCTTTTTCTCCTGTTTTCATGTCACTTTATCATCTCTAATTCCTTTTAGAGCACTCTTTCCTCCAATTCTTAAGCTTCTTCAACAACCTCCAGAATATTTTGCCACCTTCTTGATATTTATTTTCTATATTCTTGCCAAAGTCCTCCCATGACTTTTGTTTAGCTAGTTTTACACAGTGTTTAGCATTCGTCTCTATATTCTCTAAGAGCACAAGCCTACTTATTTGACAGGAACTTTTGGTATGCTTTCTTCTTTTCCTTCACTGCCTCTTTAACTTCCTGTGTCCACCAGGGAGTTCTGATTTTTTTATCCTTACAGACAACCTCACCACATGCCTCTCTGGCAGAATCAATCAATGTTTTCTTCAGAGTTTGCCACTGAATCTCCAAGGTTTGATTCCTGTTCTCAAACTTAATCTTTGTGTATTTTAGTCTACAGCTCACATCTGAGAGCTGCTCAACTTTTATTCGCTTTAAAACTTTCTTACATGTTATTCTTTTCAATATGACATTCAATTTTATCCTGCTCATGACTAAATAGTGATCACTTCCAATTTCAAATCCTCTGTACACTCTGGTGTCCTGCACCAGGGAGAAAACATCACTATCAACAATAACATAGTCAATGAGACTTTTCTTATTCCTAGCCTCTTCTCTCCATGTGAATTTGTGCACATTTTTATGTTGGAACATGGTGTTAGTAATAACCAGTCCATGTCCTGAGCAGAAATCCAACAGATATTTGCCATTATTATTAGCTTTGCTCTTTTCTCCAAATTTTCCCAAAATATTTTTGTATGTCTCACAATCATTTCCTACTCTGCTATTTAGATCCCCAGCAAGGACCAACTTTTCATTTTTCATTGTGTCAGTTGCTTTTTCTAAAGCCTCAAAAAATTCCTCCACTTCTACCTTAGTAGAACCTTCTGCGGGACCATAGGCACAAATAAGTCTCATTGTCCAGTTCCCCATTCTCATATTTGCCCACATTACTCTACTTGAGACTGACTGCCATTCAAGAAGATTAGCCTCGTATTTTGTGTTGAATACTATGGCTACTCCTTCTTTTCCTTGATTATCATTGCCTGAATATAACATTTTGTATTTATTGCTCAGAAAGATCTCACCAGTTTTGGTCTTTTTTGTTTCAGTCACCCCTATTATGTCGATCTGATACTTATCTACTTCCTCAGCTAGCTCCATTTCTTTGCCATTCAGGCTTCTTATGTTGATAGTACCGATCTTTAACTCTGGTGATGTTGAGTTGGGGTTTATTTTCAGATTTGTTCCAGTAGCTGACTTTTCGCTGTTCACCCTGGTTCCCTGGCGAAAGCAACAGGGGCGTTGTTTAACCGGGCGACGCCCCAGCCAGCATGAAATTTTGTCATGTTGTACCATCATTCTATATTTTGGTTTAACCAATAAGAATACAATTTGGTCGGCTAAATCCCAAATTGCCAGCCCATCCTGTTCCGTTCAGTATCCAAGTAGATACCCAACAGGGTGCACCACGAGAAGGTGAGGATTGGACATTAGGTCAGAAGCCCTGGTCGGTTCTCCGCATTCCTTTAAAGGCTATGTGGAGGTCTCCTCTCAGTTATACAGCTTTGACCCTTAAGCACCCCGCGGCCAAATCATAGCTTTATAAAAAGGGTTAATAACTTCCTTATCTTTACTTGTTAGCATGTTTTTCAACATCTAAGTAATCCTTTCAGGTATTTTACCAACTTTTGCAACATGCACTCTCAACTTCAACTTTTTGTCCATCATCATCTCCAAGTACGTAGCCTTAATTTACTGCAATCCAGTACCATTAATGCGATACACAGTATGCAACTTTTTTAATCCAAAGTACATAACCTTACATTTTGTAACATTAAATTGACAATCATTATTATCCTTTGCCCAGAATGCCAATTTATTTAATTCATTCTGCAGGATATCTATATCACCTCTATCAATTATTGCTCTCCCTGGTGTTGCATCATCAGCAAACAACTGAATATACCCTCTTAAATCTTTCTCTAGATCACTGATATATAAATTAAATAGTGACCCCAGGATAGAACCCTGAGGTATTCCACTAGTCACCCTCATTTTCCTAGATTCCACTTCACCATATCCTAATCTAGTGTCTGTCAGCTATCCTCTACCCATGCTACTATCTTCATATCCATTCCCATTTGCTCCAACTTTTGTAATAGTTTTCCCATGTGGTATTCTATCAAATGCCTTTGCAAAGTCCAGTAGTATCATGGTGTAGCCATTTCCTTTATCCAATTCTGCTGTCCCTTTATTATAAAATGTGAATAAATTATTAAGACAGAACCTACCCTTTACAAAGCTGTGCTTCCCACTATAGAGTATTGCATCCCTATTCACCCACTGTTGGATTTTACCTTAAACCAACTTTTACAATACTTTAACAACCACTCGTAACATATTAATTGGTCTGTAATTTGCTACTTCTGTCCTGGAGCCACCTTCATGCAATGGAACTATCTTATCCTCTTTTCACTCCCCTGGAACCTTGCCAGAGCTTAGAGAGAACAACTTCTTGCCTTCACCAAGCCAAGCTGACCAATGCCAAAAACTCTTCACCCTCTGGCATTCGTGTGAATGCATTTCAATACCCCCTTGTACCTACAATTACCATAGTGTAATGTCATTACCAATCCATTATAATTATTATTAATCTCTCACCCCATGTAGTCTGAGGAGTCATTACGAGAGGTCTATGCTCTCTCATGCCAAAAGATCATTGAGCCATGCCTGGAACCCATTCACTGTTTCTGCACTCACCACACTTTCCACTCAATCACTCTCCATGAAAGGAACCTGATTCTCACTCCCCTGCTCATGCCCTTCTTATACAGCTTTCATGGATGGCCTCTGGTTGTATCTTTGTATCTCTACTCTACAAAATATCTTCTCCACATTAATCTGGTAATTACAATCCCTCAACAACGGAGATGTCTCAAATCATATCCCCACTTCTATTCACAAGGCTCTGCAAGTTGCACTCCCTCCATCTCTCCTCATATCTGACATTCAACAGACCTGATACTAACTTAGTAAACCTTCTATGGACCTTCTCCAATACATCCCCTGAAAAACAGATGACCAAATCAGCTCACAGTAGTCCATATGTGGCCTTATACAAGAGAAACACAACCTCTTTGCTTCTGCATGCCAATGTTCCCCTCATTATTACTATGAGTTGGGATGTTCTCGCAATTTTAGTAATGTGATCCCAACCAATTCGGAATCAAAAACCTGTGAATTTTATTATGTTGGAGGTTTAATGGATTTTTTACAACACTCAAAAAGAATTAAATTAGAATTTAATACTTCCTATATTTCGTCCTAGTCACTAGGACATCTACGGGGATTACAAAAACAATTAATGTAACATGCACACAAAATCTTACAATACTAAGCCCAACCACATGGGTGCCACTAAAGTCCTATCTAGGTGGAACGCCCTCTAAGGGCGGTAATAGGTGGCCTGGAATGTAAGGTGGGACCTCTGGTGACGAGTGTTTCCCAAATCTTCGGAAGCTTAATGCAACCGTATTTGTTAAGATTTCTTTGGTTTCTGAGAGCTGCTGCTGCTTCTAAGAAAAGTCTCTCTTTCTTGAATTTGCTGTGGTGGAGCATGGTGGTTTTCTTCCATGATACTCTGTGGGTGGTGTCCAAAACATGGTCAGCCAAGCCTGAATGGCCATAGTTGTGTTTAACGATGTACAACTTGTGTTCCTCAAGGCAGATGGATGCTGATCTGCCTGTCTGTCCAAAGTACGCAAGCTTACAGGAACAGGGTACTTTGTAAACTCCAGGCAGAGAGAGAGGAGGGAGCTGATCTTTCGTAGAACGGATAAGGGTAGCAAGTTTGTGGTAGGGGCTTCTGAAAAAATAGCCAAGATACTAAAAAAGTATAACCTACACATTCAGAAGTGCCTCGGATGTAGGGTATGGTGATGGCATTTTTAAAATCTTGTTGACGAGAGGGACGGGGAATGGGGGAGGAATTGATTATTTTTTTGATACTGTGTTTGCTGTAGCCATTGGAGAGGAAAGTTCTGTGTATGTGGTTAAGCTCAGTAGTGAGGGCGGTTCCACTGGAACAAAGATTGTGGGCTCTCTTGGTAAGGGTTTTAATGATGCCATATTGTTGTGAGGGGTGGTGGTGGGAGAGTTTGTGAATGCATCTGCCTGTGTGTGTGTGTGGGTTTTCTGTATACAGTGAAGGCAAGTGTATCATTAGGCAGGCGCGTGACTAAGGTATCTAGGAAGGGTAAACAATTGTTCTTTACCTTTTCCATAGTAAACTGGATTCTTGGATGTAGGCTATTGAGATGACCGAGGAAGGAGTCTAACGTGTCTGGGCCATGAGGCCAAATGGAGAACACATCATCTACATATCTTAGCCAGATAGAAGGTTTGAGTGGGGTTGAGTCTATGGCTCGTTTTTCGAAATCTTCCATATAGAAATTGGCAAGGGGGGGGTGAGAGGGGGGAACCCATGGCGGTTCCTTCTATCTGCTTGTAGATTTTGTTATTCCAAGAGAAATACCCAGAGTTGATGGCAAAGGAAAAGAGATCTAAGATGTCAGAGGGGAAAATGTTTCTAAGAGAGATAAAGTGTCAGTTAAGGGAATGTTGGTAAACAAAGAGGAGATATCAAAGCTTACTAATATGTCTGTATTGTTCAAGGTTAAATTTTCTGTGAGGGCTTTAAAGTGGTTCGAGTTTTTTATATAGGAAGCTGAATTTCCAGTGAGGGGGGACAGAGAGTTGGCCAGCTGTTTAGACAGTCTGTAACAAGGTGCATTGGTGGCATCTACTATAGGTCTGAGTGGGGAATTGGGTTTGTGGATTTTTGGTAAACGGTATATTCGGCGGGGGGGGGGGGGACGGGAGCGGAAAGGTTTAAGTTTTTTCGTGATGTCAGGGGGCCAGGAGGTTACTTTTTTAAGTAAGATTTTTAATTTCTTAACTTGTGTTTTTGTGGGGTCGTGTTCTAGCGGGATGTAGGTAGCGCGATCGCGGAGGATAATGTTCATTTTTCGGTTGTATTCGCTGGTATTAAGAACAACTGTGGCATTTGTTTACCGTTCCTAGACACCTTAGTCACGCGCTGCCTAATGATACACTTGCCTTCACTGTATACAGAAAACCCACACACACAGGCAGATACATTGTTCCAGTGGAAACCACCCTCACTACTGAGCTTAACATACACAGAACTTTCCTCTCCAATGGCTACAGCGAACACAGTATCAAAAAAATAATCAATTCCTCCCCCATTCCCCGTCCCTCTCATCAACAAGATTTTAAAAATGCCATCACCATACCCTACATCCGAGACACTTCTGAAAAAAATAGCCAAGATACTAAAAAAGTATAACCTACACACAGCATATAAGCCCTACCACAAACTTGCTACCCTTATCCGTTCTACGAAAGATCAGCTCCCTCCTCTCTCTCTGCCTGGAGTTTACAAAGTACCCTGTTCCTGTAAGCTTGCGTACTTTGGACAGACAAGCAGATCAGCATCCATCCGCCTGGAGGAACACAAATTGTACATCGTTAAACACAACTATGGCCATTCAGGCTTGGCTGACCATGTTTTGGACACCACCCACAGAGTATCATGGAAGAAAACCACCATGCTCCACCACAGCAAATTCAAGAAAGAGAGACTTTTCTTAGAAGCAGCAGCAGCTCTCAGAAACCAAACAAATCTTAACAAATACGGTTGCATTAAGCTTCCGAAGATTTGGGAAACACTTGTCACAAGAGGTCCCACCTTACATTCCAGGCCACCTACTACCGCCCTTAGAGGGCGTTCCACCTAGATAGGACTTTAGTGTCACCCATGTGGTTGGGCTTAGTATTGTAAGTTTTTGTGTGCATGTTACATTAATTGTTTTTGTAATCCCTGTAGATGTCCTAGTGACTAGGACGAAATATAGGAAGTATTAAATTCTAATTTAATTCTTTTTGAGTGTTGTAAAAAATCCATTACACCTCCAACATAATGTCCTCACAGCACTTAAGCCTCTACACAAGAAACCTGTGAAATCTCATTCCGCACTGCATAATATAATATGGAGGGTGGGGAAAGGATAAGAGGACATCTTTGGAAGTTGAGAATGAAGGCATCTAAGAATGGGGTGAGGGCTAGATTTATTACCTCTCAGAGGGTAGTACGTGATTGGAATGGATTGCCATTGGATGTTGTGAGTGCAAGCAGTGCGAATGAATTCAAGAATAAGTATGATAGCTGGTGCGTGTATTATGTGGCCTCCCTCGATGAGTCGTTGACTCCCTGGAGGTCTCTCTTAATAATAATCATTTCTGTACACACACATGCTCATTTATCACAGGAGTGGCCAGACTCATGTTTGATTGTATCCCCCCCCTCCTGATATCCCTAGTTTCTCTGGTTTTGCACTTCCAAACTCTTACTAAACACTTTCTCCAAACACGCAACTCCAAAACCATTTAAATGTAGTCTATCAGGCATAAATCAATTCTTTCATCCATTAAATTCACTCCATATATCAATAAAGTGCAGACCATTCTTTCTGCACAATCTTCTCAATGACTCATTAGCAATCATGGCCCTTCTTCTCAACTGTCCTATCATACCAAGGAAGCAGACCCACAATTTTTTTTTTTTTTTACTTCTTTACTCTTCATTTTTACTTCTCTCGTGGGTGATTCTCAGTTGGGAATTTAGAAAAGCACTAGCATTCAAGTAGCAAGGAGAAGAAATAAGAATGAAGACCACTGATTTGTTTTGGATAAGTTCACATAATACTTGACAACTGGAATGAATATAACAGGCGTCTCTAAAAATCAACGTAAAAGTGAATCTTATACAGTACTAGAGAGGAGATATTCAATAAATGTTCTATATAAGGATTTGAAAAAACACTAAAATAAAGTTTTTAGAGTTTCAAAGACAAATGATATGATGAAATGAATTATTATTCAGAAATAAGTGAAGGAATTATCAAACTGAACTGTGGAGTTCAGTGAATAAAGAATTTTTCTGGTTCAGTATGTATATAACATTAAGAAAAATTACAAATTTTTCTTAATGTTAATTTCCTAATCTGAAATCACCTGAGGTAAGGCAATATTCATACCAAGTGACAGTGAAGAAAATATCGTTATCAAAACAGGAAAAAAAATGCAATCTTATGGAAATTAAATGCCACATGGGGGGGGGGGGGGGTGTCCTTATAAACATGTGTCTAAGGACCAGTTATTTTCTTAGATATTCTGTTCTACCAGGCTAGGTCATAAATTAAAGATGCCAAGAAATTATATTTTTGGTTTAACCCTTTCTCCAAGGATAAGCAAACAATGTTTGCACAAGAGGTATCTTCATGACTGGGCTACTTGTATATACAAGCAATTAACTTCAATTACCTTAGTATCCATAATGCAAAGCAAACACCCTTTCAGATGCGTATAATGCTAAGGGAAACTAGCCAGACCAGTTTCAACCATTAATGACTCATCAGTGAGAGCCAGACCCAGAAGAGATACCAAGGTTGAAGTAATAAAGAAGTCATTATCCATACACAAGTAGTCACATTCCCCCCCCCCACTGTGTTATATATAAATAAAGATTCCAAGAAATTATATTCTTGGTTTAATCCTTTCTCCAAGTATAAGCAAATAATATTTGTACGTGAAGTATCATCACAACTAGGCTTCACAATTGATCTCTCTTCTGGGTCTGGCTTACACTGATGAGACCTCAATAAAAGGTTGAAACCAGTCCAGGTAGCAAAGATTAATTTCTTAAAAACAGTCCAGGTAGCAGTCCTTCCCATAATGCTCAGCATTATACACATCTGAAAGAGTGAGTGCGTGCACTTTGAATCATGGGATACTAAGGCAACTGCCCACTCAGGAAGATACTTCAAGTGCAAACATTATTTGCTTACACTTAGAGAAAGGATTAAACCAAGCATATAATTTCTTGGCATCTTTAATTTATAGAATAACCAAGTGACAAAACTTTCAACAAGCTAGGTCAAATGTTAATAAAATTCATTGAGGTTGTAAAACAATTTAACAGTATTAGTAAGTGAATGATTACTCTATGATTATATTCTTGATGGTAGTAGGTCTGTGGAATGAACCTTATGAGGACAGGCTGAAGATTTGTGGGTTATAAAAATTGGGTGATATGGTTACAGAAAAGGGGTGATATGATTGAGACATACAAATTACTGAAGGGTTTTTACAAGATTAATACAGAGGAAATTTTTCAGAACAGGTCTGGTGGTAGGAGAACTAGGGACTCATCCTTAGAAAGCAAGAGTATAGTTAACAAGGGTGTTAAATTTTTTGCTTGAAGAGTGGTGACAGATTGAGTCTGTTTTGGGTGTCATGACTATGATTGAGTTCAAAGCCAAGTGATAGATACTGCACAAATGTTGAATAGTGTTTGGCATGATGTTTAGGACCTCCCTTGATGAGTATTATGGGCTCCATGGAGCCCATAATAATAGCATTCCTCATACTTTGCTGCTTTCATTTGCTGTTTTTACTGCCCTCCAAAATGTGATTAGATTTTTTACAGTCTAATTACCCAAATAATGAGATCATCATCATCATCATCATCCTTGAGACTAAAATGTTCATAACTCAGACGTCTTTAAATTCACAGATCAATGTGGAAGAGATGCCAAAGTATCTGCAGCAATGATGTTCCTTGGGTATACAATGAAATGAGAGGAAATCAAACTAACAATTATTTTTATGTGCATAATACAATAATTATGATACAAACAATGCATTCTGCATTTAAAAATGGATTTTTCTATTATGATAACGCCCGTTAGTTTTTTTAATCAAATGATCGATTTAACTTTTCTAAAGCACTGATAAAAGCACAGCAAAGATGTTTGCAATGGATTTATGCAAACAGTGCATAAAATCAAAATTTTTCCTTGCTGCACTTCATAAACTACTGGTCTATAAGGTACAATTTTTGGTGAGACAACTTTAAACAATTCACATATACTGTACATGAATAGAAATTAAATATGCATGAGAAAGAGAATATGTAAATCAACCCCCTGTATAAACTATGAACATTTATGATAATTTTAACATAGTAAAAAATCTTAACTTCTAGCAAACATACCAAATCAAAGCTAAAAATCTTACTTTAGTCTCCTGCTCACATTCTGGGCAGAGAAGAGTTGTGGAATTTTTATCTTCTTCATTCTTCAACAGTCTTTCTAAACAAGCTTCACAATATACATGGAGACAAGACAAAACACGTGGTTGCTCATATTTTTGATTACACTGGTTGCACACTTGATCTGTTTCGGCAGAAGGGGAGATTAATGATGAGAGTTCGTCCGTGGCCATTAGATCCTGTTGGTAGCAAATTAAGTTCTGTAAGAACATAGTTAAAAGGAAATAACAAATATAAATCTGACAGTACAGATTTATAACAGTACAAAAAAGGAGGGGCAAGCTGTTTACTTTCAAGTTTGTAGTACAAATCTGAAATTCTAGAAAATGAGAAGCATTTCAGGTAATATAGTTTATAAGTAAGATTTTTTGCATCTGAATACCCAGCCTCATCTTATATTAATATTTATTTGGACTTGATATTATCTAAAACTAGTCTGAATCCAAATTTTGTATGTTACTGATCACAAAAAATCTGAATTTCAATGATTTTTACTACTTCTTGTTTCCCCTTGACTAATCTGTCATATTTATAATTCAAAATACACATATTTAGATTCAGAAAATATCTAAACCTTATTTCACTTTTTTTTATTATTATTTATTTTAACATGTTCAAGACTGATGATTTAAAAAATTTTACTGCCTTGGACAAACATTTACTTAATAAAATGTATTCATTTTCTTGGTATTGAAAAATCATTATCAAAATTAAGCTAATTTTTGTGTTTGTGAGCAGCAGTTGCAGCTACAATTTGTATTCTGCAAATTGCATATAGGAACTTTAATTTTTGAGGAAGAAAATGTTACTAAAAAATAAATTACAGTAATCACTAAATATTTATTATAGCATAATAATGTAAACAAACAGGTCTTTCAGAAATAAAATAAAATTTTAATACGTTTGAAAACATGCTTCATTATGCTCAAACTCTATAGTAAATCATTTTGTTTATCATACTTCTCTCTTAAGCATTGCTTGAATAATTAAAGAAAGCTTACTACAACAAACAGAAACAAGTATAAGAAAGTATAAAAAAAAAAAAAAAATCAGTGTGGTGCATTTGTTTCCTAGTTGTGATGATCTGATAATCATTCGATGTTTTCTTACACTATTTGATTGTCTCTTCACCAAGGATTTCATTCAAAATTTTCGTGTAACATTTATGTAAAATGGGGGAAAGGGATATTATTACACATACACACAGGAATAAAAAAAAATGGAGTGTGATTAAGTAAAATAAATTATTAAGTGTAAATCACATCCACCAATTAACTTATTTATAAATGCAAACTGTGATCACATTATTTACAAAAAATAATAAAAGTTTATCAAAATAAAATAATTTTCATACATTTTTTAGACTGTCTCTAACTTGAGACCTAGGCCAGTCTACTTCAAATTGATCAAGTCTCAAAACACATCCTGCTGAACTATCAATAACAAGCATTTGCAATATCAGGTTGAATCTAATGGCTGCATCATTTAACCATCTGACCAAATTTTATCTCATTAATTATTAGACATTTGGAAAATTCCATCTGATCAAACTAAATGAGCAGGATTATTATGGAGAAAGAAGGTGACCTCCTCATATAAGATACGTGTACACGTCACATACTTCAACAGTTCAGTAAAATTTGAAACACAGATTTTGTTTAAGGTCTTCTGTCAATTTCTGAAAAAGAGACCAAAATCAAAGCTAAGAATTAAAATGACAAAGATAAAATAAAAAAGCTACATTGCAATTGGAGCAAATTTCAGCCAGTTATTTGTTGACATCTAACTTCAATCAGTTTCATATATTCTTTTCCTTCATGCTTACATGGTGATCAGAATACATTATGAAACTTGTGGAAACAACTACAGTGCTAGAGTAAAACTTTAATTTAATATAAACCAAAATAAACACTCGACGTTTCGACCTTCACATTAAGATCATCATCTGGAGTATACACATATATACAAAGAAACAAGCTGCACTACAATCTACATGGCATGCTAAAGTTACTGACCAATTGTTACAACCATTGACCTGACCTCTGGCGGGGAAAAAAATTTTACAAAGCTAGAGTCCTATTATTATTATCTATTAGATTACGAAATTAAATTAAGTTGGAGAGCAGCACGTTTACAAAAATAAAAAAATTAATAAAAATAAAAAAATTACTTATATAAGTATACATATAAATTATAACCAACTAGTATGTATAATGGCCAATAAAACTGAAAAATTGCTTACAGTCCTAAAGTCAGGGTTTGCTGGAAACTAAACGGGCTGAATGTGTGCCATCCAAATTCTTGGGATTTTAATGCCACTATTATTGTTAAGTTAGGGTGCTTAATCAAAATTTCACAGGCTTCTTTGAATTTCCATTCATACCAGGTTTTTGTATGATATAACGAGCAAGTTTTCTAATAATTTTTTTTTTGTGTTAAGATCATGATTTCAGAGGCATGGTTCACCAAAATTGTTAAATTTAATGTGTCGTTTGTGCTCTTTTATATGGATAGGGATTGTACATCCATAGCTATAGCAAAAATACTATTAATAAAGTTTTTCATACAACTTCATCAAAAGATAATACAGATTACAGTAAAACAATACATTAAAGGGTTATCAGAGAAAATTAATAGACTCTTACACCATTATAATCTTAATGCCACTTTTAAACCACCTTTAAAATTAAAAAAAACATTCAGCTCCTCTCCCCCATTGACACATCCTGGAGTTTATTGCATCTATTGTACCTGTAACTAACCTTATATTGGAGAAACTGGACGTACAATCCCTATCCATAAAAAAGAGCATAAACGACACATTAAATTTAAAAATTTTTTTGAAGGCCTCTCAGATCACGCTCTTAACATCCTACACCAAACTGATTGGAAAAGTACTTGCTCATTATATCATACAAAAAGCTGGTATGAACAGAAATGTAAAGAAGCCTGTGAAATTTTGATTAACCACCCTAATCTTAACAATAATGGTGGCATTACAATCCCAAGAATTTGGATGCACACATTCAGCCCAGTTAGTTTCCAGCAAATCCTGACTTTAGGACTAAACAATTTTTCAGCTTTTATTTACCATTATACATACCAGTGTCCATGCGGTTAGCCTAGTGGCTATGCGCTTTGCAACCATATGCCTGGGAAAGGAGTGTCCTGGTTCAATTCCCGTCAACAGCGTGAGGAGCTCAAGGATCTTCCTCAGCCATAGCCAAGTTAGCCAGTTTTGGGCGTGGACAGCAGGATTCCTCCCCCCCCCCCAGTTTATCTGGGGTTTTTTGCAAGCAGGCAAACTGGCCCATGAACATACACACACAGAGATTACAGTCATGAATATCGCCCTTAAGGGATGCAGCAGAGGAGTAGCGAACCAGCTGCATTACCATGCCAGTAACCTCTCATTAGAAGGGGACTCAACCCATCCTAGGACAGACGAGAAGAATAGGATAGAATACTTACCAGTTGGTTGTAATTTATATGTATTTTTTTTATTTATATTTTTTTTTTCCTTTTTGTAAAAATGTTGCTTTCTAGCCTAATTTAATTTTGTAACCTAATAGATAATAATAATAACAACAACAGGACTCTAGCTTTGATGTAGCAAGTTTTTTTTTTCCCCCCCAGAGGTAAGGCCTATAGTTGTAACGGTTGGTCAGTAACTTTAGCATGCCATGTGGATTGTAGTGCAGCTTGTTTCTTTGTATATATGTGTATACCCCAGATGATGACCTTCATGTCAAGGTAGAAACGTCGAGTGTTTATTTTGGTTTATATTAAACTAAAGTTTTACTCTAACACAGTAGTTGTTTCCATAAGTTTCATAAATTCTTTTTTTTCTTTTTATTCTTATTTCTAAAGAGCAGCTGTTCTGGATTGTCTAAAAGCAGTGATCTGCTTAATGGAGGTCAGAAGCAGTTTGAAAAGTTTGTCTGGTCTCAGGTTTCCAAATATAAAACTCCACGAGTAAACACAACCCATGATATGCTAGACTACATTATGTGCACCGAAAGGCTGGAGGTGGGATTCATACATTTAAAAAATGTCAGAAGCTGTAAACACATCTATGTAGGACACTACTGATCTGAATGATTGTTCTTATTGATAAAAAGGTAGCAAAACTGTTTTTGTTCCACTTTTAATACTGGAATTAAAATGCTCTACTAAATATATTATTATTAACTTGTAACCTCCATGGAATCAGACTCATCGCGAGAGGTATGCACTATCACACACAAAGATCATCCAACTGTGCTTTAAACTCATTCAATGTGTCAACATTCACGACACTCAGGCAATGCATTCCACTTATACAGTTTCCCAGGGATGGCCTCTTGTTCTATCTCCCATTCCCATTCTATGAAAAACCTGTTCCATGTCAACCTGATAACCAATGACTATCCCATCCTCCTCCTATTCTCAGGGCTTTGCAATTTACATCTGTCCTCATACTCCATATTCCAAAGAACACTGACCACCTTTGTGAATCTTCTTTGGACCCATTCTAACATATTCTCATCACCACCATGAAAACACAGTGACCAAATCTGTGCACAATAATCCATATGAGGCCTTGCACAATGGAATCATAACCTCTTTATTTCTGCACATCATCACCATTATCCAACATAACGTCTTCAACTTGCCCCTGAAATTTGGGTCTTGGTCCACCACTCCCAGTTTTCCCGTTGAGTGTATACTTTGCACCCCATTATTTTTTATTACTGCTACTTAAGCAATCTGAACTTAATACTGTACTAATAATCACTGTTAATAAACTGCCAATGTCCTCATGCAAGCATTTCCTAATTCAGAACAGAAATATAAAATAACTGCAAAACTTTGTTCATCATAAAACAGACAAGCAGAAATGAAATGGAAGCAAAATTGAAAACAGTAACTCCATTTTATAGTGACTGACAAGTCTAATTTAAAAAAGTAACAAATTGCAGTAATATCACATGCAACATCCAGGATTTACCTCTGGAAAAGATCACATTAAATGAAGCAGCATTTAAAGTTTCTAACCATGAAGACTTCATCAGGACAATGATAAGCGATATCAGAATAGGGATTTAAAAAAAAAAATTAGTCGCATAAAAAACTGCTTATTTATTCCCTCAGTACTCAATTTTATTCATTCATACCCACTAAGTTTCATAGAAACTTAGTGGGTATGAATGAATTAGGCAGCATTCTTCACTCATTCTAATGATCAACATAGAACAGTTTAAAAAAAGCAAAACACATCCACCTTGGTGCCAACTTGTCTCACAACACTGCTATACAAAAAATGGCAGAACTAATGAATTAACCAATGCATATCACAACACTACCAATAACACATGAAAATGAAGGATTAAACAAAAAAAATAATGCAAACATGTATTTTCTGAATTTTTTTTTTAAAAATCTCAATCCTAATGCCATCAGTGAAAGCATTAGGTACAATGGATTCAAATAGCATTTATTTACAGTACTAAGTAGGACATGACCTTAGATATTCCTTAATAATAGAGAAGAATTTTATTTTTATACATTAAAAAAATTCTCCACCTTCAGAGGTGGAGTATGCTAATAACAGAATGAGACCATAAAATCTGATTTATTTTGAAACATGTGTTAAATATATGGGTGTTATGCTGATAACGTTCGACTTATGTTAGTGTTGCCATAAGAATGCGAAAGGAGTGAAAGCAGATTGTAGAGTGTGACCAATTTGAAAGGCGACAAGCATAAAATGAAAGAAGATACGAAACAGTTACAAGAAGCAAAAAAAGAGTTCAAATTCATGACTTATTTTTAAACGGTATTAACAACACCACACAATTGTATCAAAGATATGTTTTATTAACTGCTTATATTTCGCTGAATTTCAACTCAGCATCATCAGAGAACAACACACTTGTACACGCGACAGTGAGTGAGTGAAACAATACAATTGCAATGGACAAAAGATCTAAAGTCCTTTTGGTACCCACTAACGGAAAAAAAACTAGCTATGTGGGAGTTTCTCTTAGGATAACAGTCTCCCAAATTTTTGGCAAATTAATGCAACCATATTTGTTAAGGTTGGGAGAATTCTTCAAAGTCATTGCTGACTCAAAAAAGATCTGTAACGACTCCTAAATAGCACATTCATTTTCCTCCATCTAATCCTGTATGAAGGAATGTCCAAAGCGTGGTCTGCCAGTCCTGACTTGCCACAGTAATAGTAGCGAATGTATTTTTCATGTTCTTCCAGGCGGATGTTAACTGATCTTCCTGTTTGCCCATAATAGGCCAAGTCACAGAGAACTTCATACACTCCTGGATGTGCTAGAGGGTGAAGTTTATCCTTAGGCAAGCAGATCAGAATTGCTAGTTTGACATGAGGTTTGAAAGTAGTGCGAAGGCCATGTTTCATCAATACTTTGGCTATCTTTTCTGATGTACCTCTGACATAGGGAATAGAAATGGTCATGTTGTGTTATTGTGTATTAGGGGAGGACAGAGTAATGTGTGTGTGTGTGTAGTATTTATTATTTAACATGACCATTTCTTAATAGAAAGGGGGTGGTAAATCCCTTTGTTTTAATAGCCAGGTACAAAACTCGGATGGAAATCCATCAAATCCATAGAAAATTAGAACATTAAATTAGTAATGACCATTTCTATTCCCTATGTCAAAGGTACATCAGAAAAGATAGCCAAAGTATTCATGAAACATGGCCTTCGCACCACTTTCAAACCTTATGTCAAATTAGCAACTCTGATCTGCTCGCCTAAGGATAAACTTCACCCTCTAGCACATCCAGGAGTGTATGAAGTTCCCTGTGACTTGGCCTATTATGGGCAAACAGGAAGATCAGTTAACATCCGCCTGGAAGAACATGAAAAATACATTCACTACTATTACTATGGAAAAGTCAGGACTGGCAGACCATGCATTGGACACTCCTGCACACAGGATTAGATGGAGGAAAACAAATGTGCTATTTAGGAGTTGTTACAGATCTGAAAGATTATTTTTTGAGTCAGCAATGGCTTTGAAAAATTCTACCAACCTTAACAAATATGGTTGCATTAATTTGCCAAAAATTTGGGAGACTGTTATCCTAAGAGAAACTCCCACACAGCTGTTTTTTTTCCCCCATTAGAGGGTGCCAAATATAGAACTTTAGTTCTTTTGTCCATCGTAATTGCATTGTTCCACTCACTCACTGTCACGTGTACAAGTGTGTTGTGCTCTGATGATGCAGAGTTGAAATTCAGCAAAATATAAGCAGTTAATAAAACATCTCTTTGATAAAATTGTGTGGTGTTGTTAATACCGTTAAAAATAAGGCATGAATAACCATCAACACCAAGGCTTTTCTATTAGAAAGAGTTAAAATAATTAAGTTTGCTGATAATATCATAAATGACTGGAAAATAACAAAATGACAACTGAGCCAAATACATAATAGTGCAAAAGGAACTTACTGTATTTAATCGAATATAATTCTGACTTTTTTTTTTCCCCCAAAATTAAAGCTAAAAAATCGTGATGCAAGATATATGCATGGATTTTCGGAAACTAAAGTTTTCAGGAAAAAAATGAAAATGGAGGACTTGCCAAGAATCTTTTACTCGCTATCGCTACTTCCAGCTTCTAGAGCGGTTTCCTTGTGTGCACTGTCCAAGTCATCTACCCAAATAGCATAATCTTCTCTCCCATCCAGGGAGAGATGGCAGTTTTTTTTTTTTTTTTTTTTAAACTCTTGGCAATTATTTTTGACGAACTCATTTCCCAAGCTCTCAAAATCCAGTTGCGCAACAGTTTTAATGATGGTCTCTTAATCTTCCCTGCCAGAGTCTGGTCATAGTTGCCAGATGCCATCCACTCTGTGCAGAATTTGTGTACATAGTCCTTGAATGGTTTGTTGACCAATACATCCAAGGGCTGTAGACAAGGGATAAGACCACGAGGAATAACGGCTTTCAGTTATTTAGGCACACCATTCAGAATACAGTTTGTTTTCAATGTTTCTGCCCACTCTCATTGTCTTTATTGCTGATTTTCATACCAAATTTATTACAATAGTTATTTTAGTCAGGGAATCTTGCAGACGGAACAGCACTTTGATTTTCATGTTCAATCCATTGGGCCAACATCCTTTCCAATTTCTTCATAATTGGTGCCCTTATCTGTGTTATCTTAGTTGACATTCTTGTCGCACTTTTGCAACTTTCTTTTATTTTCTCCGATTCATTTCTTATTGTTCTTAAAGTTGATTCTGAAATTCCTGTAGCTCTGATTATGTCAACTGTTTGCTCATTATCTTCATACCTCTTTATAACTTCTAATTTTTCCTCCAGTGTTATAGCTTTTCTCTGTTTTTTAGTCTTGGAAGTATTTTGATCACAATTACCTTTTTTTTCCTTAATGTTTGCATTGCAGAAGACTACAACAATGGAGCTTACTAGTACTACACCATCTGTGAGACAGACATGCAGCACAATGATGCCTTGTCAAAGTAGTGCACTCACAAAGTCATTTGTGGTCACGTGACTTTGTGAGTGCAAAGTGTTTTACTTCTCACCTAGCTCTCAGATCCATAGCTTAAAACTGGTTTGAACACTGCATTGTGTACAGCTAATTTAGTATTTTGACTAATTTCTCTCTTATTCCATAAAAATTTATTCGGTTAACTTCCTACCATATCAGTGTTGATTCTGTTGTCTATTTCCATATTTAATTTACAATCTTCACTAAAAATCGTGTCTAAGTAGCTGAAATGTTTTACTTGTTAAATAAGTTCTCCATTCAAAATTCAGTTGATATTTTCAATGCTTCTGCCTATTTTCATTGTCTTTGTCTTGTTATTGCTGATATGCATATCATATCTATTACAACAGTTATTCAATTTACTCAGAGAATCTTGCAGACTTGCAGATTAATTTAGAAGTATAACATCATCTGCATAAAGCAAAGTGCTGAGATTAACATCTCCAATATTGATTTCAGGTTTAATACCACTTTCCTTCATAATGTGATCCATATAGATAATGAATGACAGAGGGGACAATGTACATCCTTGTCTGACACCAGATTTAACATTAAACCATCTTCCTGTACTTCCAATTCTAACTGCGACTTACAACTCAAATAAAGATTAAGTATTGCTTGATATAATGCCCCACTGGCACTATATATAACTGTAGCGTTTTGAATAGCTTATCTCTCTCTCACTCGGCACCTTGTTATATGCCCTTTCCAGATCTATAAAACTTGAATACAGATCTTTGTTATATTCCCATGATTTCTCAACTATTTGTCTTAAAGTGAAGATCGGATCCTGACTGCCTCTATTTGACCTGAATCCTGCTTGTTCTTCACCAAGTTTCTCTTTCACAATCTTTCTCAACCATTTCTCAAGTAAGTTGCATATATCTTACCAGGAACATTCAGTAGAGAAATGGCTCTGTAATTCTCACATTCAGTTTTATTTCCCTTTCCATATATGGGTACTATGAGAGCTCTACTCCAATCATATGGAATTCGTCCCTCTGTCCAAGCTTTCTGAACTATGTAGTGCAGCCATACCTCCATACTTGAGCATTTCTCGTTGAATATCATCTACTCTTGCTGCCTTTCCACATTTCAGGCTTTTGATGGCTTTTTCTACTTCAAGTATGGATATGTATTCCTGACTACATGTCTGGTCAGTGTTTTTTTACCACTGTCCTGTCCTCACTGCTTGTTTCATTTAGCAATTTTTCAAAGTAATTACTCCATACTTCAAGGATATCTTTTTCTCCCGTTTTCATGTCACCTTTATCATCTCTAACTCCTTTTACAGCACTCTTTCTTCCATTTCTGAGCTTTTTCAATAGCCTCCAGAATATCTTGCCACCTTCCTTCATATATTTATTTTTTATGTTCTTTTCAAAGTCTTCCCAAGACTTTTGTTTAGCTAGTTTTGCACAGTGTTTAGCTTTCTTACATTTGTCTCTGTATTCTCTAAGAGCACAATCTGACTTACTTGCCAGGAACTTTTGATATGTCTTTTTCTTTTCTTTCACTGCCTCTTTAACTTCCTGTGTCCACCATGGAATTCTAATTTTTCTATCCTTACAGACAACCTCACCACATGACTCTATGGATGAATCAGTGTTTTCTTCAGGGCTTGCCACTGATTCTCCAAGGTTTGGTTCCTGTTCTCAAACTCTTTCATTTCTTCTTGAATAATTATTATTATTACTATGGGCTACTCCAGGGAGTCCTTAGACTCATCGAGGGAGGCCCTACACATCATGTTCACACAACTGTTCAACATTCTCACAGTATCTATCATACCTTGCTTTGAACTCGCTCACTGTCATAGCACCCACAACAGACTCTGGCAGCTTATTCCACTCATTTACCACTCTAAAAGTAAAGAACCCAGCTCTAACACCCCTGCTAACCACGCTCTTGCCCAGCTTCCATGGGTGTCCCCTAGTTCTCCCACCACCAGTCCTGATCTCAAAAATATCCTCTGAATTAATCCTATAGAATCCTTTTAGCAATTTGAATGTCTCAATCATATCTCCCCTTTTCCGCCTATCAACTAGTTTCTGCAACCCACAAATCTTCAACCTGTTCTCATGTGGTTCATTCCACAGACCTGTTATCATCTTAGTCACTCGCCTCTGGATCCTGACCACCTCCTCCCCATCAAGAAGGAACCGAGGTGACCAAATCTGGGCACAGTAGTCGAGATGAGGTCTTATCAGGGCTCGGTACAGAGGTACAATAACTTGCTTGTCTCTGCTCGTCAAGGTATTTTTCAACAACCAAGTGAGTTGATGAGCTGATTTAGCTACTTTCGCAATGTGCCCCCTAAACTTCATCTCCCTATCCACCAACACTCCCAAGTCCCTGGCCTCATCAATCTCTTGGAGTACAGTTCCACCAATGTGGTATACTGCTGCTAATCTTTTCACTCCGAAATGCATAACCTTACATTTTGTCACATTAAATTGACATCCATTCTCCTTAGTCCAGAACTCCAATCGATCTAAGTCATCTTGCAAGACTAAACATCTTCTGCATTCACTATCGCCCTACCCAACTTTGCATCATCAGCGAACAAATGAACTGTCCCACTTAGGCCCTTCCCTATATCGTTAATGAACAGATTAAACAGCAGTGGTCCAAGAACAGAACCCTGTGGCACACCACTAGTCACAGGCCGTCTTTTGGACTCTACTCCTCAATAAACTACTCTTTGATATCTCTCCATCAACCACCCAGCTATCCATCTCACCAACCCTATATCCATTCCCATATGTTGTAGTTTACGGATTAGAATTCCATGTGGTATCCTGTCAAACGCCTTTGCCAGGTCCAGCAGTATCACTGTAAACCCATTTCTCTTATCCAGTTCAGCCGTCACCTTGTTATAAAACTTGAGCAAGTTACTGAGGCATGATCTACCCTTCACAAAGCCATGCTATCCTCTGTACAGTATCTCATTTTCATCAATCCATTCCTGTATTTTTCCCTTGACTACTTTCTCCAAGACCTTGACAACGACTCCTGATATGCTGATGGGTCGGTAATTTGCAACCATAGTCTTGGATCCTCCTTTATGCAGTGAAACTATTTTCCCCTCTTTCCATGCCTTCGGGACTAAGCCAGACCCAAGACTCAGATTAAACAACATGGTCAAGGGCACTGATAATTCCTTAGCCACTTCATGCAAGACCCGTGCCGGTATACCATCCAATCCCACAGATGTATTCACATTAAGGTTCTATAATAGATTATTCACCTCCACTTCATTCATCACAATTCCCGTATAAACTAATGGTTCCTTCATTTTTTCAACGTCACCACCTGGATGATATACTTTTGCAAAGTGCGCACTCAGTAACTCCACTATATCGACTGGTTCAGTGAACTCTTTACCATCGTCATTCCTTAAAATCATTTTGCCATGTACAGTTTTTTCTTGCTTGCAGCATATTGAAAGAACTGTTTGGGATTCTCTTTTGCTTGCATAGCTAGTTTCCTTTCATAATCGGCTTTTGCTGTTTTTACCACACTCGTTACCCTTCTGGCCTGCACTTTATACCGTTCGTATGCCTGCAGGTCACCCCTCTCTTTAAATTCCCTCCATAGTTGTTTCTTTTTTTTGCAGCTCAAGCTTAATAGTGTTATTCATCCATTTAACCCCTACTTGTTTCACTATTCGGACCTTAGGTATACAATCAGCCATAACCTCCTGTAAATGCTCTTTGACCACTTCCCATGCTCTATCGACGTTCAGCCCTTGCAGTTGTACATGCCATGGCACTGATCCAAGCAATCTCCTAAGCTTGTCATACTTGCCAGCACGGTAATTCCACATATACCCTGTCCTTATCACAAATTGCACACCTTTAGCCACCTCCCAGGTCAAGACCTTATGATCACTCTCACCAATAGGTGGCAACATGGTCATATTCATTACAGTCAAATCTTGAGATGCAATTACCAGGTCAAGCACTCTCACACCCCTAGTATTTTCAATTACATGCTGTTTCAGATAGTTATCCCTTAATAATTGAATAAAATCCATTTCCTTCCTCACATGTGTCCTCTCCTCCTTCCAATCAATGTTACCATAGTTGAAATCCCTCATAATAATTACCCTCCTTCCACTCATTTCATCAATTTGTTTATGCATACCATCTCCACCATCAATTCCATCACCTGGTCTATAGCAGCACCCAACTGTATATTTTATTCTGCCAGTGTCAATCTCACACCAAATAGCCTCAAATGAGCTCCTTTCACTATCCTGCAATACTTCAATTCTCTTTGGCTGCAGTTCATCAGCTATCATCAATAACACCCCTCCCCCAATTTTATTCTCTCTGTCCCTCCTAAACATACTATAACCTACACATTCTATCCCACTAACTATATCATCTTCCGCCAGCCATGTTTCACTAATGCCAATAACCTGTGGCCAGGAAGAGCCAATCAAGGCCAAAAATTCTTCCTTCTTGTTCCTAATACTCCTTGCATTAGTATACATGAATTGTAGTGATCCCTTTGTCCCATCCCTATCTTGATGCGTTATTCTAAATGTCCCATTCCCATTTTTTGTCCTTAGTGCTGGCTCAGGTACATTATATACATTTTTACACTCAACTGTCTCACTGATGTCTGGATATCCACTTCCCCCTCTCCTTGGTAGTTTTAGTTTCCCTGGTTCTGCACATCCATTTTCACTTCATTCGGCAACACTTTTTCCAGTCTCCGCACACCAAGTCCATTCAAATGCAGGCCATCCATCTTGTATAAGTCCTTTCGCCCATCAAACTCATTCCACACGTCCACGAATTCCACACCACCCCGTCCGCATAACCTGCGCATATTGTCATTTGCGATTATGGCCCTCCTCCTAAACTCCTCTCTGTCATACCGCGGTAACAGACTCACCATTCTAACTCTGTCACTCTTTTCTTTCGCTACCTTTAACAATACTTTCAAGTCCTCTCTCATAAAAAATTTATCACCTTTCAATTCATTCGTACCAGCCACAATTATTAATTCTTTCACCCTCTGTTTTTGCACTCTAATACTCTCACTTACATCCTTAAATTTCGCACCCGGTAAGTACGATTTAGTTACACTCCCATCTATTACTCCTCTTAATAACGAGTCACCATACAACAATCTTTCCTTCATTTCGGAAACTATCCCACGCTGTTTATTTACGTTAGCCGAATCACTCTGGAAAGAGTGATTCGGCTAACTCTAATTGCCGCTCTAATTGCCGCTGCGCATTTTGTATCACTGCACGCAACCTAGCGATCTCACTTCCTACAAATAATTCCTCATTTTTTTTATCATTCAAACCATTTTCTCTTTCTGTATAATTGCTCTCACTCTTTCTTAGATCACCGCTCACATTGCCATCTTGTACACCGCAATTCCCTATCAAGCCACTATTTTCACTCGCATTCTGGCTTTCTTCAACCATAACTGTCTCACAACCTGACGACTCCTCACTTTGCATACACTTTCTACATATTCTCCCACCACTATCACTTTCAATCCAAACTCCAGCCTCATTCGGGAATGCATACATTCCACACACATCACATTGGACAAATTCTCTCACATTATAGTTTTTGAACAATGGCGTCGTATTTTTGGACCTGCTTGCCCTGCTAACCATTATCTTACATCGCATTGGCGCCATATTCAAATCTATGAAACGTATCGTTAAATACTAAATTAATTAACGGAATTTACACCAAAATCACACAGACACAACAAGCTACCAAATTTAGACAATATTACGTTATGATTTTAACATATATTCTAATTTCCATTCAAAATTGTACTTAGCTTTCGGGAGCTCCCTGAAAACACGACCGTTCGCCTGGCCCTCTAGCGGCAAGATGATGATGATAATTATTATTACTACGGGCTACTCCAGGAGTCCTTAGACTATCGAGGGAGGCCCTAAACATCATGTTCACACAACTGTTCAACATTCTCACAGTATCTATCATACCTTGCCTTGAACTCGCTCACTGTCATAGCACCCACAACAGACTCTGGCAGCTTATTCCACTCATTTACCACTCTAAAAGTAAAGAACCCAGCTCTAACACCCCTGCTAACCACGCTCTTGCCCAGCTTCCATGGGTGTCCCCTAGTTCTCCCACCACCAGTCCTGATCTCAAAAATATCATCTGAATTAATCCTATAGAATCCTTTTAGCAATTTGAATTTCTCAATCATATCTCCCCTTTTCTGCCTATCAACTAGTTTCTGCAACCCACAAATCTTCAACCTGTTCTCATGTGGTTCATTCCACAGACCTGTTATCATCTTAGTCACTCGCCTCTGGATCCTCTCCACCTCCTCCCCATCAAGAAGGAACCGAGGTGACCAAATCTGGGCACAGTAGTCGAGATGAGGTCTTATCAGGGCTCGGTACAGAGGTACAATAACTTGCTTGTCTCTGCTCGTCAAAGTATTTTTCAACAACCAAGTGAGTTGATGAGCTGATTTAGCTACTTTCGCAATGTGCCCCCTAAACTTCATCTCCCTATCCACCAACACTCCCAAGTCTCTGGCCTCAATCTCTTGGAGTACAGTTCCACCAATGTGGTATACTGCTGCTAATCTTTTCACTCCGAAATGCATAACCTTACATTTTGTCACATTAAATTGACATCCATTCTCCTTAGTCCAGAACTCCAATCTATCTAAGTCATCTTGCAAGACTTTGACATCTTCTGTGTTCACTATCGCCCTACCCAACTTTGCATCATCAGCGAACAAATGAACTGTCCCACTTAGACCCTTCCCTATATCGTTAACGAACAGATTAAACAGCAGAGGTCCAAGAACAGAACCCTGTGGCACACCACTAGTCACATGCCGTCTTTTGGACTCTACTCCTGAATAAACTACTCTTTGATATCTCTCCATCAACCACCCAGCTATCCATCTCACCAACCCTATATCCATTCCCATATGTTGTAGTTTACGGATTAGAATTCCATGTGGTATCCTGTCAAACGCCTTTGCCAGGTCCAGCAGTATCACTGTAAACTCATTTCCTTCATCCAGTTCAGCCGTCACCTTGTTATAAAACTTGAGCAAGTTACTGAGGCATGATCTACCCTTCACAAAGCCATGCTGTACTCTGTACAGTATCTCATTTTCATCAATCCATTCCTGTATTTTTTCCTTGACTACTTTCTCCAAGACCTTGACAACGACTCCTTATATGCTGATCGGAAGGTAATTTGCAACCATAGTCTTGGATCCTCCTTTATGCAGTGAAACTATTTTCCCCTCTTTCCACGCCTTCGGGACTAAGCCAGACCCGAGACTCAGATTAAACAACATGGTCAAGGGCACTGATAATTCCTTAGCCGCTTCATGCAAGACCCGTGCCGGTATACCATCCAATCCCACAGATAATGTTTGTGTATTTTAGTCTACAGTTCACATCTGAGAGCTGCTCAACTTTTATTCCCTTTAAAACTTACATGTTCTTCTTTTCAACATGAAATTGAATTTTATCCTGCTCAAGACTAAATGGTAATCACTTCCAATTTCAAATCCTCTGTACGCTCTGGTGTCCTGCACCAGGGAAAAAATATCACTATCAACAATAACACAGTCAATGAGACTTTTCTTATTCCTTGCATCTTCTCTCCATGTGAATTTGTGCACATTTTTATGTTGGAACATTGTGTTAGTAATAACCAGTCCATGTCCTGAGCAGAAATCCAACAGGTATTTGCCATTATTATTACCTTTGCTCTTTTCTCCAAATTTTCCCAAAATATTTTTGTATGTCTGACAATCATTTCCTACTCTATTTAGATCCCCAACAAACTTTTCCTTTTTCCTTGTGTCAGTTGCTTTCTCTAAAGAGCCTCAAAAAAAAAAAAAATTCCTGCACTTCTACCTTAGTAGAACCTTCTGTGGGACCATATGTACAAATAAGTTCTCATTGTCCAGTTCCCCATTCTGATATTTGCCCACATCACTCTACTTGAGAGTGCCTGCCATTCAAGAAGATTAGCCTTGTATTGCTGATTACTATGGCTGTTACTATAGTGTTAATTACTATGGCTAATCCTTTTCCTATTGATTGTCACTGCCTGAGATTCCTAAGATTTCTCAACAATTTGTCAGAGTGAAATTCTGATCTTGACAATCTGTTTGGTCTGAATCTAGCTTGTTCTTCACATCAAGCTTCCCTTCCACAATTTTCCTTAACCGTTTCTCAAGTATACTAGGCATAAATCTTCCCATCAATACTCAGTAAGAAAATACCTTTGTAATTCTCACATTCAGTTTTATTTCCCTTTTTATACACGGGCATTATGACAGCTCTGTTCCAATCATCTGGAATTCGATCCTCTGACCAGGCCTTCTGAATTATGTAATGCAGTCACTGTAAAACTTTTATACCTCCATATTTGAACATTTCTGGTTGAATTTCATCTAATCCGGCTGCCTTTCCACATATCAGGTTTATGATGAGATTCTCTATTTCAAGTATGGATATTTATTCCTGAATGCTTTTCTGTTGGTAATTTTCTACCATTATGCTGACACTGCTTGTTGCTTTAGCAGTCTTTCAAAGTAAATCGCTCCAAAAATCTAGAACAGGGGTTCCCAACCCTATGCCCATGGTGCCCGTCGACCAGTTTGTGTGTGCCCGCCGCTGTTCAACCGTGTGCCGTATAGTTTGAAATAATCACGCAACAATTTATGGCATGCTATATGACGCGTGCGTTAATGACACATGACGAGTATTAAATGCATACAATGTAAAGTAGACGCGCATTCGAAGTTGTTCATTCCAGTTTAAGAACTGGAATATCATCATATTCTCCTAATTATGAAGCACTGGCCAATGAAATGCAATGCCAAAGATCACACTAACTTACATATATATATTTAAATTTTTATATAATGTAAACTTTTAAGTAATAAAACATTTGATTATAATGTAAACTTTGTATGTATTCATTTAACAAACGAATTCAAAAAATTTGCTTGAAAAAATAGATGGTGCCCGTCGCCCTATCGGTATTTTAGAATGTGCTCTAGGAAACCCCTGATCTAGAATATCGTTATCTTCAGTTTTCATACCACCTTTTTCATCTCCGATAAAAGTAGTTTTTCCTCCAATTCTAAGCTTTTCAATAAGCCTCAAGAATATTTTGCCATCTTCCTGATATTTAATTTCTATGTTCGTAAGATAGTATTCCCATGACTTTTGTTTAGCAATTTTTCACAGTAGTTTGCTTTCTTACATTTTTACTGTATTCTGTAAGACCTAAAGCTGACTTACTTCCCAGGAACTTTAGATATTCTTTCTTCTTTTCCTTCACTGCCTCTAACTTCCTGATTCCACTATAGAGTTCTGATTTTTCTATCCTTACAGACAACCTCACCACATGCCTCTCTGGCTGAAGCAACCAACCTAAATGTCACCCCCACATCCTTGCCTGTCTTAATCCTTTCTTGCACACTCACATATCTACTCCAAAAACACTTTTCATGCAGTGTCCCAATTTATTGCCAAATAAGATATGGGAAAGGTAGTGTGCAGTGTGGATGCATAAAGTGGCTCATTAGCTAGCTGAAGACATAGCACGGGGGGAGAGGGTATTTATGCTTTTGTATAAGGGGAATACAGAACATTTTCCTTTTAGAGGAAAATGCTAACATGTGAAAGAATGCACTTCAATTTCCTTAGAGTTAACAATAAGGGAATGCAGGGTCAAGGCTGTATAACTGAGAGGGGACCTCCACATAGCCTTTAAAGGAATGCAGAGAACCGACCAGGACTTCTGAGCTAATGTCCAATCCTCACCTTCTCGTGGTGCATCCTGTTGGGTATCTACCTGGATACTGAACAAACGAGGATGGGCTGGTAATTTGAGATTTAGCCAACCAAATTGTATTCTTATTGGTTAAAACAAAATAAAAAAATGATGGTACAATATGACAAAATTTCAAAAACAAAAGTCATGGGAGGACTTTGGCAAGAATATAGAAAATAAATATCAAGAAGATGGCAAAATATTCTGGAGGTTGTTGAAGAAGATTAGGAATGGAGGAAAGAGTGCTGTAAAAGGAGTTAGAGATGATAAAGGTGACATGAAAACGGAAGAAAAAGATATCCTTGAAGTATGGAGTAATTACTTTGAAAAACTGCTAAATGAAACAAGCAGTGAGGACAGGACAGTGGTAAAAAACACTGACCAGACATGCAGTCAGGAATACATATCCATACTTGAAGTAGAAAATGCCATCAAAGGCTTGAAATGTGGAAAGGCAGCAGGAGTAGATGATATTCGACCAGAAATGCTGAAGTATGGTGGTATAAAAGTCTTTCAGTGGCTGCACTGCATAGATCAGAAAGCCTGGACAGAGGAACAAATTCCCAATGATTGGAGTAGAGCTCTAATAGTATACCCATATATAAAAAGGGAAATAAAACTGAATGTGAGAATTACAGAGGTATTTCTCTACTGAGTGTTCCTGGCAAGATCTATGCAAGTATACTTGAGAAACGGTTCAGAAGAATTGTAGAAGAAAAGCTTGGTGAAGAACGAGCAGGATTCAGGCCAACTAGAGGCTGTCAGGATCAGATCTTCACTTTACGACAAATAGTCGAGAAAGTATGGGAATATAACAAACATCTGTATTTAAGTTTTGTCGATCTCGAAAAGGCATATGACAAGGTGCCAAGAGAGAAGCTATTCAATACGCTACAGTTATATGGTGTCAATGGGGCATTATATAAAGCAATACTTAGTCTGTATTTGAGTTGTAAGTCAGTAGTTAGAATTGAAGGATGTACAGGAAGATGGTTCAATGTTAAATCTGGTGTGAGACAAGGATGTACATTATCCCCTCTGTTATTCATTATCTATATGGATCACATTATGCAGGAAAGTGGTATTAAACATGATATCAGAATTGGAGATGTTAATGTCAGCTCTTTGCTTTATGTGGACGATGTTATACTTCTGAATAAATCCACTACAAGTTTGCAAGATTCCCTGAATAAATTGAATAACTGTTGTAATAGATATGGGATGAAGGTCAGCATTAAAAAGACAAAGACAATGAAAATAGGTAGAATTGTTGACAATGTTAACTGTGTTGTGAACGGAAAACCTGTGGAACAAGTAAAACATTTCAGCTACTTAGGCACGATTTTTAGTGAAGATGGTAAATTAAATATAGAAATAGAAAAGAGAATCAGCAAAGCTGGTATGGTGGGAAGTCAATTGAATAAATTCATATGGAATAAGAGAGAAATTAGTCGGAACACTAAATTAGCTGTATGCAATGTTCAAACCAGTTTTAACTTATGGATCTGGGAGCTGGGTCAGAAGTAAAACACTAGAGACAGCAGATATGAGAGTCCTGAGAAAGATTAGAGGCCTGAACAGATGGCATCAATGGCAATATCACATTAAAAACGAGGATATTAGGAAAGAATTTGACATTGTTGAAAGTTTATTTTTCACTTGTTTAGAGTATAATCAATTTAGTTTAATCCTTTATCCAAGTGTGAGCAAACAAAGTTTACGCCTGAAGATACTTTCAGGTGCAAACTTTGTTTGCTCACACTTGGATAAAGGATTAAACTAAATTGATTATACTCTAACCAAGTGAAAAATAAACTTTCAACATCTTTCTCTAAATCCAGAGTAATTTATTAAAAAAGGGTGGCACACCATTTGGCAACTCCTATAGGTAGAGATGACCTGCGAATGCTTCTGCCTGGTATCTCAGCTTGGGCCTGGCTCCCACTGAAGAGACCTCAATAAAGGTCGAAACTAGTCTGGGTAGTGGCCCTTCCCTTAATGCAGAACATTAGACATATCCGCAAGGAGATTTGTTTTGCATTATAGGAGATACTGAGACAGGAGTGTTGCTAGCTTGCTCCACCTTTGCAATGAGTTGCCCTGGTGTTGTACCACCTTACCCCAGTCCTGAAGATACTTTCAGGTGCAAACTTTGTTTGCTCACACTTGGATAAAGGATTAAACTAAATTTATTATAAATTTGACATTGTCAGCATCCAGGAATGCGTTAGCAGAGCTATTCTCAGGTGCTATGGTCACTTAAACAGAATGGGCGAGGAAAGATTAGCAAAACAAGTGTTCTCTGCCAGGTTGGCAGGAAAACAACCCAGAGGAAGACCAAGATATAGGTGGATTGATACGGTACAATGTGCCTTAGGCGATAGAAATATAAGATCTGATAATGATAATATTGAAGTCTTGACAATTGACTGATTTGGAGGAAAATTGTAGATAGGAAGTTAGTAATGATGTAAATTTTTCATGTAGTACTATCATATCCTGTACACCCCTTAAGGGTACATGTCAGGAATTTAATGATGATGACTTTTCCATATACAAGTAGCAAAAGTAAGATATATCACCTTACTATTAAAATACTGTGAATCAGGTAGTTGTAGAAAGTTTTTTCACATAGTTACAAAGTAAATTATATTTGCAAAGAAATTATGTTATCGTTTAATCCTTTACCCAAAAGGCATGTAAACATTGTTTGCATGTGAAGTACTTCACAACTAAGCTACTTTGTACACTGATTTCCATAAATTAAGGAACAAAGAGAAAGATCGTGATAATTGAAAAACTATATTGTGAATTCCTATGCAATTCAGTAAAAAGCAGTATGACAGATGTGAAAAAAAAATCCACAAAAATTGTAAATAGAGTTCAATTCAGTGATAAATGGGTACATGAAGACAATGGTCAAAAACAAGCAGTTAAAATGAGATGATAAGGAATGTGGTCACCACTAATAGCAATATAGTGTTTAACAATGTTTTATACCATTTATTATGGTGTCTAGGAGCTCGGTTGGAAAGTCTCTGAAGTTTTGGGGGGGATATTGAAAGCAGCACAAGTTTTTTTTTGTGTGGTTCCTACCCATGAAAGGTTATTAGTAAACCTATAGTACATTTGTACCATGGGTAGGCTAAGAATTCCCCCCACACACACCTTTTATAATCAATTTTATATATTTCTTGTGATTTTTTTTTTTTTACATTAATTTAGTTACATTAGTTTTACACATTACCTAGAGCATCCCAGACATGCTAAACAAGATTAAGGTCAGGAGACCTGGCCGGCCAGTCCATATATATATGATAATCTCTTCTTGAAGATATTGCTCTACAAGCTTTGCTTAATGAGGATTATCATCTCATAGGAAAAATATCTCCTCTATCGCACCTGCTTATGGACGAACTAAGTAATTCAGAACCTCATCTCTTTAAGTTGCAGCATTCCCGATTCTACTAGGAAGCGCATACAGTTCGGCACACCTACCCAACAAGATATCACACTGCCTCTGTCATAAGTAATGTTCACAAACAGATCCTGATTTGTTCTACATACCAGGCATGCTCTGATCTGGAGAGAACCAGGGACACATTATGATTCCTCTAATAAGGAAAGAATCGAAAGAACCAATAAAGTTGGTGGCAGCTCTATGGGATGCTCTTTATGAAGAGAGAGATTGAAGATTTGTGGGTTATAGAAATTGGCTGATAGGAGGAAAAGGGGTGTTACATGATTAATACAGATGAAATTTTTCAGTACATGATATTGGGAAGTAGGAATCACTCCTGGATAAGAAAGACTTTAGTTAACAAGGGCATGAGGTCTAAATTTTTTGCTTGAAAGTTCATTAATGAATGGAATGGCTTACTAGAGTCAGTTGCAAGTGATGCATCAGTGAATAACTTCAAAACAAATGACAGAGTATTGTGCAAATGAATGGTTAGTATTTGATTTTCTGAAAGTGAACCTCCTGCAACGAGTCTACACACTCCATAGATGCAGAAAGTTCTCTCACTTGGTTATGAAGTAAATTATACTTGCCAAGAAATTATAGAAGAAATTTAAGCAAATTTAACAAAGTTTGTGCTTTAAGTATCTTCAAAACTAGACTACTTGTATATAGAGGCTGTTGTTGTTGTACAGATGAAATTTTTCAACTTGCTTGCTGCAGTATCCCATAATGCAAAGCACAATTTAGAAGTGTCTATTGCTGAGAATTAAGAAGTATTACTCTTCTCAATTTGCTTTCAACTTATATTGAGATCTTGTCGAGGCTAATCATTCTGGCATGATGGATTGACTGGTCTTGTGGTCCAGTATTCTTTTTCAGATATGCAACAAAATTGGTGGATTAAGGAATGTTACTAAACACTTAAGTTTTTTTTTTTTAAATATGAGCCACTTGGTTGGTATGATTATTTTTAGAACATTTGTCTTGAGATATCTGTTTTAATCCACTTCTAGATAGTACACCATAACAGACTTTGCATATTATTGAGCCTCTGGCTCACCAATAGAAGTCCAAATTTACCAGTGGTAATTTTTGGCTTCTGGCCTGCTCAGTATGGTTTTTGGAGATTTGCATTTTGCAGGATCATACTCATTGTAGTCTACCACTTGGCAGTTTAATGGGTTAGGGTAGATGATAGTATTTGCAGCCCTTTCGTGTAGGAAAGTTCTAATCTTGGGGATAATCACTTCTTGATGGAGGCATATGTTTCTTACAAATAACTGTGCACTGAAGGCTATTCGTAAACATTTGTTTTGGACTATCTGTAGTTTGTTAACATTTGAATCGTGGTGACTCCATATGGGGTAAGCCATACACTAGGACTAGCTTAATCAGCATCTTATATAGGAGCAATTTAATTTCCATACTTAGCCACCCACAACAATGCAATAACAGGTATAACTACCCTATTTGCTTTTGAGCAGACATGATTGATATCAGTAGTGAAAAGAAGCCCTTTATCTAGTTATATTCCTAAATATACAAATATGACCACTCTGCCCTCCAGAGACACTTCTTGTGAATGGCACTGCAGTGCTCAAATGCATCAACATGAATTTGCTATTTTTTGGACTATTGTTCTAGTTCCCAGACTGCATTTTGCTAACCTAAGTTGCAGGGAGCAGACCATTATTGCAGTATCATCTGCATAATAGAGCCATTGTGGCAACTGTGTGTGGGATGTCAGCCACACAGATGATAGCAGGAGGGCCCCCCTCTGGTGAACACCTGCTGTGATAACTAACTTTACTTGAGAATTTGCAAATGCTGGGTACAATTTGGTAAGTTTGAACAGTCCTAGCGGGAATTTGGCCTATACAGGATTTTGAAAAGAAGCCTACTGTGCAATAGTTTATCAAATATTTCAGCAACATCCAAGAAGATTGCCCTTATATGCTGCTTCCAGTTGAACCCTATTAGTCTTATTGGTATTACCCTCTCAGCTATTTTTCCTAGACAGGAAAGCAGGCTTATTGGGCGATAGTTCTGGAGAAGGAAGGTGTGGTGCTTTTCCCGGTTTTGGAATTAAGATTGTCCCCCCCCTGCTAGGTTCCACAGTATTAGGAAGCAATATCCGAATAATGCATCATTAATAATAGCAACAATGTGCATTACAGTTTTATATGGTATGCATTTGATGATTTTGTTAGAAATCCCATCTGGGCCTAGTGCTTTCCTATTCTGATGATGATTTCACGCACCTTGGCAAGTGATGTAGGATGGATGGGGTTTACCTATGCTGTACATTTTAGCTTACAACATATCCAAGTGTGTACTTTACTAATGAAGTCTGGATCCACATTGTAGTTTGGACTTGCACTACTTCTCTAGGCTGTTGGCAAAAGCTTTAACTATGTCTAAGACAAAGAAACAAGATTACATTCACCATGGATGGACTAGTGAGAGAGTTGGTTTATAGTCTGTGTAGAGCTTTGGTCATTTTCCAGTGCTCTGTGTTAAAGGACTGAAGTTCCGTCTCCCACTGTTGATTTCAACAGTTTTTTAAGCACATATCAACCTCCTTCCTTCATAGCCTTATTAAGTACATGGGCTTCTGGGGCTAGCATTCTATGGTGTTGGCACCTAGCTCTGTTCTTTTACACAGATAAGCTGTTTAATCTCATTCAGAAGTCAATTCAAGTTCGTGCACAGCACATCCATGGTGGCAGCTGTTAATACAATATTTATCTGCTTTTCCAAGCTTAAAATTGAGTTGATGGTCAGAACTGGGCCAAGAGATTCACATAGAGCAGTCATTAATTTTGTCCAGTTGATGATCGGGACCTGAACTGGAATTTTTTTTGCGAGTCCAATTGGAGCAAAACTTGGACATTTAAACTATCTGTACAGATAGTTTAAATGTCCAATGAGCTTCCACGCATCAGCAAATGTGTGGAAGCTCATTGGTCATCCATCCCACTTATTTGTACTGATGCATAATATTTTGTGGTATCGCAATGTCAAAGACATCAGGAAATTGGAAGTTTATTTAAGGTAAATATAAGTAAATATGACCTCTCCATTGCTTCTGCCTTAGTGTCACCACTTCTGGGTCTGCCTCCCACTGACGAGACCTCAATAAAGGTCGAAACTGGTCTGGGTAGTGGCCCTTCCCTTAATGCATAGCATTATACATGTCTGCAAGGAGATGTGCTTTGCATGGTGAGAGATGCTGAGACAAGGAGTGATGAGAGCTTGGTCCACCTTTGCTACGAGTTGCCAACAGATGCACCATCTTGCCTCAGTCCCAAAGATATTTTCAGGTGCAAACTTTGTTTGCTCACACTTGGATAAAGGATTAAACTAAATTTATTAATGACATCAGGAAATCCTGCCACACTGTAGTATGCAGGTTCTGGAAGTCCTATAATCATGTCCATTGTGCATTTGTTCCTAAAAGCAGCAAAGTCATTTAGGGTTTTATCATTTAGATTTATAGTTCTGCTGTTCCAGGCTGTGGGCTTAGCATTCAGGTCTCCTGCTACTAATAGCGCTTCGTTTGGGTCTGCTTCCAGTAACTGTTTGTTTGAAGTTATATATATGGATATATTTTCAGGATATCTGCATTTGTGAACTAGACTTCCATTCCTATGATTTTGATGTTAGTAGTGGCAAAATTTACAATTTCATTGAGAATAAGTTCTATATTGAGCTTAATATGACCATTGCTTTCCTGAACTATATTAATTAACATTTCATCCAAAGTGGATGCCATGATTGCAGCTTTGCTGGATTTGGCTGGTGCTGGAGTGTAATGCTTTCTGTTGGTTTTGAAGCCAGCATATGAGGTGTGCCTAGATGATTTGAGGGGGGGGGAGGTCAGGATTTGCTGTGGGTAATATGCAGTTAGTAGTGGAGCTTTTTGGTTTTCTTCTGCCAATTTATGGGTGGCAAATGTTGTTTGTACCCAGTGTAGTTAACCTCCCAAACAGCCAGGACATCTATAGACATCCAGCTAAATCTGGATATGATTCAGCCCCCCTGTTTAAAGAACCAGGATAAGAAGTGCAATTTGACCGTCCTGTCCATTAGAAGGTGTGATAAACCCTCATGCTGAAGAGAACAGGTAATCAGATTATCTCATGTTCGTAGCTACCTCTCAGTTGCCTATAACAAGAAACGCACATCCTTGTTCTATGCTGGGTAACTGGATTTTAGTTATATAGGATAGACTAAAAATAGAGAAATTATTTATATTTATGTTTTCTCTTTTTATTGTACAATACAATTTTGATTTCTAGACAAAATAAAGGTCTTGCATAATTTCTTCACTTAAATATTGCCTTACCTTGGAGAACCAATTTCATTTTTAATTTTTTGGGCTAATTTTTTTCTAATCGCTTTCTAGACAAAACATTTTGCTTTATTCTCGAAGAAATTAATTCACGATAATTATTTGAAATATTCTTTTAAAAAAAGAAAAGAAAACCGGCTGCCGATGTTCCAGATTATATTTTTATACAAAACCATCGAAATCGAATAATACTTCACAGATTTCCTTTAGGACACGCTGGAGCAACTTTGCTTTATAGAGAATAACATGAAATTCTTAATCATATCACTAAATTTTTTCTTTATATTATATAGTAATCTACTGTTCTTTGTACTTTCACTTTCTTGGTTTCCCTGTATAATCGGTCTTTATAAAATGAAATAAACAGTTATTTAAATTGATATGTATATATTTTCTGCTAGTTTATATATTTTTTTGCCAATTTTAATATAAGTGATACTTTTGCGTATATTCTCTAATACAAAATATGTATATATGCATGCATCAAATGTGAAATTTCATATTTTCACAATAGAAATTAACTTTATTTCGACTTTGATAGCATCACCCCCCCCCCCACTTCCCATTGCAACATTACCAGACACCCGAAAGCTGTTATGAAACATAGGTACAGTTTTTATTTCATTCGCAATTTTTCCATAATAATTGTTCCACATAACATTTATTTTTTTAGACACAGAAACTACGTTTTGATTATTATAAATTTGCAAATTATAAATAAGAAAATATACATATTATTTCCCTATTATTATAAATCAGGAAGTTATGTGACGTTGGCTAATAGGGGAAATTAATATTTAAAAACACTGTTATCCTACAAATGCAATATCAGAATATGCTTCGAATGTCTGCTAATCAATCAGAAAGATGGAAAAACAGAACAAGGAATTTCTGCCTGTAAAATATTCAGTTATTGCACGAGGTACTTTAGTGTGCTGCCTTCTGGGCATGTTCTTTTGATCTGGTTCCCAGTGGGGGGGGGGCTTAGTAATCTCCATTAGTCTACAACTTGTTACTGGGCAGAAAGGAATATTAGAAAGTATACCCAATATACAATTCATTTGTGAGATGGCAAGCAAGAGCAGCAGCAGCAATAGCAGTAATTTTTTTCAAGATAATTATCAAATAATTTAGAATTTTTCGATAATAAAAGTGAAACTGATCACTATAAATAAAGATATCATTTTTGGCATAAATACTTCATCAGCCTGTAAAAGAAATGTCAGTTTTACTGTGTTAGGATATCTGAACAACAGAAAACAAAACAAGACATTCTTGCTTGAGGCAATTTAGTGTGACTTCTCGGAAACTTTCTGTCTTGTGTTTCTCAAAAGAGTAATCTATGAATTTTGGCTTTTCCTCTAGCTAAGAGGATTATTGTCCAGCATTTCTAAGACGTATTTCAGAAATAGCAATCAGTAGAAATAGAAGTAGCAATATTTAGATTTTTTTTTAAAAAAGAAACAGAAATAACACAATTGAAATTTGTTTGTGTGGTATACAGTTTTACATGTTGAAAATACAGCATAGTATTTCTAAATCTTAGAATAATTTCAGCAGATCGCCGATTTCAGATTCATAGAAAGAGTACAGAATTAGAAGCTTCGATATACAACAATATTATTGCTTTATTTCTTTTCTCAAAACGGTAAACTGAAATAAGAGATTTTGAATACCGTCTGAAAGCTTTCAAAGCTGTAGAAATTTAAAGTAGTTATGCAACTCAGTTCCAGGACAGGAGATGGGGGGGGGGGGTTTGCAGTAAAAAATCCTAAAAATGAGCATAAATTTTTAATCATTCCATACAGGATATCCTTCCTATTATATTTTCAACATATCTACAGTGGTTAAGCACTGGATATTATAGTAATGTGCATCCTACAAAAAAAAAAAAAAAAAAACTCTGTTGCAATTTTCAGCAAAAGTAGAAGGCTAAGAGTCTCTGATAAAATACCATTAGGTATAAATTTTTGATACTAAAAAAGACAATATCGGAAACCGAGTAATGCAGTTTATAATCATTTGTTGTTCATAAAAAAAAAAAAAAAACAATCGTTCCTGAAATTGAAATGTGACAATCCATATAAAGTTATTTTGCAAAGAAAGAAAGCAAAATGTCATATTTATTGCACTAAATGTTATTTAAAAATATAAATATTTGACAAAATATTTTAAACGTAAACAGACATTTGAAAATTCGCGAAAAAGAATCTATATTGTCAGTAAAGTGGAGGAAATTAACTATTACTAAAGTATATTCATTGCAAAAGCTGATCCATGGTCATTTCAGGAATGATTATTCATTTTGGCCGATGTGAAACTTCTATTTTTGGAAAGAGACACAATAAATAAATTGTTTACCAAGTACAGTGAAGAAAATTCAAAGTAACAGAGTACATGTAAAGACAAGTGACACGAAAGTCGCTCAACCACAGTTAATCCACTAATGGCTCTCAAATCACCATTAAGGATTAACAGCGGAGGAGGATAAATACTTGATAAAAGATAGAATGCTAATGAAGTTTTCATCCATGAAAAAGTCGGGTAGTCTTGCTATTTCATCCACCTTGGCCAGTAGGAGGGTTAATAGGATGCGAGCCACCATTGTTGGATCGCATTTAGCTGGCTCTATTTGTGCAGGAAGCTACTGCATGATTTTCACCACATTTAACAGTAGAAATTGGCCTTGCAGCAGCATTGTAAGTGGCTAAATTTTTGACAACAGTGGCATTGTCCGTTGATGCCTTCTGTAATAGTTCTGGTTTCATAGCCAAGTTGCAGGCTGATTTTAGGTCAGATGTTTACTGACTTCCACTAGAGGCAGAAGCATTGATCATTTATCAGCTTGGGGCATATGGTTAACTTTAACATGGTTTAGTCTGTGGTTTTGAAAGTCTCTTATGAATTCCTTGGTGGTAAGGAATTCTGTTATACTGTGCAGTACCACCTGGACATTTTTACTGTCTAAAAGTTTAGCGAGTACACGGTAGTTGGATACATCTATGGCTATATACTCAGACCCCTTGTTCACATTTCTATCCTCTGTAAAATTTATCTAACAGTTTTTGAGAGTTGTGGCCACTTCCATCCAACTGTTCCATAACTCACAGGTTAACATGAGAAACTTTTCCTCGTGTCAGTTTGTTTCCATAGGGGGGGGGGGTGCAGTTTCATTTTATGTTGGTTCCTTGCATTATTTTTTCCTGCTGACTTCACAGAACCCAACCTATTCCTCAGCTGTCTTCTGGGTTAAATATGATCCAGATTAAGTATATAGTATTGGGCTGATCTGTTGTCAGTGACTGGACTGGCACTGCCCCTGAATGGCCTGATCAATCTGCAGTCGATAGGACCATTTGGTTTGCAAGAATACAAACTTCTGAATTGTGTAACACCTGCTTGAACTCTAGGCTTACTCAATAGGGATCCTATTTAAAGTTTGTAAAGCAAATGGTAAAGTAAGTTAAGAGAAGAACTAAAATAAAAGAAATAGAATAAATCTAATAACTAGCAGGTGCTTACCTCTGGAGAGGTCTTAAACCAAATGTCACTGAAGACAAAACGAATCACAATTTCAATGAGTCACCAAGATGAGATCAGGGTAAATAAAAATCCAAAATCAGATGAAAACTCTGACACAGATCAGATAATACCAAGGTTGAATTAAAGCAGAAGTTATAATCTATCCATATATAAGTACTAAAAATAACATAACACCTTATTAAAATACTTTGGATCAAAGGCAGATATATGTCAGACTCATCCCACAACAAATCAGATATTAATAAGTTTTTTCACTTGGTTACAAAGTAAATTATAATTGCCAAGAAATTACATTTATGTTTAATCCTTTACCCAAACATAGCAAAGTTTGCACGAGGTATCTAAATACCTATTTATATACACTCATGAGCAGCTGAATTAGAGATACCTGCCTAGTAGCAGGTAGCGCCCCCCCTTTCGCCTTGATGACAGCGGTGATGCGGCGTGGCATGGACTCCACAAGGCACTGGAAGCATTGGATGGATCAGCCAAACTGATCCATTACTGCTGCACAGCCTCCCACAATGTACAGAGATTGGTCAGACAGGGTCCAGGACGCATATATCTCTCTCGACAGCATCCCAGATGTGTTCAATAGGATTGAAGTCAGGGAACCTTGGGGGCCAGCCAAGCATCCTCATGTCCAGGGAGTGTTCATCCACCCACTCGGCCATAATTCGGGAGCAGTGGGCCAGTGCATTGTCTTGCTGTAGGTACAGGTCTCCTGCAGGGTGGTGTAGGCGCAGAAATGGGTGCACATGATCTGACAGCCGGTCCCTGTATCGTTCGCCGGTGAGGGACGATGGTAGATGTACCAGGGGACCCATTTCATCCTATGTAAACAGTCCCCCATACAAGGATACCACCACCACTGGCCTGAACTGTACTCTGCTGGCACAAGGGATCCATCGTTTCATGTGCTTGCCGACGCACTCATACCCTGCCATTAGCATGTACCAACGTGTATAGTATGCCCACACTTTGTAGAGCTCTGCTTGGCTTTCTGCCAAGAATGGTTGATTCATGCTGAAGGGGAGAAAGAAATGAAGGATGTATGAATCGGTCGCCAACATGCGAAATCACGTGTTTTCTTGTTTGTCGCTGTACTAGTTTAAAAAACTACAATGTTCGTAACAGAAAAGCTAAATTTTCCGACCTATAATAATAAACAAACTCATCCCAGAAGACAGACTGATTACCCTATTATCAGAATGGATTCTCCTTTTTGTGCTCAGAAGTGTCGAAGGGTCTCAAATCTGTGGGCGTACTATACCTCGACTCAGTCCAGGCGACCTTTTTCCATGCGTCGAGGGTCCAATGGTGGAGTTCCTGAGCCCATGCTAATCATTGTGCCTTGTAACATGCGGTGAGCATAGGTACCCTAGTCGAGCGGTGGCTTCTGTACCCCATAGCGAGGAGATGGTTCTGGATGGTGCGGCTGCTCACACGTTGTTGTCCAGCATTGAATTGGCGAGTGATCTGCGGCACTGTGGCCCGTCTATCCGCTGTTACCATCCAAGCTAGCCAACGGCATCCCCTGTCATTGACACGTACACCACGACAGTTTTCCCTGGCGGCTGTGGTTTTACTCGATTCCACGTACTCACAATACACTCTTGACAGAGTGGCCCGTGAAAAGCCCAGTGCCTGCACGATTTCGGAGATGGAGTGCCCCATATGTCTGGCTCTGACTATCTGGCCGTGATTGAATTCACCGAGATCTCAAGTCTTCCCCATTCTGTGCTCAACTATTACTCAGACGGTCAGTACAAGGCCTGACAACATCCCCGTCATGCAGCACTATTCCATTTGCAGGGCCACCACAGCACCATTTTGCCAACAACACGGCAGGTATCTCTAATTCAACTGCTCATGAGTGTATGTATAGAAGTTGAATCTATACATACACTCTAGGTTGAACTGGGTTGCTATGTACAAGCAACCTAGTCATGAAGATACTTCATGTACAAACATGGATGTAATTTATTTTGTAACTAAGTCAAAAAACTTTCTACATCTATTGCTAATCGATAGTAGTTGAATAATAAGGTGATATACAATGGTGTCCAAAACCTAAAAGTGAACACTATTTTTGAATATTACAATCGCAAATTCAAACAAATCACCTTGTGGCAATTTTTATAATTGACCATTTTTAGTAGAAAGCAGATACACATTCAAATTTTTGAATCGCATGCGAAAGGGGTCATGTGGTAGCACTCAACAGGAAAAAAGGCAAATGACTGCACTAAGCAAATTGGGTTTGAAGGAAGATCTTTTTGTGAAGGAATAAAGTTGAAGAATTGAATGTCTAGTTATGCCACAAAGATATCTAAATGATTTCACATTGAGAATTATTGGAAAGCTTGAAGGCCACAGAATTACTAATATTGTCAGAGTACGGAATTTCACATAGCATCGTATCCAGACGACTTTCAAACCAATAGAATGTGTGTTCCAGACATTTGCTAAGAGGTCACTCTACCAAGGAGCATCAAGACATTTTTGGTTATAACAGAAAAACATAAATCTATGCACCACAGCAGGTCAGCTTGAAAATCAGCTACATTTAAGCAGATATACAGATATCTTGACAAACAGTGGCAAGAAAGCCTATATGTCCAAAGGCCTATAGTCTGCATTCCTTTATCCATACCTCATTGTAAAACACATTTTCAGTGGTGTTGTACCCATAAAAATTGGACAAGACACCAATGGGCTAATGTACTCTTTACAGATGAGTCATTTTAGTCTTTCCTCCATTCTAGACAACACTTCATGGGGCATGAAAGTGATACTGCTTACCATCATGAGAATGTTCCTGAAAGTGACAGATATGACAGAGTTGGAAATGTGGTATGGGGAAGCATTATGCTTAATGGACACATGGAACTACGATTTCTGGAAAAATGGACTATGACTGGTGAATGATATTGTAACGAAGTTCAACAACGTCGTGTTCAATTGTTCCATGGTACTGTAGGTAAAGAATTCATTTTTATGGAGGAGAATGCCACGCACATAATACAAGAACAGTGGAGATACTTCTGAAGACTGAGGATACATTTATTGAATCAAGTGGCCAGCACACTCGCCAGATCTTAACCCTATAGAACACATTTAGGATGCAACAGGAAGATGTATTGCTGCTTGAAATTCCCCTCCAGTAAACATACAAGGACTTATCCTTGCTCTGAAGGAAGAGTGGGCCAGTTTGTCTCAAGAACTCCTGAATCACTTGGTGCTAAGAATGGTATGATGTTGTGGGAACTGCTCCATACTGAAATGTCTCCCCCACATAATTTTCTGTAAGCACTCTACATTAATTCCTTAATGTCCTTAGCAAATTTGCAACTTTTGCCAAAAACATATTGCAATTTAAATTTGTATGAAATTATAACACATTTTTTGTATGTAATACAATTTATTAGCTAGGCAATAAATTTATGTCCATATTTAGCTGTAGTCATGAAATTTTTTTTTCATTTACAAGTGAAAATGTAGTTCATTCTTAGCTTTTGGACACCAGTGCATGTTATCCACATAAGTAAGTAGTAAATTTCAAAGCACACTTCTGAAAGGAAGTGTGCTTTGTTTTATGGGACACCAAGGCAATTGACCCAAGTCAACAGTCTAATCAGCCTAGTCATGAAAATAATTCATGTTCAAACTGTTGCCAAAAACATCTACACAATACATTTGGGTAATGGTTAATGGACACACTATTAATATGTGATATAATAACATAGCAGTATGTTCAAATAACAGGAACTGTTCAAACCTATTTTAACACCAAGTTTATCACATTATTAAGCTCTGATAGTATTAATCTAAGATAGTATGATCACCTTTCTTCTTATTTTTCCTCCTCCTCCATGCTGTTTAAGAATGGGAAAAGGAAGCAAAAGACATGACAACAAAATGACCCAGAAGAAAACTAAGATGTAAGTAGACTGATAGCAGTAGATCAGAAGGCAAATGTAAGATCTGATAATACCCAAGAACTAAGATTAATTTGAAGGTGATAAGAAGCTGGTAATAGTGTAAGCTCAAAATGCATGCATTGAACTATTATCGTGGTATATTCTCCATCGGGGGGGGGGGGTGCACATGTGGGTGTAAATATTTCAGGGTTTCGGAATTAAAAAAAATAAAATAAAAATTCTGAAGTACTTAAAATGTTGAATGGCTACTGGTCCATGCACGTGCAACAATAATGCCCATCTCTTCTTTTGACCTCCCATCACACTTCAAAAAAACATTTGTAATCTAACTTTAATGTAGAGCAACTGGAAATAATAAATTTAACCATTAAGTTAATTTACCTCATTTGGTTTGTTCTTGACATCAGAATTACCATGAAAACACTGCTGTTTTTAACATCAAAATTGTATGAATGCATGTCCATCTCAAAACTATTAAATAAAAATTATCAGATGTTAGTTTTTTTTTTGGAAGTTTATCAAATATAATCCTATACGTATTGCAATTCTTTTCTTGCTTTCCTTTTAAAACTTCCTCACTCTGTTAAAGTACAAGTATGTCCCATCAACTGCTCGTCACACAGCTATGCATCAGCATAATGCATGGCTATGCCACCCACCCACACACAATATGGCATTTATTCGTTACATTGAGACATTGTAACCTATAAGTGATTTAATGCTTATTAGTAAATTAAGAATTTGGAATAATTTCATGTCTTATGCAGTTTAAGATAAGTGGCCATTCTTTCTTTAAATGAATTTAAAGGCAGTAAATTTTTCCCTTTTACTATCTGTGTTTCAGCTTTGTAACCGAATACCCATTCTATTAAGTTGTGTACTCTTTTCAATATTTTTGCTAATTCTCTCCTTTTACTTCTTAATGTTCCTGCAGACTATTTCTTAAACCTAAGTTGCAAGGCCCACAGCTCATGGCCATGGCAGGTACCTAGAAGTGCATTCAGCTGAGAAACGAGTTCCTATTTATGGAAAAGAAAAAGAAAAAAAAATTTATTGTTATCTATGATTTTCCCTGAAGTGTTAGACCTATAATTGCACCTTCATAACTTGCAAGCTGATATTCAGAATCACCACAGGAGTTCCTCCAACTATAACTTAGTAATCCACTTCATGAAAAATAAGTAATTTCTATAGAATTTAAAGAAAACTGAAATTTTGCAAAAGCTTACAAATGGAGGAAAGAGTACTGTAAAAGGAATCAAGATGATAGAAATAACATGAAAACTGAAGATAAGGATATCCTAAATATCTGGAGTAATTACTCTGAATGATAAATGAAACCAGCAGTGACAAAACAGCAGTAGAAAATTTTCAAGAGGGATGCAATCAAATAAATAAATATTTCAAGTACAAAAAAGCCATCAAAAATTAAAATGTGAAAGATAGCTGGAGTAAATAATATTTGACCAGAAATGCTTAAAATGGAGGTATAAAAGTTTGGCAGTGGCTACACTATGCAATTTAGAGGACCTGGTCAGAGGGTCAAATTCCCAATGTTGGGAATAGAACTCTAATAGTTCCTATTTATAAAAAATAAAATAAAATAAAAATAATAAAATAAAAGGAAATAAAGTTCAATGTGAGAATTAGAGGAATTTCTCTACTAAGCGTTCCACGTAAAATTTATGCTAGCATAATTGAAGAGATTGAGAAAAATTGTGAAAGAGAAACTTTAAGAAGAACAAGCTGGATTCAGGCTAATTAGAGGTTGTGAGGATCAGATTTTCACTTTAAAACAAATAGTTGAGAAATCATGGGATTATTATTATTATTATTTGGTAACCTCTATGGAGTCAGACTCATCGTGGGAGGCCCACTCAACCAGCAACTTGTCTATCACAGCGAACTTGGAAGTTATTTATACTACCTGCACTCAACGCATCCAAACAGTGCATTCCACTCACTAAGAACTCTCCACATAAAAAATATACTCCTCTCACCATTCTTCACCACATCTATATACAATTTCCAGGGATGACCTTTCATTCTTCCCATCAACTCTTTTTATTTCTTTTGTATTAATCTGATAGAATCTCTTAACTAACTTGAAGGTCTATCATATCTCCTCTTTTTCTCCTATCCACCAATCTCTGTAATCCACATTCTCTCAAACACTCTTCATACCCAACACTCAAGTCCTGATATCACTTTGCTTATTTGTCTCTGGACCCTCTAGTGTTTCTACATCACAATGAAAACTAGGTGACCAAATCTGGGCACAATAGTCTATATGTGGTCTGACCAATATGTTATATAGAACCACCACCACCACCTCCTTATTCCCTACATGTCAACGTACTTTTTCATAGCAGCTATATGATGTGCAGTCTTTGCAACACGTGTGATGTGTCTTCGGAACTTCAGTCTACTGTCCACCATCACTCCAAAATCCCAAATCTCATCCACTTCCTGAAATGCAGCTCCACCAATACAGTAAGTAGCCTTATCCCAAAGTGTAACACCTTGCATTTATTAACATTAAAACTGCAGCCTCTATTCATTTGTCCAAGATAAAAGTCTATTCTTCCTGTAGAGAATTAACATAAGCACTACTCCTGATAATTCTACCTAACTTTGCATCATCATCGGCAAACATTTGAAGATACCCAGTGAATCCACGTGACATTCAGTCTCAGGTCTGGGTTAGTCCGGGGGGGGAGTGGAAAGAGGGGAAAATAGTTCCACTGCATAAAGGAGGTTCCAAGACTGCTGTTGTAAATTACCGACCGATTAGCATATCAGGAATCATTGTCAAGGTCTTGGAGAAATTAGTCAAGAATACAGTATTGGATAGATGAAAATGGGATACTGTATGGTGGACAACATGGTTTTGTGAAGGGTAGATCATGCCTCAGTAACTTGCTCACGTTTTATAACACAGTGACAGCTAAACTGGATAAGGGTAATGGGTTTACAGTGATTCTACTGGACCTTGCTAAGGCCTTTGACAGGATACCACATGGAACTCTAATCAGTAAACTGATTGTGAGTGCACAGGATGTCAAAATTTTACAAGATGATTTGGATTGTTTGGAGGACTGGGCTAAGAAAAATGGATGTCAATTTAATGTGACAAAGTGTAAGGTTATGCATTTTGGGGTGAAAAGATTAGCAGCAGTATATCACAATGGTGGAACTGTACTCCAGGAGATTGATGAAGCCAGGGATTTGGGAGTGTTGGTGGATAGGGAGTTGAAGTTTAGGGGGCACATCGCAAAAGTGGCTAAATCAGCTCATCATATCACTTGGTTGCTGAAAAATACTTTAACAAGCAGAGACAAACAAGTTATTGTTCCTCTGTATCAAGCCTTGATAAGACCCCATCTAGACTACTGTGCCCAGATATGGGTGCCAGGGTTTCTTCTTGATGGGGAGAAGGTGGAGAGGATCCAGAGACGAGTGACCAAGATGATAGCAGGTCTATGGAATGAACCTTATGAGAACAGGTTGAAGATTTGTGGGTTGCAAAAATTGGTTGATAGGTGGAAAAGGGGTGATATGATTGAGACATTCAAATTACTGACAGGTTTCTATAAAATTAATCCAGAAGATATTTTTGAGAATAGGACTGGTGGTGGGAGGACTAGGGGTTATACATGGAAGCTGGGCAAGAATGTGGTTAGCAGGGGTGTTAGAGCTAGGTTTTTTACTTGGAGAGTGGTGAGTGAGTGGAATAGGCTACCAGTCTGCTGTGGGTGCTATGACTGTGAATGAGTTCAAGGCAAGGTATGATAGATACTGTGTGAATGTCGAATAGTTGTTCTTGACATGATGTTAGGGCCTCCCTCGAATCTGTCGACTCCTTGGAGTTGCTCGAAATAATAATATCATTAATGAACAAGTTAAACAGTAGGGGGCAAAAGAGCACAACCCTGAGGCACACCAATGGTCACTATCCTTTTCTGAGACACGGCTCCATCATACACAACTTTCAGAGAGCCAATGTCCAATCCATCTAACCAACATACTATTTCTATCTTCTGCAGCTTGTACATCAACTTATGTAGTAATCTATCCAATACTTTTTGCAGTCTAAGAATATATCATTGTATTTCTCCATTATCAAACACATTTGTCACTTTATCATAAAACATAAGCAGGTTGCTAAAACAAGACCTGCCCTTCACAAATCTATGCTGACCATCATAGAGAATCATATGTTCATCAATCCAAACCTGTATTCTATATCTAACCAATTTTTCCAACACTTTGATCTGCAGATATACAGATCAGTCTATGATTGGAAACTTCTGTTCTTGAACCATGCTTGTGTTGAGGTATCATTTTGCCTTTTTTTCCACTCCTTAGGAACCTTCCCCACTGCAAGACAATTATTAAATAACCAGGACAAGGGCACGGCTAACTCTTTTGCACATTCTTTAAAAAATGCGTGGTAATAATATGTCATCCATTCCGAAACATCAGAAACAAAAGGGGTAGAGGGCCTTGGTCAATACACTGGGACCTCAGATTATAGGCATTAGTGAGACCTGGCTATCAGAATCAGATGTACTAACTGGTATTGAGTGTAAAGGGTACAGTATTTTTAGGAAGGATAGACAGGATAGGAGAGGAGGAGGCATGCTGCTAATGATATCAGATGACTTGAATCTAGGTAGTGTTGAGACCTATGATTGTGGTACTAGTAACAATATTTCATGTGGCAGTGAATTTGAAACCATGAGGTGGAATCTAACAAGATCAACTGCATAGTTGGGTTTTGTTACAGACCTGGTGGATCAGTTGCTAGTGATGAAATGCATCACCAAATAGAGACAATGGATGTGAAAAGAATAATCATGGCAGTAGACTTTAATTATCCAAATATTGATTGGGTAGCAGTAAAATCTCATGAGAAAAATGAAACTGAATTTATGGAGCTGTTGCAAGACAACTTCCTCCAGCAGCATGTGACAGAAGGAACTTGAGGTCAAAGTGTGATAGATTTGTTTATAGCATCAGAGGGTGTTTCAGTTAAAGACGTAACTATTCTGCCTCCAGTTGATGACAGTGATCATGTGGTACTCACTTGGTAAGCAACTATGTTTATCAATGTTCCATTCAGAAGAGGTTAGATGCTGAAATACAAAAGGGAAATTATGACCAACTGAGGAATATACCGAGTTCAATAGAATGGTATCGATTGCTGGATGGGAAGAATATACATCGCATGAGAAGCACTTAAATACTTAAATGAGGCAATATCAGAATGTGTCCCAAGAGTTCGAAGAATAAATAAGATAGAAGTCAAATGGATGTGTAATCTTATTAAGCAAGAGATTCGTAAGAAATGGATGATGTGGAAAGAATACTGTGTGCATAAGGATGATGTCCGTTACGAAAATTATAAGCAGCAGGCTAGAAGAGTGATAACTGTTGTATGGAAAGTTAAGTTGGAGTATGAAAAGAAACTGTCTCTGCAAGATAAAGACAACCGACAAGAATTTTATCAATATGCTGCAAGCAAAAGAAAGAATAAACGTGAAAAAATAATTCTTCTGGATGCAGATGGTGTGAGGGTGACAGATGCAGAAGAGGTTGTTCAACTATTGTGCCCATTTTGCTAAAAGCTACCAACCTGGTGTACACAACATTGAGTTCACTGCTACCTCTTCATTGAATGAAGAGAAGGTATTAGAGCTGTTGCACAAACTGAATAACAATTCAGCAATAGGGACTGATGGGATATCAGCATGGGGAGTGCTAAAAGAGTGTTCAGCTGAACTGGCTATTCCTTTTACCAGACTATATAATTCGAGTCTCAGAACGGAAGATTCCACAAGAATGAAAAGAACGTATGGTAATCCCATTGCACAAGTGTGGTGCAAAGACCAATATAAAATTATCAACCAATCAGTATCTTAAAAGTGGTGGTGAAAATTTTGGAAAAATTGGTTAGGACTAGCATTCAGAAGTGGGTTCACAGTGATTCTCTACTTTGCAATGAACAGCATGGATTTACTAAGGGAAGGTCATGTTTTAGCAACTTGCTCACATTCTATAATAATGTTACTGTTGAGTTAGACAAGGGGAATGGATATATACCATGATACTTTTGGATTCTGCTAAGACTTTTGACAGAATACAGCATGGAAGGCTGTTGCATAAATTGGAGAATATGGGTTTTGATTATAAAATATTAGAATGGATAAGAGGATAGCTGACTGATAGATATCAAAATGTGGTATATGGGGAACATGAGTCTCCAAAATTTAAGGTAACCAGTGGTGTATCTCAAGGATCAGTCCTTAGTCCACTGTTATTCAATATGCACATTAATGACATTGGGAAGAATTTGACGGGCAACATACTGCTATTTGCTGATGACGATGCAAAGATAGGGTAATCAGGAATACAGTTGATATACAGTATTTGCAGAATGATTTGAATAGGCTGGAATTGTGCACATGGGAAAATGGATGCCAATTCCATGTCAATAAATGCACATGATTATATTTGTGAGATTATGCTAGAAGAAACTGATCAGGCTAAGAGATCTTGTGTTAGTAGATAGCAAGTTGAAGTTCATAGGCCACGTAGTAAAGATTGCAAATATAACTGAAAAGAAATTGCAATGCTGAAAAACTTTAACATGTAAAGATAAGGATGTCATTTTGCATCTTTACAAAGGCCTTGATAAGACCCTTGGACTACTGTGCACAAGTCTAGTCTCCTGGTTTCCGTTGTGATTCTGATACAGTGGAAAGAGTGCAAAGGAGTGTGTTAAAAATGATATCACGATAGTGGAATACTGATTATGAAGACAGATTGAGAATTTGTAGACTGCAGACACTAGCAAACAAGAAAAAAGAGGGGTGATATGATTGAGATTTACAAATTTATGAAAAGGTAATATAGGATTTCAGTAGATGAAATTTTTCATCTTATGGAGGGCAGGGAAAGGACAAGAGGGCATTCTTGGAAGCTGAGAATGAATCCTGATAAGAAGGGGTGAGGGCTAGATTTTTCTCTGATAGGGTGCTGCATGATTGGAATAGATTGCCATTGGATGTTGCATGTGCAAGCAGTGTGAATGAATTCAAGTATGATAGCTGGTGTGTGTAGTATGTGGCCTCCCTCAATGAGTCCCTAAATCTCTGGAGATCTCTCTTAATAATAATTCCCACAGACTTATTAACATCAAATAGAGCAACACTTGATACACCTCTGATTCTTTCGCCTTTAATTCTCGCCTCCCTTCTACATGTTGCACAGCATCACCCACATCTCTATGATATACACTGATGAAATGTTCATTAAATAATACCACTATATCATTTGCTGTGGTTACTCTGCTACCATAACTATCCACCAGCATCAATCTGCCATAATGGAGGCATGGTTGGCTGAGTGGTTAGCGTATCCGCTCTCCAGCCAAAAGGCTGCGGGTTCGAATCCCGCCGTGGGCATGGATGTTTGCGATTGTCCGTGAAAGTACTAGTGGTGGTAGTCGGCAGTAGATGGCGCTGGTGTTATATGATGAAGGTTGGTGGAGTAGTGAAACGAGGAGTTGTAAAGTAGATGCCCTACCTCAATGAGTCTTTCAACTCCCTGGAGGTGTGACGTAATAATAATAATAATATTTCCTCTTGCTTGCCATATAGCAGAAAAATTCCCTTGGATTAGCCCGTTCCTTCCTTCTATGCAAAGCATATGATATTCTATTGTATGTTTTTATTGTACTACCTGTAAAACATGTCTTATGCACTTTATTTTTTTTACCACACCTTTAATGATTGAGTCACCATATAAAGCAACCTTATCATCCTAAGATATTTGCTTCTTATTAACTTCTTTATCATTTACATTAGCTATGCTCTTCTTTAAACGTTCAATTTTGTTCTCCATACACATAACCTCACTCCTCATTTTATTAACTCTTACCCAAGCTCTTCACATCACTTCTATTATTACTGCTGCAAGCACTTCCATCCATTTTCCAATTATTCCTGGTAACACCATTCTCAAATTTGGAACGTCCTTGCCTTTCATTGCGCTTCTCACATACTATAATATGTTCATTTTTATCGTTTGATCTAGCACTCAATAAATTAACATTTTCAGATGCATACATAAAATAATTGTAACATCTTATCCACTCAACGTCCAAGGAAAAACTTGATCACTAAGTTGAGACCTTCCACACTTGATGGCATATACTTCTTTGCTACCATTTTTGTGATGTTAACTAGCACTTCCCCATTAATCAAAATAACAACTGATGTGAACACTTTTAAAAGCACATTATATCCAGCATGGCTATCATACAAAAGGACCAATATACAAATCTATACAATATAATTTAGAAGGGGAAAGAAACTTTTTTTTTTTTTTTTTTGGCCACACACTGAAGATGAACTTTCAACTTTTCTACAATGGATAAATAACCTTTACCCACACATCCAATTCACTATGGAAAAAGAAAACTCTGGTACTTTACCATTTTTGGACATCCTCCTTACTAGAACGTCTTCTAGTACCTTATCTACAAGCATCTTTCGAAAACCAACATTTACTGGCAGATACATTCACAAAAAGTCTGCGCACCACATGTCTCAAAAATTTGGCATTCTTAAATCTCTAATTCATAGAGCACAAAGTTTGCTCTTCCCCAATAATCTTACAACAAGAACTTTCCATCATTAAAAAGTTAATGGAATTAAATGATTACAACTCCAATCAAATCCAACAGATACTTGATTCTTATGTTCCAACACCTACAGTTTCTTCAACAGTCCACAGAGTTCCTATTCCATACATTCCAGGAATCTCAGAACCTATAGGTAGAATTCTGAAAAGTATCAATTGATTCCAACATATATTCCTATCAACAAAATTTCTTTATTACCTTCTACAAAGGATAAACTGTCTTCTCTATCTTTGGCTGGCGTTTACCAAATACCTTGCAAATGCGATGTCTCTTATTTTGGACAAACTGGCCGTTCTTTGGAAAAAAGAATAAAAGAACATTAATATTATGATTATTTGCTATAATCAGCTATATATTGATTATAGCAAACCTCTGAAGTCTGGTCTGGTGCAGCACAGTATTGACTCTACTCAGTGTCCAGTGGGATAAAGGAGTTCTTCCTCCATAGATGCAGATTCAAATATGAACGCTTATTCATATATACACTGACTGAATTTAAATAGAAATGACTATGTCTCTCTCAAAGATCTGGGAGACTTATCTTATGTAAAAAACCATTTGTCTTAATAGATTAAATTTGTTATTTCTATTATTTCCTAGCACGCGGTAACAATTGTATTTTAATAGGTGATCCACCGAACGTTTTGCTTGTATTCCATTCCTATTACTGTTACAGACACTGAAGATGTACTATTAATTTTAGTACAAAATATCTGTCCTTTTACTAATTAAAGATATCACTGTAGTTTTTTACGTGTTGATTTATTATTCATATTAGAATTGGAGATGTCAAGCTTAGCTCTTTGTTTTATGCAGATGATGTACTCCTGAACCCAACCAATGTAAGTCTTTGCATGAAAATTAGCAATAAAAAGACCACAAAGTATGAAAATAGGTAGAACAGAAACATAGAAAACTTCAGTTGTATTCTCAATGGAATCTGTAAAATATTTCAGCTATTTGGACAATTTTAGTGAAGATAGAAAATTAAATTTGGAAATAGTGAATAGAATAGGCAAATCTAGTATGGAGGATAGCTAGTTAAATAAATTTATGTGGAATAAAAGAGAAATTAGCCAAAACAAGAAACTTGTAATACACAAGACATTCAAACCAGTTTTAAGTTATGGATCTGAGATTTGGATTGGAAATAAAGCACTAGATCAAAAACCACATATGTGAGAGTTTTGAGAAAAATTAAGGGAGTGAACAGATGGCATCAATGGCAGAATCATAAAAAAAAATGAAGATATTAGAAAGGAACTTGATATTGTTAGCATTCAAAAATATGTGAGCAAATATATCGCCTCCGTAGCGCAATTGGAAGAACAACGGTACATTGCGCCCTTCGATTCGAATAGTCCTAAGTTCAATTCTCGTCGCGATGGGAGGAATCTTTATCTGGACGATTTCAATCAAAGGTGAGTTAGCCGATCTCATACGGAGGTAGCAGGGTTTTTTCTCCCGGAAACTCAGGTTTTTCATCCTACATACAGACAAATCGGCCCTTCAGAACATACGCAATTTACAGACAAAAAATACAAGTTGTGGTAGTGGTGGAGGCGAGCGGTAGATGGCGTTGATGGAGATGATTCGTACTAGAGGTTCGGTGTAGTGGTTGAGACAGTTGTAGGTGTCCTCCCGCGATGAGTCTTCGGACTCCTTGGAGGTGTCAGGAATAATAATAATAATAATAAAAACTAACCTAAGGTGGTATATGGCCACTTAAATAAAAGGAAAAGTTAGCAAAGCAAATATGAAGACTAAGGGCTCAGTGGATTGATTCAGTCAGAGGCTCTTAGAAGCACAAAACATTAGATATGACAATATTGGAGTGCTGATAAGTAACAGACTAATTTGGAGGAAAATTGTTAATAGGAGAATAATAAAAATATAAATTTAATCACGTAGCACTGTCATAGTGGCCTGAACACCTTCAGGAAACTGATAATGGTGAAATTAAATATAAGCAATGAATTTTTAAAAAATCTTATTTCTTTTATGTTTCTAGTATGTTTATTATTTTATATATTTCAATATTAAATAAATGAGGCTGAATAAGAGATGAGCCCAAAAAATAGTCTGACAGTAAAAGAAAAAAAAACTGATAATCATTTGTTTTGCTCCAAACAAAAAATCACATTTTATGTACAGTAAAATACAAAGAACATTTTTCAGTCACATAATTTTCATAAATCACAAAAGATCAAGTACTTGTGATCTCAGTAAAGAAGAGAAAAATAGTTCATTTGCACTAAAATGTTTGGTGCAAGATATATTAAGTTGTGGAACCAGATTTCCAATGTCATGAGACTCTGGAGAGGATCCAGATGAATGACTAAGGCACTATCAGGAATGGAATGGACTGGAATGGTAGGAAGATGTTAATGAAACAGAAATTGCTAAATTTGGTAGACAGGTCAAAGAGACAATAAGATCACGATGTTTAAGTTAAAGGGACTTTACAGCTTTAATACAGAAAGTATTATACAGAATAGGGTGAAAAAGAAAATTAAAAGCCATTCCTGGTGTAAATTGGGTAAGGAAATGAGAAATGGATTTTTTTATATGGAGTGATGAGAAAATGGAATGCACTGTTGGAGTGTTGTGCTCGGAGTGGGAAGGAGTGCTTTAAGTTCAATACCATAGCCATGCTGCTGGTGAGTGAATATGCCATAATTACCAACTCCATGGAAATCTACCATTAAGATGTGAAAGGATTAAAAACTGTTTAATTCTTACAACATTTTGTCTCATTCACAGAAACAGCTTCAGGGAGAACAATATAAACTTGGAACACATGCACACAGGCAACATAAAAATAAGTGAAACTCGTGAACAAAAAAATAATCCTAAGGGGCACACTGAGTTCCTGCTGGAGGCCCCAGTTGTAATCTAAGATCTCTAAACTTAATGTTTCCCATATTCTGAGGTTTTATGCAATCCATATTTATTCAGATTAAAATCGGTTTTCGAGAGTAGCTGCAGATTCTAAAAAGTGGACTTTATAACATTGAACTGACAGTTCCGCTTACCTGCCCATTCATATGATCTATTCGAGTCCTCCTGTAAAGCCAAAGTGATAACATCTATTTGACTCTGCATTGCTCTCCCCAATTTTGCATCATCTGCATACTCATCCCAATATCATTAATATACAAAATGAACAACAATGGCCCCAATATGTGCTGCAGGGGATCCAATCCTCTGCAGAACATCACACACGAGTTCATTTCACCCTGATGAGGATGCAACACTCTTATAAACTGTTCACTGAATACCTCAACAACGTCTTCTCCAGCACTTACCATTCTATCATTTTAATCTTGTATACCGTAATAAATACCATAATCATTTTTTCTTTTACTTGCCACATATCTGTAAAACTCTACAGTTTTTCTTGGCCTGATTTGCTAATTTCTACTCATACTGTAGTTTTGCTGTTCTTACTAACTGAATCACCTTTCTGGCCTGCTCTTTATACTCTTCATGCAATTGATTGCTACCACTCATCTTACTCATTTCACAATCCATACAGTGCACTGACATCCCAAGCTTCAAGACAGAGTACAATACCATCCTTCAATGGAACAAGGAAAACCTGACACCTTAAAATGTTACCAAAAATGCAGTCTTCCAAGCTCACCTACCCTTACCCTTGCTAATGCAAAAATCTAGGCATTCTTATCTGCTGAGGATACTACTTTTCACTCATCCAGCTATTAACTCCATAAAAATCCAAAATCCATCACTCCATCCTTAAAAAACAGTTCACTTTTGGAGTGGCACACCCAAAACATCCCAAAAATTCTTGGTGTCCAGAGGAAAGCAATTTAGTTGATGGATAATCCCTTCCTTACAGACTTATTTCAGCTGCTATCTCACACTTCTTCAGCTGTCTTTGCTACAAGTACTTCTGTGACCACCGTAAGACATTGTATAAAGTAGTTAACCCTAAGTATTTGGTACCATAGGTGGGAAAATGTAGATAATCCAATTTCACTACTCTAGAGACTAAATTTTACTTTTTTACAAGCCACTTCAAATCCTCAAGTAAGCAGACAATCTTCATCAAAATCTCCAACACTGTCATTTTCTTTCTCCTTCAATTTATCATGCCACTGCAAGTCAGTCTGTTTCCTTAAGTTATCAATCTCCTGTTCTTCAAATTCCATACATCTACTTTTTGAAAACGATGTAATGGAGGACTTATGGAATAAGAGAAATTAGCTAAACATCAAACTAATAATATACAAGACAATTTTCACTTATGAATCTTATGTACGGTTTTATTTTTGTATTAGAAATAAAACTCAAACAAGAGTTCTTGATGAAAATGAACAGATTGCATATCATGTTAAAAATGAAGACAGCAGAAATTAATTATGCTCGATTCAACATGTGAGAATGTGAGGGATCACTTGGGAGGGGGGGTCAATGAAATGGATGTTAGGAAAAGTCTCAAAGGAAGACCAAGATTTAACTGGACTGAAGCATTTAGTAGTTGCAAGATCTGGTGATAAGTAACAGATTAATTTGGAAGAAACTTGATCAGAACTAGTAATAAACTTATTCATGTAGCACTATTGCAGTAGGAACAGTATGGGTTCTTTACTTTAACCATACACTTGGACAGCTTTCTAACTCATCTGCTTGTGGAATTTATGTACCTCAAACGAGTTCCCTGGGAGAACATAATGAAATGTAAAAAGAACACAAATCAAGTTTAGCTTCAAAGGAGAAACAATTATTTGGCAGAAATCCAAAAACTCTACATCTGATAATTGCTACATAAGAAAGTTCAAAGAGGTAGTATGAGAAATGATTTGTTCAATCATTTTAGTGTAATAAAAATTGCAGTGGAACATACAGTTCACTCTGATAAAGCAGCTTAACTGAGAAGAGATGAGGTATGAAAGACAATATCTACTAGATCAACAAATATGCCTGGATTTCACATCATTAATACAAAATTGTTATAACACATTTGGCACTGTTTGGTGCTATCCTTAAATACGCACTTTCATTTTTTAAGTCACTTCATACACCATACACAAGCACGAGGCAGCTAAGCATGAAGCAGCGTTGCAATGGTCTTTACTTATTGAATGATGCTCATAATAGCATGTACTGAAATCTTAAAATTTTCTGCAAACTTGATCTTGAAAAAGCAGATGTGCAAAAGGATATTTTGCAGAATTGGTGAATTTAATAAATTCAAGTAACTGATATGGGCATAAGTGACTATCACTGTAACACAAAAAATAACCACAAAAGCTTACAGATAGTTACAAGTTCGTTTTCTAGAAAATTTGAAACTTTTTTCCTAATAAAAAAAGGTTCCATCTAAAAAAAAAATTATCCAACCAATCTGATGTTTTTTACTCTGATCACCAAAGAAAAGCCCATACATGAATAAAAATAAAGATCTCAATATAGATTTGATTTTGGCGGGTGCAAGTCATTAACAATCATTAAAAGATTAGAACTTAAGCTTTTGGGGGGAGGGTAATCTACGTAAGCTTAATACACTATTTCAGGAAAGACCAATTATTTCTTAATTCAGTTTCGCATACAAAAATTAAGATAAATGGGACAATAAATATAAAAGATCATATCATGTAAGTATCTTCCATTTACTATACGAAATAAATGGAAAACAGAATTCTAAAAATTCCTTTAGAAAAACGCTGGAATGAACATGGACTCCTCACTAATATATTACTCAAATAATGATCGCACTTGAAACAATTACAGGCCTAGCGCATAATATATATATATACACACACACACACACACACACACACACACACGAAAAAGCTTTAATGAATTCTGAAAAAATATATATATATACATTTATATCACACATACAACACACACCTCAAAAATATGTCGCATATCATTCAACTTTGGTTCACTTTAAAAATACTGAAGAATTACAATCCACCGTGCAAATGAAAAATTAGTAACAGTTAAAGGGTTAAGTGCGAGATTTAAATGGCGTGAGGACGACTATTAGAATCTAACGCAGGATGAAAGTAAATACATGTATCTGCTATCCAAAGTAATCACTTAAAACATTCCACAGGCAAATAGTAAGATTAATTAGGTTCAATAACCAAGAAAAATAAATAAATAAGCATTAGAATTTTCATTACGTTGACTTCAATGGAACTTGAAATTGTCTATAATAGGTATATGGTTATGGCAACTGGATGTCAATTACAAACAGCAAAAATATTTTATTCACGAAATATTAGATGAAAAGGGCATTCTCAAATAGGTGCTTCAATTACATTCACGAAATAACTAAAGAAATTAATTTTAATGGCGCCGCTAAGTATTACACGAGGTCAGTTAAAATTACGAGCAGCCCTACAACTGACAGCAATTTCTAAACATACAAACACGCTATCAACTCTGCTAAAAAGACTAACTTATATTTCATAGTGATATGATAATCACATAAAAACTGTATTAATTACGATATACCAAATTCAATTATTGTGAAGAAATTGGAAATGAACAGAAAATAGAAATAAACAAACCAGATTATCATATGCAATGTATTGCATGGAAAACCGATGGCACTTACCTGAGTATAATCACAGTTGAATGTGTGTATATATATATATGTATATATTTTAAGATAAACGCTTTAAATTTTGTTCATAAAAAGGAAAACAATTAAATAGAGTAACAAAACATTTCACCAAAATAAAATACCGCATAGCTAAGCACCCGCCATACTTAAGAACTGGATTTCAAGGGGCGTATTGACCATGCGCAACAAGTATGCGTGTTTCCGAAGGTCATTTTTTTTTTTTTAATGAAATTAACATGACGTGCTTTTGCGGAAATAAACATAGAAGCTAACGCCGGAAATACCCCGCACAAAAATTTAAGTTACTTTTGGTTTTCACAGTGATAAACATAAATTTGACACAAAGCATAATAGTAGAGATAATAAAATAATTTAAATGAAATATCTTTTAAAATTTCAGAGTAGAGTAGAGTTAAAAAAACCATTTTTTAAATGTGAGTGCAGTTTCCTGGTTCTGTTATTATATAATTAGAAGCGATTTTATGCAGAACTAATAATTTCATCATAGGGAAAACAGGATGCATTTGTGCGTGATGAAACTTCTACCAACTCTCCTCCCAATTAACAGAATTATGGCAAACCAGAAAATATAACTACATTTAAAAAGATATATTTCGGTGATTACACCACATTTTTTTATTATTCAGTTATACAAAATACTGAAATAATAGTTCCCGACAAGTTTCGTAAATCGTAGGATTTACATCTTCAGGGGGTAAATAGTATAACTTAAAGTTTAAACAAGAGAATTAATAAATACAAATCATAACTGTCTGGCTATTCATAAACTCAAATAACAGAATGCAGATATAAAACGTTATTGACGTTGAACAATATTGGACGATGTCACGTGTTCTTGTTCTCGTTCATACAGTACTGAAAAGTCTCCTGGAAGATACAAACACCTACAAACCCTTAGACAGAGACCCGACTTGGCATACACACAAAAAAACAAATGATCTAATAAAAAAAAAAGTGCCTCTCTGGACGGAAGAACTTAAAAAATACTTACAATCAAAACATCCTTTGATACCAAGAATATATGGTGTTCCAAAGATCCATAAGACAGATATACCTTTAAGACCAATAGTAGATGGAAGAGATTCACCGACTTCCAGCTTGGCGAAATACCTCACCAACATGATCTCGCAACATTACGTAGGCTGTTCAATAAGTAATAAGACTATATTTATACAGAAAACAGATTACCTTTAATCGTCATCATTTACATGGTCCTTTTCGAAGTAACTACCGTGAGACGCGATGCATTTGTCCTAATGTTGCGTCCACTTCTTAATCGCATGTGAGAGTCCGTTTTTTGCGAGTTCTTTCAAAACCGCCTCCGTAGCTTTTGCACATGCTTTGTTGCTTTCGAAATGGCGGCCTCTTAGTGGTTTCTTGAGCTGGGGAAACAGCCAGAAATCGCACGGTGCGAGATCAGGACTGTATGGAGGGTGTGGTAGGATATCTGTGTTGTTCTTCTGCAAAACATCCACTACACAACCTACATTGCTTCATCGTGGAAAGCTTCGCGTATCATGTTAAAAGTGTCCAGTGCCGATTTTTGCAAACACACACAAAATTTAATCGCATAACGCTGTTCCAAGGACGCTTCCATTTCGAAGACTGGTCGCACCTCGTAGGCGCGCCGATGAGCAGTTGCGTTTAGTCACGTGACACTCTGGCACATCAGCACGTATACGCCATCTATCAACCTCTTTTGTTAATACATACAGCAACATTTCTTTATTCCACAGGAATTAATATTGTGATGAGTGGTTTCGCCACAGTAAAATTAGTCTTATTACTTATTGAACAGCCCACTTAGGAAAAATATCTTCCTCCATAAAAAATAGTAAACATTTCATAGAAAAAGTGAAAGATATACATATTGGTCCAACAGACATAGCAAGTCTAGACATTATCAGCTTGTTTACAAACGTCCCAAGACAAGAAATTTTGAATCTCCTAGAAGACCTCTTCCCTGCGGACATCTTAAATCTTTTTTAACATTGTATAAACAATACTTTTTTCACCTATCAAGACAGAATCCGGGAACAAAAAGAAGGACTGGCCATGGGTTCATCATTATCACTGGTATTAGCAAACCTATTTATGGAAAAATTTGAAAAGAATTACCATAAAAAACCAAAAATATGGCTACGCTATGTGGACGATATTTTCATCATATTAATGAAACAACAGATGAACTTATCAATTTCAAAGATTATCTCAACAATTTTTACAACACCATAAAGTTCACTTTAGAACAAGAAGAAAATAAAAAACTTCCTTTTCTGGATATTCTATTAGAAGTTAATGAAGAAAGTAAACTCTCCTTCTCAGTATATAGGAAGCCGACAAATACTGGAAGATTTCTAAATGCAACCTCACACCACCATCCTTCACAAAAAATAAGCTTAATTAAAACTCTTCGAGACAGAGCATACAATATCTCCAGCACACAAGAAAGATGTAATGAAGAACTAAAATACTAAAATACTTAACACAAATCCTCCAACAGAATGGATATGAAACAAAAACCATCAAGAGAATCCTTAAAATGCCTCCAACTAACAACACAATAAAACAGGATTACAAAAACGCAATCTCGCTTCCTTATATCAAAAATGTTACAGATAAGCTAGCCAAATTAATGAACAAACACAACATAAAAGTAGCCTATGGAAAAAAAAATCTCAAGATTCCTATATCCACCAAAACCACCTCATTATCCTCTTAAAAAACCCGGAGTCTACAAAATCCATTGCTCTTGCGCGATTTGCTACGTAGGACAGACGGGAAGATCTGGAGAAATACGCATGGCTGAACACCAAAAAGACGTACAATACAAAAGAGAACAAAAAACGGGTCTTGCTTTCCATACCATTTCCACTGGACACGATGTACTCTGGCAAAAAACGACGATGTCATACATAGAAAACAACAGTTATATAAGAAAATTTAAAGAAGCTGCTAATATGCTAAACAACCCAACCCAATGCAATAAAAATCAAGGTTGAATTCTCCATCAAGTGTGGTCAGCTCTAATAAAAAATCTACCTCAATCTGAGCTCGGACTGTATGAACGAGAACAAGAACACGTGACATCGTCCAGTATTGTTCAACGTCAATAACGTTTTATATCTGCATTCTGTTATTTGAGTTTATGAATAGCCAAAAGGTTGATTTGTATTTATTAATTCTCACTTTAAATTATACTATTTACCCCCTGAAGATGTAAATCCTACGATTTACGAAACTTGTCGGGAACTATTATTTCAGTATTTTGTATAACTGAATAATAAAAAAATGTGGTGTAATCACCGAAATATATCTTTTGAACCAATTAGCCACATAAGCCTACGCCTGCAATAACTACATTTATAACACTGGTATTATAAATTGGTTGGTAATAATCAGCTTAAATGTACTTCCTACTTCCCGATTGAGACGGAACTGTTTGTTTAGAAAACTCTTCAAGAGAGTTAGGTAGATTTGTAAGTTGACTCTAAGGAATTTAAAATAAAAATAAATAAAATTATGGTCTCTGAAGATACAGAAAAGTGATATATTTATGGCATTGCAGCGGTAAGGAATGTTAAGCATTCTGTAAAGCAAGACAATCGAAATATCGTATTTGTTAAAATTTCCGCATATATATCACGATGTGCCATGTGCTTAGATTTTTCGTTCAAACAAAAGATTTTTCTTATTAAAAAAAATACCATTTTAATTAGTAACATATGTCATTTTATATATACGTTTCACCAAACGTTTCTATGAATGTGATGACATGTAAGTGTGTTTGTCTTTTTCCTACTGGTGACACCATATTATTGCATTATATTGAACAGCAGTTAAAACCAGAGATGTTGATCGTACTTACTCATCGAGAGATTTTTCTTTAATCGATTTATTTATTTATTTCGCATGATGATACAATGGCCCGTAGCCCCTTTTACGGGGAGGCATGGCACCATCTCAAAACCCCTATTTTTATCCGGGCTCAGGACGGTCATAGCTGAGGAATCAAGCCTATGACTGGTAGGGCCCGTCTTAAGTATTCATGACTGAAATCCGTGTGTGTTCACGGGGCCGGTTTGCCTGTTCTGGGGGGACGAAAAACACGAGTTTCGGGTGAAAAAAAAAAAAAGCTACCTTCATATGAGACCGGCTAACTCACCTTTCGGCGAAAGGTGAGTTATCCGGTCTTAACCTAGTTAGCCGGAATTATAATAATCCGTAGAACTTGAGGCCCACGATTGGCTTAGAAAACTATAATTTTAGCATTAACTTTATGGCTAAAAATATATACTGTATATTCTTGTGTTTAAATTCGAAGTGTTCAGTTTGCCTGATTGCAGGATTCTTCGAGAAGAAAATCCTTCCACTTCCACGAGACCGACTAAATCACCATCTGGAAAGCTCTGATAAAAACTTCCTCGCATCCTACACGGGATTCCAACTTCGTCGAAACCGAATAAGATATGGAGGCTCTCAATAATAATAATAATAATAATAATAATAATAACACCTTTAATTGAAAAACCTTGGCGAAGATTCTTCGCATCCTAAACAGGATTCGAAGTCAGGTCTTTACAAGGAAAGGGTTTAGTCGGCTAGTTAGCCGGTCTCATGGAGACCTCCAATGATAATGGTGATGATGAAAACGCTCAATTACAACAGTTTTGTTTCAGGCGCCAGTATAGCTATTGTATATATTGTATATATAATTCATTATGATGTAAATAATTGCAAAAGTTAATAATAAAGTTATTAAAAAAAAAAAAAAGTATAGCTAAGTGGAAGTGGTGTGTGTCGTCCACGGCGCTAGAGCGTCCGAAAAAAGAACGTCACAAGCTCTACTCTAGTCGCCGATTACAGAAACTTTTAGTAAGCCTTTTTTCGACCAGTTCCCAAGTTATGATGAACGACGCCATTATACAATAATGCTATTCTGAAACCCATCTTTTATCATTTTTATTATACTTATTTTCTTCACGTCCGCGTAGTTAGCCTAGTGGCTATGCGCTTCACAACCATATGCCTGGGGAAGGAGTGTCCTAGGTTCGATTCCGGTCGACGACATGATAGACTTAAAGATCTTCCTTAGCCATAGCCAAGTTAGACGGTCTTGGGCGTGGACAGCATCACCCCCCCCTCAGTTCATCTGGGGATTTTCATCCCGCAAGCAGACAAACCGGCCCCGTGAACACACACGGATAGCCATGAATATCGCCCTTAGGGGATGCAGCAGAGGAGTGGCGAACCAGCTGCATTAATACGCCAGTAACCCCTCATTAAGAGGGGACACGACCCGTCCTAGGACGGACGAGAAGGATAGGATAGGATTTGTTTCACTTCTTATTAATTTCCTGTCACGCATACATTCAATTAAATTTATATTATCTTTGTATTATCTTAAATGCGTATGCTGAGTAGGTGTGTGCGAAGAGCTTAGTAAAATAAAATAAAAATAAATAAACCCTCTAATAATATCTTTTATTTCATTATGAGGAGTGGGCAGAGCTCTTTAGGGCTAACAGATATGTGAAAATCGGAGTCGTCTCACTCTTTAGCCATCACGGAAACCGGAGTCCATAGCTGGTAATGATTTCAGAAGCAGCATTTGAGCGAGAGTACAACAAGCAACTGCTGCCATCTTGTCATATTGAACCTCAATATTCTAATTACTGTGTTTGGTGTGAGCTCGATTTTTCTGACATGCTGTTAAAAACCAGTGTTTCTGGGAGATGAAAAAACAAACAAATAAAATACTAATCGGAAATGACTAAAAAGAGAGGGGGGATGCACAAGGAAGTTCCTCTAGTCTGCGACTGGAAGTAGTCTTTCTTCTCGTAATTTAGCATTAAGGTGCAAGAAACGTTCGCACAAAGATACATAGACACTCCGTAAAATAAAACAAATGGAACATAAAATTCTAGGCTGCCAGAACAGACACCATTATAGATTCGATTCTTATCAACTAAAAGGTTTTTTTTTTTTTTTAAGGCGGTTCCGATTTAGTCGACCCTCGGCACAACCAAATAGATTTTTCTACAGGAAATTCAGGTTTTTTAACACAACTCAAAAATGTCAACCATAAAACTCACATTGTTTCGAACAACAGTACTAGTTAGGATTTATTCGTGACACCTCCAAGGAGTCTGAAGACTCATCGCGGGATTACGAAAATTGCGGCAGTAATACTCTGTAGTAGTACTACTGTCGCTGTAACTGCACACACTAATTGCCAAAAGTCAGGGCTAAAGTAACTCTGCTTACTCTCTGTGGTGAATGAAAAAACTATATGTATTTTATTTTTCTGGACAATAATTCGCAATGTTTAAAAGAAACTAAAATATGCTCCGATCAGAAATATGTACGACATTTCTTGGATTTCCAATAGGACGTCCTCTTTTATGCATATGCTAAGTTTTAGATATTTCAATTGCAAGTGAATGGGAAGTGTTAATAAGATACATCGCATTTTAACCCTTCTGTCAATTAGTGGGCATAAAATATAATGTATAGTGTATATCTATACATACACGAGACGCTCCGATATTATCAGCGAATCATGCTCTCCGATGGTTACCAAAGTATAACGAAAACAATCCATTTGAGAAAAACATCGATCTATTTGATATTTATTTCATAAAGTAAATAAAAAGCGAACAAAAACTTGTTTATGTTCATTTTCTGATCGAAGAAAAGTAAATATCCATCATTCCCTGCGAAATTTTAAAGTATGCCACCTATTGTTATCATTAACGCAAACCGTATCTTAAAAAAATAAAATAAAATAAATAAATAAATAAAATACAACTGTTGGAAACAGTGGTAGAACCAGGTAAACTACAAAACTCAATATTGGCCGGCATTCCAGACTTGCAGTAGACTAGTAGTGGAGAGAGAGGGAGAGAGAGAGAGAGAGAGAGCACTTCGAAAGCGACACCTACGTTTTATATCTGAATGGGAAATGATTTTTTGTATTGAATTAACCTTCTTGCTTTTTAGCAGACCTGTTAAACATGTTGACATTTATTCCAAACCTTCATTGAAAGGGTAATGCCGTTTAGATTTCATTTTTGTCATTGGAATTACTGCCAATGTGTGAAAAGGAGTCTGTAAGAGATACCGGAATGCCGGCCACTGAATTAGAAGCTTTTATTTTACGTATAGGTATACGATTGCCAGTACCGATCCTCTTCAATTTCCTGCGCATAGTTCGGTGAGATATGAATCCGGAACAGCCTCCATTAAACGCTTCTTTCAGTTGCAGCACACAGGAAGTTCTGTTTGTCCGTACAAGCCTTCTCAGTGATCTCGTTTCTGAGATAAGCACTTTATCCAGCTCCGAAAGATCCTTTGTTTCTACCATTATCATCAACACTATTGACGATTACTGAGAAGCAGCATTCTTAAATTGTTGCCTAGATGCCCTAGAACATTAAGATTTTGCATTTACTGCATACGTGACATTTAAGTATGTCTGCATTAAAGTTTCTAATTCAGTGGCCGGTACCTGTAGAGAGAGAGAGAGAGAGAGAGAGAGAGAGAGAGAGAGAGGTCATCTTTTAAGCAGACTAGTCTCTTCTGGAGAACATCAAGCATTTAAAGAGAGGTTTACGGCGCACTATCAACAATGTGGGAACAGTATTGTAATATTTGAATAATTTGAGATTTATATAGTGTTAGAAGTTATACAGACAAGAAGTAGTGTCATGAACGGATAAGAAGCGGTGTCTTGGAGACTGAGACTACCTATGTGGTGTAGTTTAGGCCAAGAAGGCTGGAAGTGAAAGTCAGGTTTCGCTCAAACGTCTAGCCTTTCCTGGCATAAACACATCATACACAGAAGAGAAATCTAATTTTAAACAAAGATCTGAATGTTAATAACGAGAAGTGAATCTTTCTTAAGAAAAATATGTAAGCTTGTGCTTATACAGCACTGAATTTCATCAGATTGTCCTCATTTTTACCTCACTGAAGAACTTTTTATTTAAATGCCACGCAGGAAAGACTGATAGCCTTTAGCACATTAGCGTTAAATCGTGATTGGAGTAAGGATTGGATAATCTGGAAATCGTGCTCTATAGACAAAACATGAACTTTTTTTCTAAAACCACTTCAGACCTCCAAGCAGGTAATGAAATTCTTCTAGCACTGAAAGACATTTTAAGACATCCATGCCAGTGGTTGAATTCAAATCTGCAACCTATTGGTTGGAAAGTAGATATTCTAACTAATCTGCCATCCAGGTCGACAATGGTAAAGAGAGCAATATATTTAAAAAATCCTGAACCTTGAATAATTTGAGTGCTGCATCATTTTGTAGGGCGAAAAAAAAGAAGAACAGAATGTGCCTTAGCAATTATGAAGAGGATTAGAGATGTGAATGAAAGTCAGAATGTGGGGGGAAAGAACAGAATCAGCTGTACCTACATCAATAAAGAAATCCGAAGACTGAAAAATTCCATAATGGTAGCTTGGTAAACAGACGTTAATGCCAGATCCAATGAAATAAAATATAAATGTCACGAGAATTTATATAGCTCTTCACGACTTTGTATTCAAAGGTGAGTATGGTTAACTAGATCTACTGAGAACGAGACTGAGAATCCATATTGATGATGATAATTTATTTAATGGTAAATGTCCTGTCTATGACTTTCAAGGGATGCGATGAAAATTTGATGAAGTACTTTAACTTCACTTTCAGGTATTGGTTGGACATGGCTCTGTTTCTGTTTACACACACACACACACACACACACACACACATATATATATATATATACACACGAGGGTGGTCGAAAAAGTTCTCGTCTTCGACCATAATGGCAATATTATCGGCAAGATTTTTTTTTCTGTAATCTGTCCTAAGCAACCACAGTAGCACACTTAGAATTTAATCTTGGGGGGGGGGGATGAGTTCAGTGGGCGATTTCAGAATACACACTACACATCGCATACGATCTATGACTGGGCATCTGCAATGATCGCTAATTCATAAATAGTATAGAAGTAGAAGACACGACACAACATAAATTTAAAAAATGAGAATTTTAATTAGGAAAAGAATTTTGGAAAATTTTCTAGTGTTTTCCGTTTTTCTTTTTGGGAGGAAAGGCCCCCCTCTCTGGGTGCGCCACTGAGCATTCATGTGAAATTGCAAGTCATTCTAACATAGATTGTTTCATACAGCTGTCTGAAGCAAAAGTGTGGTCTGTATCCCTTGAAATGGATAAAATTGAGTATCGTACGGTTATAAAATTCTTTGTAAAAGAAGATTTAACGCCACAAGAAATTCATTCGAAATTCAAAAAAGTTCATGGGCACTCTTCTCCTTCGTTTTCGACAATTAAGAAATGGGCTGCCGAGTTTAAACGTGGCAGTACCAGCCTTGAAGGTGATCCACGTGAAGGGTGTCCAAAAAGTATAACAACACCAACCAGAAATCAATGATGAAGTGCACGATATGGTATTGGATGATCGGCGAGTCAAATTGCTGAGACTATAGGCATTTCAAAAGAACGTGTAGGATTCATTTAACATGAAGAATTGCAAATGAAAAAGCTTTGCGCAAGATGGGTGCCTTGCTTGCTTACAGCAGATCAAAACCGCACTCGCATGAAAAATTTCTGAGCAGGATTTGGAGCGTTTTAACAAGAATAAAAACAGATTTTGTGCGTCGATTTATTACTATGGATGAGACTTGGATTCACCACTACACACTGGAATTCCAACAGGTCAAAATGGACAGAAGCCGGTGGCTCATCCCCAAAGAAGATAAAGTCAGTTCCATCAGCAGGAAAGGTCATGGTATCGGTATTTTGGGATGCAAAAGCCATTTTGTTTGTTAATTATCTTGAAGAGGGTAAAACAATAACCGAGGAATATTATTCCGATCTTTTGACCAGACTAGACGAAAAAATTCGCGAGAAAAGACCCGGTTTGCAGAAGGAAAAAAAATCACCTTTCATCAGGACAATGCACCCGCCCACAAAGATGTTTTGGCAATGGGAAAATTAAGGGATCTGCATTGTTGCATATGAATTATTGGAACAACCATCCTATTCCCCAGATTTGGCTCCCTCTGAATTCCATTTCTTCCCAAAACTAACTTTTCCTCGCTTTTTCAGCGTTTTTCTTTGAATCAAGAGGTGATTGCAGCTGTAGAGGTATATTTTGCAGATCTTACTGAGAACCACTACAAGCAGTCGCGCATCCAGAGGTGGGCCAAAGGGTCTTGCTCCATCCCCCCAAAGAAAAAGGAAAAAAACTAGAAAACTTTTCAAAAATCTTTTCCTAATTAAAATTCATTTTTTTATTTACGTTGTATCGTGTCCTCTATTTCTATACTACCTTTCAATTAGCGATCATTGCAGATGCTCAGTCATAAGTCATATGCGATGCATAGTGTGTATTCTCAGATCGTCTACTCAACTCGCCCCCCTTCCCCAAGATCTTGAATGCGCTACTGACTACAAGGACGGATTAATGGTGCCTGGAACATAGTTGGAATAAATGTATCAGTCTCCAGGGAGATATATATATATATATATATATATATATATATATATATATATATATATATATATATATATATATATATATATATATATATATATATATATATATATATATATATATATATATAATATTGGTGTTGTATATTATATTATATATATATATATATATATAATATTGGTGTTATATAGTGTATCATAGGTGGCCTACTGCGATGAGTCCTGCAACTGGGGAGGTATTATATAATCATAATAAGGGCATTCAGGAAGGTAATGTTCCTTGCTCTTCTGTAAAACATTTGGAAAAGAATAATTTCAGGTGTCATTCTGATATTTGGGTAATGTTACAGTGAAATGAGATGGACAAGCATGGAAGGACAGAATTTATACTCAGTAGGCTTTACGATGGACCGGATGGACTCGATTACTGTTTGAACAATTTGCAAGTTTCTAGCATTTGGCTAGAAACTTGCTAAAAACTGGCTACATTTCAGTCATATTTGAATTTATTTATTTACTTATTTCTTATTGATTTTATTTATTATTTATTGTATTGTTTAATTCCATTGCCTTGCATTCTTTTTCAGATGTTGCAGGTTTTAATGTAGGCCGATTAAGAAGGAAGTTTTTTTCTCACTTCAATCAGTTGAGTATGTTGAATTTTTATCTTAGGACAGGTGTTTGAATCAAGAGAGCATAAATAGCAACCAAATGATGCAAAGGAAGTGGTAAGAAATAGAGGATGTACTATTTGGCGCCATTGTAATAGCAAGGATAAGAAATCTAGAATGATTGGAAGAAAGATATTCCATGGAAAAGGAAACGTGATCAAGTTTACAGACTGAATTACCAAGATAACTGGTAATATATTTAGAAGAGAAAATAGTTAAGTAAAAGTTCACGGTGTTGTGAGGATGTTGAGGAATAGCAAATAGTGTTTTGTTGTACAGACCGTTAATTCTTGTTACATCATTACTAACAAATAGCAGTAATAATAAAAATTTTATTATTATTATTATTATTATTATTATTATTATTATTATTATTATTATTATTATTATTATCATTATTATTATTATTATTATTATTATTATTATTATTATTATTATTATTATTATTATTATTATTATTATTATTATTATTATTATTATTATTATTATTATTATTATTATTATAAATGATATTCCGTTAAAACAAGATGTCATTTAAACAACAAATTATTTCCTGGTGATACAGAACACTTCAGATTCTATCCAAGAATCTAAGAATAGTCTGTCAGGTAGCATAGTAAAATATGGACTGTTCCAAATAATACTGTTTATTGTAGATCATACGGGGTCACTTCGTTTATGTTTAATTGCTGTAAATTTGGAAACCTTCTTTGAAATTGCACCAAGATCACCGATAACTATTGGGATGACTTTGGTGTGTTTAAACCGGCTAACTTCGATTGCCAGATCTCGATATTTAGTAATTTTTTTCCAGTTCTCTGTTGTTAATGTTGTTATCACTGAGTACTGCGATATCAATAATCCAAACCTGTCGATGTTCGATAATTGTGATGTCAGGTCTATTGTGTTCCAAATACGGATCAGTTTGTATTCTAAATTCCCAGAGAATATTTGCTGTTTCGTTTTCCAATACTGTCTATATTTTATGCTGCCAGAAGTAGGAAACCCATGCTTTTTTACATACATGCCAATGAACTATTTTGGACACTTGATCATAGCGGTATTTATAGTCAGTTTGAGCTATCTTGCTGCAGGCACTGATTAAATGTTCTACAGTCTCATCTTTCTGATCACATAATCTGAATTTGCTGTTGTTATTGATGTTCAGAATTTTTGCTTTCATTGCATTAGTTTCTAGTGCCTGTTCTTGAGTTGCTAGAATAAATCCTTCTGTTTCTTTTTTAATATATTCATATTGTAGCCATTGCCAAACCTTGTTAACGTCAATATTTTCCTCAGTATCTCAGAGAAATTGGCCATGCAAGGGTTTATTTTTCAGCGCACATATCGATTATTTTGCTGTTCCTTTTTGTAAATGGATTTGTTTCCTGTTGCTTTTAGAAGGCCATCTTGTGTAATTGCTTGAAGCATTTGCTCAGAGCTATTGTCGATGTAACTTTTTAAACTAATTTCTTCTTCTTCTTCCACAGTCTGTCTCACTTGTAGCAGACTCAGTCCACCTATTCTCCTTGGTTGGTACAACCGGTCATCATCACTTCAAGGATGTAATGCATGATGCATAGTCATTATTTTTCTAGTTTTAGGGTCTAGTTTGTCCAGGTCTTCTTTTGTCCAATCTATTATCTCAGCTGTGTATCGGATCACTGGTATAGTCCAAGAATTCATTGCTCTAATTGTGTTTAATCCATTTAGTTTTGTTCTCAGAATATTTCTAGCTCTTTTGGCATTTTCTGCTGCTGCTGCCTGTTGTTTAACTTTCGAGTGGAGAATATCACTGGAATTCTCAGTCAGCTTAAATTGCTTTTATATATTTCTCTTGATCAAAATTAAAATTGCTAGTATCATTAATATATAAAATTTATTATATAAATTTTAATATAGAAAATTGCGCATTTATCTAAATCAAATTCCATTTTGATATCCCGATTGAAAATACGATTTGTTCAGTAAACATCTATTTGCTGTGATGATTTTCCATATAACTTCAAGTCATCCATATACAATAGATGGGAAATTTTAATATTACATTTAGGAATTTCATATCCAAGTTTTGTTTTCTTCAAAATCATACACAAAAGTATCAAAAAAATGTTGAAGATCAATGGTGACAAGGAATCACCTTTGAAAATTTCACGTTTAATGCTAATATCTCCGAATTGTTCATTATTAACTATAAAACTTGTCAATGATTTCATAACAGCAGCTAGAAACGAATGTATGTTTTTGCTAATTCTAAATATTTGTAGTGATTTTAGGATCCAGGAGTGTGAGAGGGAATCGAATGCTTTCTTGTAATCTACTTATGCATGTTTAAGTTAGTTTTTCGTCTTTTTGAATTTCTGAGAATCATTTTATTAATAAGGATCTGATCTTTTTTTCCTCTTGATTTTTGAAAATTGCCTTTTTATTCAATCGTATGAATCTGATTATGTGATAAGTGGTGGTATATGGAATTTGCTATGATTGCAGTGAAGCTTAAGCATAGTTGGTAGGCATGTTATTTGACGATAGTTACTTGGGTTTGTACCCTTATCCTTATCTTTCATGAAGAGAAACGTGCGCCCAGATATCATCCAGTCTTCCACTGAGCCTGCCTGCAACAAATAATTAAATTGTTCTGCCATTCGATCATGTAGACTGTTTAGATGCTTTAATCAAAATCCATGTAGTTCGTCTTTGCCACGTGCACTCCAGTTTTTTAATTTTCTAGCTTGTGCATTGACCATTTTTTAGTGATAGTGATATTTTCCATTTGTTTTGATTTCATTTCTGATTCTATTTCCTTAATCCATGAAGTATCTTTATTATGTTCAATAGGATTATCCCAGATTGACTTCCAAAATTTGCGTGCGTGTGTGTGTGTGTGTGTGTGTGTGTGTGTGTGTGTGTGTGTGTGTGTGTGTGTGTGTGTGTGTGTGTGTGTGTGTGTGTGTGTGTGTGTGTGTGTGTGTGTGTGTGTGTGTGTGTGTGTGTGTGTGTGTGTGTGTGTGTGTGTGTGTGTGTGTGTGTGTGTGTGTGTGTGTGTGTGTGTGTGTGTGTGTGTGTGTGTGTGTGTGTGTGTGTGTGTGTGTTTGAATTTGTATTTCTCTGGAGAGACTGAAAGAATTGACGTTGATTCTGTTGAAATTACATATTTTGTACATATTGGTTTATTCTTGCTTCATATCTTTTGATTTTCTGTGGAGTCGCTGTAATTCTTTGTTTTAGCTGTTCAGTAACTTCAGCAATTGTTTTGTTGGCCAAATTATATATGTTAATCAGTTTGTTTTTGATGTTATTATTTTTCAGGCGTCTTTCTTTAAAAGTCTTTAAGTTGCTCAGCTCAGTTCGAAGTTCGTTGACTTTTCGTTCAAACCGAATTTTCCATGGTACAGATTGTTTCATCCTCAACTGTTGCTCTTGCGGTTTGCAACCAAGCTTCACTATAATGATATAGGCTGTGCTATATAGCAGCTGATTTGCTTCCTTTATGCTGTTGGTTGTGGTGGTTTTAATCGCATTTGCATCTAAGAGGAGCTGTTTTAGCATAGGTTTATATAAAACTTTTAATGGTGGTAGCCTTATACGGTCATTTATGGAGTTCATATGTTAAATATCCCTGACTTCATTTTACACTGCACTTCTCTCAAAACATTCTGAGGTATGTCGTCAGCTTGATGCTTATTGAGTTGAATTCCAAAATTTGATATAGCTATCTCTTGATGAGTTGCTCTTACTGGAGTTGTTGGTTTATTACGTAACTTGCAACTCAAGTTTAGTAAATATTTTGTTAGGGAAAATGAACTTCTTTTGGTCCAGAAGTCTTTGTTCTGTTATTGCAGATTCTGAGAAGTCTGTTTCCAAATTAAATGCGTACACTTTCTAAAATCCCGTATTTATGGTGTTGCTCTGTAAAAACATTTCATAACTTCTCTGTTTTCTTTTACAGTCCATTTTTTTACGTTTGGTTTCTTCGTCACTTTTCAGCTTCCTGCCCTGATTTCCCAGTAAGGAGAGCTGGGTCTTGTAGCCCACTTGTCGCCTGATGCCCAAGATCCCCAACATCTGACGCAGTCTTTGATGACCTGGCGTCGACCGATCCGATATGGATTTCTTCTTACTTTTCACCATTAAGATGGGGGATGGAACACTGTTAGTCTGGCTCCTCAGTTGAGACCTGTCTGACAACGGTTGTCCTGCATGAAAGCCCCACCGCCACGACAAAGCCATGTTCCTTGGGGAATTGTTGTTGTTACACCTCCATTGAAATCAAGGACTCATTGCGGGATGCCCCTCTACACCACATGTAACTCCATTAAACATCACTCGGTTTTCGCAACCCCGTCTGACGGCTGCTTAGAGTAATTTTATCTATCAACTCTACTGATTTGGAAAGGAGGAAACCCTTCTACCTCTGTATGAGATCGATTAACTTGCCTTGAACTGAAAAAGCCCATATAAAGATTCCTGCAACTCTGGAGGAACAGCAAGTTTTTGCTGTTCCTCTTATCAGATCATTAACTACATACAGAAAATTAAACTTCATAATAAATATTCACAGCGGTCATTGTCAGTATTTATAGAACGACAGACTGTAATTTGAATGGAACAAGAAAACAACTATGAATATATATGAAGAAAACTGAACGATCATCAACTGGGAGTTCCAAGTTTCCGTTTTCTAATATGGAATTCAGATCTAACGAATGCATGGCTACCTACCTGGCAGAAGAAATTGTGTAGGTTGTTTGCAGTTCAGGTCGTCAGTAGTTGATGAGGCTCTGAAAAATAACTAACTGGTTTGGAGTAAATGCTTTTAATATTAGTGGTGTGAGAGAATTTACTCTCACCTGCATTAGCTAATTGTTAACTAGAATATGAAGAGGACTCGTGATTCTTTTTTATTTACTATCATCCATTATTCTGGGTAAGTTACGTTGACGACATCTCCGCTACAAAGCTCCATCCTGAAGCTGCTTTATCTTCTTTCCTAGGAAAAAAAACCCAGCAATTACATTTTCGTATCAACTTCGACGTTAAAAAGGAAAAGGACAGAAAACTTTCTTGACAGCTCCTTCTGTCTTGCTCTTCATCTGGCGTCCTGAAAAGTTTAGTATATTGTCAACCTGCCTTCACTAGACGATACACACGGACAGATTCCTCACATCATACGTCTCGTAAAACTGCCCTTATCAAAACTCTGTTCAGAAGCGCAACGTCATTTGCTCGAACTCTAACGACCTAAAACATGACCTACACATGGTCAAAAGAATTATGTAGCAGAATGGTTTCAGTCTAAAGAAGAAAATCTGGAATATCTTAGATAATCCTGTCCCTAAGAACTCTAACTCTGTATATAAACTCCAAATCACTACGTTAATAGAATCTCAGATCCAATTTCAAGAATTCCAATAAAATATAAGCTAGTGCTTTACTTTAGTGTCCATAAACACTCTTCAGTGTTGATTTCTACCAGTGATATACAAAAAGACACACCTTCTATTGAGAAGAGACTTTATAAACAACAATTCTACATCCATAGTAATGAATGTCACATATAACACAAACATCATCGACCGCGGGTTTTCGAGGAATGCCCAGAGTTCTGAATCGCTGTGTTTTCTAACCAAAATTTGGAGACATTTGAAGGGAAAAAATCTTAGTAATTGTAAACAAAGTTTAAATTTATTTATTTATTGTTAACTTCATATCAATTATGGTATATTAATAAATGATATGTTGATAACTTCGGTGCACGCGCAATTATCTAGTACACACGCGCGGGCGCGTGTGTGTACTAGATTTTTTTTTTAATTTTTGATAATTATTGCATTCCACTTTGCGACGTGGCCGTCTCTTAATTGCAGTACAGTATAAGGATGATTCTGCTAGTAACCATAGCCTTTCTATAGCTAATAAATTATCATTTCTCTATTTCTTTTAATTCTTTTATTTTGTATTAATTCCTTATTCATAAATGTTCATGGAGTATTGTAATAATATTTATCTTAGATATACCTTACGTTTATCTTATTTTCCATTCTCATAATGTTTATTAACTTATCGAGATAAAGTGAGAATTTCACATTATATACTGTCCCATCTTTCTATAATCGGTATAGAAAAGGATGTTGAATGCTATTAGCTTGATGAACGAAATAACTCACTACGGAAACAGATAATTGCTTCATTCATCTGCAAATGGAGTGACGTATAATGTATCTGTAGGGTAACTACCAATTGTGGAATACTATTTTTTAAATTTAACGATAACTTCATTATTGATTATAATTGCATGTTTGTTGTTCATTTATTTTCAAATTATTATTTAAAAATAAAAAAAATCAGCTAACGCCTTTTTATTCCCTTATACGGGGAGTAGGCGAGGTTATTATTAATTGTTATTAATAATAACAATTTATAATTAATAATAATAATAATAATAATAATAATAATAATAATAATAATAATAAATTATTATTATTATTATTATTATTATTATTATTATTATTATTATTATTATTATTATTATTATTATTATTATTATTACCCATATAGTTGATACACAGTCAAAACAAGATATCATATAAACAAAAATTTGACTGGTGATACAGAACAATTCAGATTCTACCTAAGAATCTAAGAATAGTCTGTCAGGTAGCGTCGTAAAATATGGACTATTCCAAGTAATGCTGTTTGTAAATAGTTGGATAGCTTCTTTGAAGTTGCACCAAGTGCACCGATAACTATTGGGATGACTTTGGTGTGTTTAAGACACAGTCGGCCAACTTCGATTGCCAAATCTCGATATTTAGTAATTTTTTTCCAGTTCTTTGTTGTTAATGTTGTTATCACTGGGTACTGCGATCTCAATAATCCAAACCTGTGGATGTTCGATAATTGTGATGTCAGGTCTATTGTGTTCCAAATGCCGATCAGTTTATATTCGAAAGTCCCAGAGAATTTTTGCTGTTTCGTTTTCCAATACAGTCTCAATTTTATGCTGTTACCAGTTATCATAAGTAGGGAAGCCATATTTTTTGCATACATGCCAATAAAGTATTTTGACCACTTGATCATGGCGGTATTTATAGTCAGTTTGAGCTATTTTTCTGCAGGCACTGATTAGATGTTCTACAGTCTCATCTTTCAGATCGCATAATCTGCATTTGCTGTTATTATTGATGTTCAAAATTTTTGCTTCGATTATTATTATTATTATTATTATTATTATTATTATTATTATTATTATTATTATTATTATTATTATTATTATCAAAAATAGGTACAGGTCACAGTCGGAGTATACAAGTAAAACACCGTGTGCCTCGAGGTGCCATATTATCACCCACTCTATTCAACATATACATTAACGATGTTCATAACATATCCATAAGAAGTCAAATATTTCAATACGTAGATGACACTGCACTACTACCAATCCACACAGACATTAACACAGCTCTCTGCAAAGCACAACAAGACCTAAACGAAATCACAACATACTTCCACCAAAACGCAATTCTAATCAACGGCACCAAAACACAGATGTTGATAATACAGAACCCAATAATCATACGCCCAGCATCACTGTCGATACATTGTCACACATACCGCTGCATTAACAACAAAAATACCTGCCAATGTTCCGGAAATCAAACTTGTAACACACACAAAATACTTCGGTCTCTATATAGATTCTTACCTTAAATGAACAAAACATATAGAATAACTACACACCAAACTCCGGATCATCGCAGCAAAACTCTTCCAAGTTAAAGACATTATTCCACCCAACATAAAAAAACTCCTATATCACGGTATCTGCGAATTCTACTCAGATACGGAATAACAGTCTATGCAAATACATCAAACAGCCACCTAACAAAATTAGAAACACTATACAGGAAAATCGTGTCAAAAGTGATCTGGACACCTTACACGCAACAACCAATATCCGACAAGCACATGGCAATACACAGAATTATGAGCATTAAAAATCTGAAACACTACATGACATTAACAAGGCATTACTTCAACATCACCTATCGAAACAACAGAGACACATATCGTATAACACGACCTACAACAACTCTCTACATCCCCACACCCTTCAACTCATACAGTTCTTTTGTGAGATCACATCAGATACCCACGCGACTCAACATCTACCAAGAAATTTAAAACACGTAGATAACTACAGAACATTAAAAAACGAACTCTGGAAAATATACCAACAAAGTTAAGAAACCATTAACACTAATATACATATCACAAATCACTAGCATCCAATGCCTACATCCCATACATAAACAGTAGCAACAACACAAACAGTGAAGGCTAAATCATACTCTCTTCATAAAAGCTAACCCAAGCTTCGAAGTAGGTGGGATTAACTTGCCTCACTCATCTACAAGTAATCCTTATAAGCAAATGCAGAAATTTGTATGTATAATCACTCTTTCTCAAACTTAAAAAAAAAAAAAAAAAAACTAGCGTCTATCCTGTGCTGTTTATACATAGCAGATTTGAGACAGACACGACAAATTTCGATTTGCTTCAAATTCGTTTGCATTGTCTCCAACAATGTGAGCGTCACATAATCCCCTCGAAAGTCTCACATTTAATAGGTTCATGTATAGTTTTCATGCCTGAGTCCTATTTGAAATTAAATTTTAAACTTATTTATAAAAAGGTTTTACACAATATAACGTTCAAGTTATTAATTTAACCCAAAAATTAGTTCCACCATCACCACCACTACTGCTATTACTACTACGACTACCACTGCGAGTACAATGTAGGCTGCTTATTATGGGTATCCTGCCATACGCTAAATAATAATAAAATTATGGGTATTTCTGCTGACGTTGTCATAGTAGTGACTAAACCATATCCAGGTTTTATGTAAACATTTAAACTAATTTACTATTAATGTGTAGTAGGCTTATAGTTCAGTATCTGGTCGCTTTTTTTTTTTTTTTTTTGCTTGCTACTTGTATATCCGCTTTCAAATGACATCAGGCCAAAAAATCATGTGAAGGGAAATGTCCTAATTCTCTCTCTTAACAGTACAGGGCACTGCGCATAATCCCTTGATTCTGTTTCATCAATTCATCTGTAAACATTTTATATAACTAACTAAATTATCTAACTAAATTAACTAACTATTTTTTAAATTTATTTTCCACTGGGAATAGACAGCACGCTGTTTAGTCCTAAATTTATATGTTTATTGTTTATGTGTTTATGTGTTTATTATATTGAAATACAGCATTTTAAATAAGAGTTTCTTGATAGCGACAAATTCTAGGATCGAGAAATCCTAAGTTTCCAGAATTAATCACCGAAGATCGATTTTGTCTGGACCAGGCTACAAAAAAGCTTACAGTTTTTCTTCTAGTCAACAACTAGAATTAGACTATTCTTATATTACCTGTAAGACTACTAATTATTTTTTATTTGTTAATTGATATGATTAATTATAATTTTTCGTATAGAAACAATATCATTATTTTATGTGAAACACATTAAATCCATTTATTGGGTGTTGGCTGAGTGCCCTGTCACGGCCAAGTAACTTGGCCGTGACAGTTTCTTTTGAAACTTGATCACTGATCTGAATAGGAGAGTTAATTATATCAGCATAGTGTATTATGGCTGTCAATTGTGCGCGTTCTTCTGGAAAATTTTCCTGTTTTTGTGGAATGAAATAACCGCGTTTCAAGGAAGAAAAAACCCTCTATTTCTATATATGAGACCAGCTGACTCACCTTCAGGTGAAAAGCTCTGAGAAAGGCTCTTCGCATCCTAGACAGGATTCCAACTAGATCTAACCAACCAAAGAGCATAGTTGAAACCGACTGAACTAGGAGACTCTACTTACTAAATTTGCAACCCTCATTCAATAAATATTCAATAAAGCCATATTGAATAAGCTATGCACATTACATTTTTTGTGTTCATCATTACTCTTTTAAATGAGTTTTTTAAAATTCACAGGACCTCTTGGATTCATTTTTTCAGTTACTTCGTTAGTCTTCATAGATCATAATTCCCCTGTGGTTGGATAGATTTTAAGATTTCAAATTTGGTATTTTACATTTTTACTCAAATTTCTCTAAATTTTACTTTCAGTGGGAATATGTTTGCTTGGTTCATAAGTTGCAAAATTAGACAAATCATCCGAATAGACGCGGAATTATGTGATAAAAGAATATCATGTATAGTCTAAAAGTCTAAAACTACTCGGACATCAGCTGCCACGATGAAAGATATTGTCACAATTCAAGGATACTATTGTGAAACGCACCTTTCTTTATGGTTGTTTCGAATCATTGTATTAATCCCACATGTTGGGCAAAGCAGTAGAAGGAGGAAGGAGATTCTAAAAAACAAAGAAATATTAAATGAAAGAGGAGAATGAGAATCTAGTTTGAAGAGGACGAGTGTATGGATGGTGACTTGCGTTTGCTTGTATTTCCACATTCTTAGAGGAAAATGGAGGAATGATGGTACCCAGTTTGGAGGAATAACTCTCACAAAAATACCCGTAGAGGAGATACAAGGCGGAAACAAACGTCTGTGAGATATTAATTGAAATAGGCTTCATATAATGAGAGAGAGAGAGAGCTCAGTATCCTGAATTTGGGCTAATTGAATTGCTGGCCTAGTTAGCTGAGTGATTAACGAATTCGCTCTCCAACTAACAGGTTGTGAGATCTACTCCTGATATGAGTATTGATGTTTAGAAATGTTCTTAGGTGGGAAATGAATTTGATCACCTGAAATGGCTTGAAATAGTCCATGTTTGGTCCCTGTAGCTGGGTTTGAGAATTATAAAAGCAAATATATATATATATATATATATATATATATATATTCATTTTTGAAATGGGAATTTTTGAACATATCCACCCTTCGAGTTAATAGTAGTAGTTATATATATAATATTCAAAAATTAAATTAATAAAAAATAATAATAAATCACAAAAAACTATCAGGCTACTCACGATACTAATGTTCTATAAGTTGCCAACCTCTCATGAGCACGCGTTATATCAAAAAAAAAAAAAAGACTGCTCGGAACGTTTTTGAATTCGTTGTTCTTTTACTTATTGAAGAAGTGCAGAAATGTAATTTTTAAGCTAATGTTGAGCAGAATATTAGGAATTTTGTTCAAAGACTTGGGAAGAGATCAGGAACCATTCCCACGCATTGCTGAATTGATCTGAGATAGTCTTTTCGCATCCTAGACGGGACTCGAAACCAGATCTAAACAAGCAAGGAGTATCGTCGAAACTTGCTGATATATGGAGGTGCTGCTTACTAATTTCTAATTTGCAATAACAGTCATATTGTATGTATATAAGCTATGTATATTACTTTTTTTTCCATTTTCATGTGTGCTGATCATTACTGTTATCGTTTAAATTTTGTAAAATTCGCAGGACGTTTTAGGTTCGTTTTCCAATTTATTCCATCAATATCAAATTTTATTCAAATTTGATATTCTCGATCTTCACTCAGATTAGAGCGAATTTATTATTACTATTATTACGGGCAACTCCAGGGAGTCATTAGACTCATCGAGGGAGGCCCCAAATCATATTCATCACAACTATCTGACATTCATACAGTATCTATCATACCTCGCCTTAAACTCATTCACTGTCACAGCATCCACTACAGACTCAGCGAGCGCATTCCACTCATTCACTACTCTAAAAGTAAAGAACCCAGCTCTAACGCCTTTACTAACCACACTTTTGCCCAGTTTCCATGGATGTCCCCTAGTCCTCCCACAACCAGCCCTGTTCTCAAAAATATCTTCTGAATTAATTTTATAGAAACCCTTCAGTAATTTGAATGTCTCAATCATATCTCCCCTCCTCCGCCTATCAACCAATTTTTGCAACCCACAAATCCTCAACCTGTTCTCATACGGTTCATTCCACAGACCTGCTATCATCTTGGTCACTCGCCTCTGGATCCTCTCCACATCCTCCCCATCAAGAAGAAACCTAGGTGACCAAATCTGAGCACAGTAGTCTAGATGGGGTCTTATCAAGGCTCGATAGAGAGGAACAATAACCTGCTTGTCTCTGCTTGTCAACGTATTCTTCAGCAACCAAGTGATTTGATGAGCTGTTTTGGTCACTTTTGCAATGTGTCCCCTAAATTTCAATTCCCTATCCACCAACACTCCTAAATCTCGTGCCTCATCAATTTCCTGGAGCAGGGTTCCACCAATGCAGTAAACTGCCTCCAATCTTTTCACCCCAAAATGCATAACCTTACATTTTGCCACATTAAACTGACATCCATTCTCCTTAGCCCAGACCTCCAATCTATCCAAATCATCCTGCAAAATTTTGACGTCATCTGCATTCACTATTGCCCTACCCAACTTCGCATCATCCGCAAACGAATGAACTGTTCCTCTCAGATCATTTCCTATATCATTTATGAACAAATTAAACAGCATTGGTCCAAGAACAGATCCTTGTGGCACACCACTAGTCACAGGCCGTCTTGTGGACTCTACTCCCGAGTAAACCACTCTCTGATATCTCTCCGTCAACCACCCTCCTATCCATCTCACCAACCCTATGTCCATTCCCATATGCTGCAATTTACTGATTAGAATTCCATGTGGAATCCTGTCAAAGGCCTTGGCAAGGTCCAGTAGAATCACCGTAAACCCATTGCCCTTATCCAGTTCAGCCGTCACTGTGTTATAATACGTGAGCAAGTTACTGAGGCATGACCTACCCTTCACAAAACCATGCTGTCCCCGATACAGTATCCCACTTTCTTCAATCCAATCTTGTATTTTCCTTTTGACTATTTTCTCTAAGACCTTTACAATGATTCCTGATATGCTAATAGGTCGGTAATTTACAACAGCAGTCTTGGAACCACCTTTATGCAGTGGAACTATTTTCCCCTCTTTCCACCCGCTCGGGACTAACCCAGACCCGAGACTCAAATTAAACAAAATGGTCAAGGGTACTGACAATTCTTTAGCTGCTTCTCGTACAACACGAGCTGGTATACCATCCAATCCCACAGATGTATTGACATTGAGGTTATGCAATAGACTACTCACCTCCACTTCATTAACCACAATTCCCGTATAATCTACTGGTTTATTCGTTTCTGCAAAGTCACCACCTTGATGATATACTTTTGCAAAGTGCTCACTCAGTAACTCAACTATCTCAACTGATTCAGTTACCTCCCTACCATCGGCATTCTTTAAAATCAATCTGCCATGTACATTTTTCCCTTTACTTGCTACATATCTAAAAAGCTGTTTAGGATTCTCTTTAGCCTGCATGGCCAATGTTCTTTCGTAATCCTTTTTTGCTTTTCTTACCACACTCGTCACCCTTCTGGCCTGTGCTTTATACCGTTCATGTGCCTGCCGGTCACCCTTCTCCTTAAATTCCCTCCATAGTTGTTTCTTTTTTTGCAACTCAAGCTTAATGGTGTTATTCATCCATTTAACCCCTACTTGATTTATTATTCGGACTCTAGGTATACAGTCAGCCATTGCTTCATGCAAGCACTTCTTAACTACCTCCCATGCACTATCAACCTCTAGTCCTTGCAGTTGTACATGCCATGGCACTGAACCAATCAAACTCCTAAGCTTGTCATACTTTCCCGCCCGATAATTCCACATGTACCCTGTCTTAATTGAAAATTCTACACCTTTAGCCACCTCCCAAGTTAAGACCCTATGATCACTCTCACCGATTGGTGGCAATGTGGTCATATTTGTTACAGCCAAATCCTCAGATGTAATTACTAGGTCAAGCACTCTCTGACCCCTAGTATTTTCCATTACATGCTGTCGCAGATAGTTATCCCTTAATAACCGCATAAAATCCAGTTCCTTCCTCCCATGTGTCCTCTCCTCACTCCAATCAATGCGACCATAGTTGAAATCTCCCATAATAATCACCCTCCTTCCACCCATTTCTTCTATTTGCTTGTGCATACTGTCACCACCATCTTTTCCATCACCTGGTCTATAGCAGCACCCAATTGTATATTTAGTTCTGCTAGCCACAATCTCACACCAAATGGCCTCAAATGTGCTCTTTTCTCTATCCTGCAATTCAACTTCTATTCTCCTTGGCTGAAGCTCATCAGCTATCATCAACAATACTCCTCCCCCCATTTTATTCTCTCTGTCATTCCTGAACACACTATACCCATCACATTCAATCCCACTAGTTATATCATCTACAGTCAGCCATGTTTCACTAATACCTATAACCTGTGGTCTGGAAGTGCCAACCATGGCCAAAAACTCTTCCTTCTTGTTCCTAATACTCCTAGTATTAGTGTACATGAATTTAAGACCCCCATTAGCCCCAACCCTACCTTGATGCCTTATGTTAACTATCCCACTCTGATTTGTTGTCCTTATTTGCTCTGGCATATTATATTCATTCTTACATTCAACTGCCTCCATAAGGACTGTATCTCTAGCCACCCCCCCCTAACAAATCTAGTTTCCCTGAATTTGCACATCCACTACATTCAGCAACACTTTCTCAAGTCTTCTTACACCGTAACCATTCAAATGCAAGCCATCCGTCTTATATAGATCCTTTCGCCCATCAAACTCACTCCACACATCCACAAATTCCACACCACTCGTCATACATAACCCACGCATAAAGTCATTTGCAATTATAGCCCTCCTTTTAAACATTTCACTGTCATACCGTGGCAAAAGACTAATCATTCTAACTCTCTCACTCTTTTCTTTTGTTACCTCAAACAATTCATTCAGGTCTTCTATCATTTCCATTTTATCTCCTTTCAAATCATTCGTACCTGATTCGTACTAAATTTGGAAGTGTTGTATAAAGATTACTTCTCATTTATTGGAGAAGAAATATTGTTATTTCTAAAAATAACACTGATAAAAAATATTCAGGATTTTAGGTAGGATCATATAATTTTGCTAGCTTTGTTGACTGAATGGATAATGTTTCTACTCTCTAGCCACCAGGTTGTAAGCTCGAAACCCACAATGGCATATTTCCCATAAAGAATCTTTAGGGGACACGATTTTCTTTGCTCGATGTGAGACCATCGGACAAAGTAAAGTTAGAGATCAGTAGACAGCGGCACTTATCTCTCTCTTCAGTAGATGCCATTTACATTTTGTGATAGTCTTGGGCCAGCTATCTCTAATTGGCTACCAGTGAAGTTTTGACTGCTTCCCCTCAGTCTCCAAAATTTAGATAGGGCAAAAACAGTCTCACCTCACCTATAAAATGCGTTAGTCTATTTATTTATTTAAATAATAAACGTATGCAGTATAATTTGAAGCAAATTTGGAAGTGTTGTATAAAGATTACTTCTCATTTATTGGAGAAGAAATATTGTTATTTCTAAAAATAACACTGATAAAAAATATTCAGGACAGAATTTTGGTATGGAAATAAAAGCAGCTGTAGCATATTTTCCATTTCACACATCTATTTTATAATGCGACCAAAAGTAACATGTATTTACACCTTCGACACCTCCCTCGCAATCGACTCATGCTTCCACCTATTCTAATAGTTAACACCAGGAAATGTTTTCAAATCTCATACATATTTATCACTTAGGTATTGCTAGTGGTTGCCGTACAAACATTTTCGCTGGGATATTTTTTATCCGGTCGATTTCTTGAGTTTACAGAACGAAAAAAAACGAGTTTTCAGCACGGAAAACCGCTTGCCCTTGCCAGAGATCGACTAACTAGGGAGTCACTACTTCAAACAATAAATATATTGTGTTAGGGTTAGTGAAAATGAGATGGCGGAACTGTCTACCATATCTTCAACGGATTTCGTTTATAGTTAGCGATAGCCTTGGGTAAGTTATTTCTGATTGGCTACCAGTAGAGTTTGGATTGTCTTACCCCCCCACCCCCCCTTGAATCTCCAAAAAAAGATAGATAGGGCTAAACGGCTTCAGAACTCCCTACAGAGAGAAATACACTATAAGACATTATTGTATTTAGTTATTTATATTTTTATCCTTCCTAACACACGTATTAACACAATATTTTATATTTTAATTATTTTTAACCACAATTTAATTATTGTTTACAAATAAATAAAATTGTAAAGTAAATGGTAATAAATTTATACTAAAATTTAGTAATAAATCGGGTAGTTATTGCTAGTTTTTTAACTCCTTTATAATATAAGCATATATGCTTCTTACGAAATGTATCTGGTTGACACGAAATTAGCCGAGATTTTTAATATAATACAGCATCTTACATTACTTCTCATCGGGTAGTAATTATATTGGAAATTCGATGGACGTCTTCCCAACTATCAAAACCTAAAACTGAAATTGGTTACTTCTATTTTCACTAAATTGTATTTGGCAAACACATTCATGATATTGTTGATTTTCAAGAGCTGAGAATCAGCTGTATGTGTAAATATTAGAAATATTTTTTAACTACAGTTATAAAAATCAAGTGGATATTAAATCCAGCATTATTTCAAAGCCGAATGCAGAAACTATGAAAGTTTCGTATACGAAATTTGACCAGAGAGCTTACGGGAATGCACTTGCCAACATTTACGAGTTACCCTTAACGCGGACATCATAAGAGACATGAACGCTGCCATATATTCGCATTCTGTTAGTCCATTTTGATAAAGTTTCACTGGTCTAACAGTTATTTCAAACTTCTTGGTTCTCCACAGAGACCAGACAGAAACCTTAAAAGAGCAAACATTCTCCTTCAGTAATAACGAACTCAGTGTCGAAGAGGTGTATTTTTTGTAAGCGAACTGTCAAGCCAGTGAAACGTTATCAAAATGGATCAATAGAAGGCGAATATATGGATGCTTCAGCAGTTTCATGTCTCCTATAAGGTCTGTGCTAAGACATCTCGTAAATACCGGCGAGTGTATTCCCGTAAGCTCTCTAGTCAAATTTCGTACGAAACTTTCATAGTTTTCTGCATTCGGCTTTGAAATAATGCTGGATTTAATATCCACTTAATTTATGTAATTGTTCACGCCAAAATGAAGCCTTCTGGCTCTTTATTTTAGTAAATATTTAACTACAGTTTTAAGTAGAACCCAGTCAGCGGATTTGGGAATTTGGTTACAGTCTCTTTGAATATTAATGATCTGGTGTATTTTAAAACTCAGAGTTTTAATACAAAATACTTATTATTAAATATTTGGGTCCGGATTTGAATTGAGTGAAACTGTAATATTGTCGAGGCAGCAAAAGTAATTATATGAGTATAATACGTCTGTTAACTGCGTGTATTTAGATCGACTGATTAGTCAGTTTAGTGCAAACATAGCTCAGATTTTCGCTTCCAGGTGAAACCAATTTAACATTTTCAAGTGAAAGTCCAGTGTAAAGATCTATCAACCCTAGATAGGATTGAAACTCAGGTGCAAGTCCTGCCCTCTGAAAGGTAAATATCGCCTCATCTTTAACTAATTAATGAAGCGATATTTCTAGAATGAATATAAAAGACCTTGCCTATTCCCTTTAAGGGAATAAAAGGTGCTAGCAAGTTTGATTAGATTTGATTCGATACATTCCGAATTATTTATATCTCAAAATAAAAGTATTAAATATTCAGATTCAGAGTAGACAGCTATGCTTTTAAAATGTAAGCAAGAACATGCATCTGGATTAAAAGTATTTGACATTCAAACCATCCTACAAAGTAGAGTTAAACGATCACATTATTACAAGTGACTTAAAATAGGAACTCTATCTGTATTCTTCAGCAAAAGAAATTTAAATGAAACACTTAAAGGACCATATACAGAAAACATATTTTTGTACAAGTGGTATCCATGCCTTATAGTTCCAATAATCATTAAAGAAGAATTTTTGCTCACGTATTTTCTCTCTCTCTCTCTCTCTCTCTCTCTCTCTCTCTCTCTATGATTATATTAAATGATATGAATTCTTTCTTGAAAAGTATATACAGGGTGTCCCAAAATTCACGCAAGATTTAAATTTAGCGCCATTTGTGCGGTAAAGTGTTGCCAACGAGAAAAAAAAGACAGCGTGACAGCTGACAGTTCAGGGTTATTAACAATGACCACACACAGCGAAGAGAGTTCGTTGAATAGATTATGAACAACAACAAGTGGATGCTTATTTTTCGAACAAAATCATCTTCGGCGATGAGGCTCATTTTCATCTTGATGGCTTCGTTAATCGACAAAATTGTCGCATTTGGGGTTCAGAAAATCCACGAATGATTGTTGAGAAACAAATGCATCCACAACGTGTCACTGTTTGGTGCGGATTTTGGGCTGGAGGCATCATCGGTCCATTCTTCTTCGAAAATGCGGCTGGTAAGGCAATAACAGTTAATGGTGCTCGCTATCGCGACATGATAATCCAGTTTTTTGTGCCTAAATTGCAAAATATGGATGTGGACGACATGTGGTTTCAACAAGACGGTGCCACATTCCATACAGCCCGAGAAACAATTCAATTACTGCATGAGTCATTTCCTGGTCATGTAATTTCCCGTTTTGGTGATCAGAATTGGCCGCCCAGATCATGTGACTTAACGCCGTTGGACTTTTTTCTTTGGTGTTTTTTGAAGTCTAAGGTTTATTCCAACAAGCCCACGATCACCCACGCCTTAAAGGAGGAAATTGAGCGCTGTATCAACGAAATTCAGTCATATTTATGCAAAACGGTCATGGAAAATTTCGACAAAAGAGTGCGTATTTGCCAGCAAAGCCGTGGAGGCCATTTACCCGATATGCTATTCCATGCATAACCCTATACTGTATACTTTATGAATCAATAAGAAATTACAATTTTTAATTAAAAACCTGTGTTTTCTATCAAAATTACTTCTTGCGTGAATTTTGGGACACCCTGTATTAAGCCATCTTTTGTGTGCTTTCATCATACGGCGTGGTAGGGTTTCCCTCTTTGGAAACTTTATCATTCCGGTAAAGAAACAAACTGGATAAAAAAAAAACATACAAACCTTGTCTGGCACACAAATATGACACACCATCTAATCAACAGTTCAATTCGCAATCCTGGTGCTGCCATCTACACCAGGGCTTTATGTGTCCGTGTCCCAATTAGGCTCATACTTCGCATGATTAAAATTTACACGTATATCATGCATAACAATTGCTAACCAGTAATTCGAATTTTATCAACACATCCCATGTTTTTAACCAACTTGAATTTCTAAGTTTTCAACGCAGAAATTCAAGTTTATGTGAGTTTGAATCTCGTAAAATAAATTTTACTTGTATCTCGAAATTCAAGTAAAATGTGAGCTTGAATCTCGACTTTTAAATCCACAAATAAGAAAAATCAATTTCTTTCATGCCATGGAATTTACACACTTTCTCAAATTACTACTACTTTGTGCCAGGAACATGAATGGGGTCGTTACAGTTGCCTACCATACTTTAGTCTTCACGGGTATGTCTAGACATCAGTACAAAATTAACTGAAGTACTGGACGATGAAGGATGGAGCCTGGCTGCCTACTATTTTTCAAAATCCAGGGCCAAAAGAGTTCTGTCGAATTTCTTTGAAAATGAATTAGAGTTTTTTTTTTAATTTAGACACATTAAAATCAAATTTTGGATCAAAGAAGACATTTCGATTTTTTGAAGTTGTCGAATACGCATTTGCGCGCTCAAATAACTATAAAATATCCATAACATGAAAAATTCTAAAAAATACTAGTGATATTAATTTTGAATAATTGGTGTGTTAATAAACAGCATCGTTTACTTTTTTCTTACCAGCATTCTCGTTTTATTTTTTGCAGCATTTACTGTTTACCTTCTTTCTAAGACCTGCATAGCCCTTTTGGTAACCTCCTTGATGCTTTATTTCAGATGAATGCTTGTCATAAGTTCAATGCTAGTCACTGAGAGCAGAAACGTTTTATTTGCCGTTTCTCATTAATTTATCTTTAATTCAGACAATTAATTCTTTTTATTCTTATTTCAGAGGACTTGGAATTCATCTCCTCTTTCATCGCACACCTTGAAAATGCAGTCAGTGAAGGCGTTGATGAGAGATGGAAACTAGCTAGATACCTATTTCCAAAAAAGAAATAAACACTACAAGATATTTATTTTGGACAACGAGAACCCATTTGAAGATGCATTAAAAATAAATAAATAAAATAAATCTACCAATTTTGTTTTATTCCTCAGAAGGAGTAGAAGTTAATAGACTTAGTATTACTTTAATACTAACTTTTTAAAGATAAGTAGCAACCAGTCTTTATTCTTCAAACTTTTACTGATGGTGAATCCATGCTATCAAATGAATAAAGGCTTTTCAAAAGAGAGAGAGAGAGAGAGAGATCTACTGTCAATTTCGAGTTATAGAGCTAAAACCCAAATTTCTGAGTGGAAAATCCACTTCTTCTTCCAAAGGCCGACTAACTCTAGAACCAGCTGACGAAGGGTACCTCTTTAAACCATGCCTCTCTTCCTTTCTCTCTCTCTCCATTCATCTCCTTAGATTAGCCCTCGAGCTCTCGTCTATAGATCAATAAAAAAACAAATGTGACTAGCAGTGGGCCAGTACTTGATCCAGTACTAATCATTTAGAAATTCTGCAAGATGAATTAAATAGATTGGCAAGATGGATAAAAGTTATGGCTGGAAGGTGTGTACTATATTAATGGAACTGAACTGAGGACACTGATGAGGACGGGGATTGAAATTTAGAGGCCATATTGCAGAGATATCCAAAACAAAACAGAAGATTACGATTACGTGACTGTTGAAGAACACACACACTGACAAGCAGGGAAAGGGAGGTTATTGTTCCATTTATAAAGCTTTAATAAGACCATATTTGGACTAATGTGCAGATCTGGTCACCAATATTCTTTGGGATGAAGACGTAGTAGAAAGGATCCAGAGGCGAGTGACAAGGATTATGACAGGTCTATGGAATGTTCTCTATGAAGGTTCATGGCCCTTAAAAACTACTTTGAGAAAAAGGAGGAGACTATAGAAGAATATAATTTATTAAAGAGTTTTATAAGAACCAAAAACTGAAGACGTTTTTGGTACATGGCAGGAAGGAAAAGAAAAGCCCTGAAATTTTGTGAAACCTTTTGCTTGGAGTGTAGTGAGTGGGCAGGTATCTCTAAGCAGCATTGTTTTAATATTGATTTAACGATATTCTGATAATTAGCTTTTATAGTATTCTTTTGTATGACTGTGTTTATTTATTTATGATACATTTATATAGTGCATGATAGATAAACTGTATTCTTCATGGGGCCGATGGAAAAGAGATCGTTGTGCTGGGAGTAGATGAACATGGAGGTTTTGTGAAATGTTGTGTGTGTGTGTGTGTTTTGTATTCATTGCCAAGAGAAAATGGGTTATGATGGTGGCAGTAGTGATAGAGAGAGAGAGAGAGAGAGAATCGTAGCTGTTTTGCGACCCAGAAATACAAGATTTGTTGGAAGCGAGAGAAAGAAACAGCGGAAAGTAGTAATTGAAAGCTGTGAAACCGAAAGTATTGGAGTAAACGGAGTTCCAGATTTAAACGATTCTGAAAGAAGTATACATGAGGTGATTGAACATAGCGGTAAGATATTGTATGCGAAAGTTGCGTTGGCTGAAGTTCAGGGGAACGTAGAAAACCTGAATGAAGAAATAGCTCTCTTGTATGTAATCCTTTACGGGACAAAGCGCGAGACTAAAAGGCTGCAGAAACAGCAAGGGATCAGTCTGAAAACAAAAAGCAAGTGGTCCTAAGCCAAAAAGAAAAAGAAAATTGTAAGAATAAATGAGAGAAACAGCGTAAGCAGATCATTTTTGTTCAATGATAAGGGGAGTACTTCACGAGAGTCATACAAAATTTTGTTTCACTGGTGCGAAAATGAATAATATTAGTATTGCTATCAGAACGCAGAAAGGGATGATGAAAGAATTGATTGTTTTGGCTAGTACAATATTTCTCATCTCTCTGGTCATTGGTTCCATTGGAAATTATTGTGAAAAAGTTATTGGAAGATTCGGAAAAAAAAACAGGGCGAGAAGGGTGAAGTTTGTGAGTCTGCTGCCACGGTATAATAGAGAACTGCGAAGAAGAGCGATGATAGCATGAATCAATATCCTCGTTGCGTAGAAGGGATGATGTAGAATTTGTGGACCAATGGTATGAGTTTGATGGACATAAATATTTGTACAATGCTGATGGACTGTACTTAATAGATTCAGAGTTAGGTATCTAAAGGGAGATTTGTTCACTGAAAGTGAAGAAGCACAAAGTGAGGAAAACTAAAGAAATTAGGGCTTATGTAGACAAGTGTGTTGGGGCACCCACAAAGAAAATAATGGCGAAAATTACCAAAATACGCAGAATCTAGTCTTTCAAGAAGAAATATTGACCTGGATAGCCACTTCAGGAAGGAAAAGTGGTTGGAGGACTACAGGACTCTTTCAGATGCTAGAAATATCAAAAACGTAGTAAAACCTAATGCCTTAAAGGAAGGCATTAGTGAGACTTCACAAACGTTAAATGGCATAGTTCCAGGGATAGAATATGATGCATTCATTATTTTTAAGGAGGACAGTAAACAAGACAGGGGTAGGGTACCGGTGATGATAGCAGATGAACTGAAGCCAACAAGAGTAGGAGTCAGTCGTTCAGATGACAGTTTTTTAATCAATCTGTTTGAGATGAAGGCCAACAGGATAAAATATAAAACTGGTTGTTGCTACATGCTAGAGGGATGCCAGAGATTTGTGTGAAGACATACATCAGCAGATTTATCCAACGAGTGCAAGTCGAGTAATTATTATTGGAACTTCGACTTCACATACTGTAGATTGGAAGTAGAAAAGATCACATGACATAATTACTTGAAGGAGAATATTGTGTAGAGGACTCTGGATACGAGAGTGTTGAATCGTGTTATAGGATCAGAAGACCAGTCCATATCTAAGGTGGCTACATGCTTCCGATTGGGCAAAGGGATCATGATTGCGTAAGGATAACTTCAATGAGTGCAAATGGTAGTCTTGAGCTGGGAGGAAGCAAAGCGTGTTAAAACGTGGTTTGTATTAAACTATCAGGTGATTATAATACACTTAGGAAGTGGAAGTGGTATGAAGCAGTACCATGGTATAAAGATCGGCAAGGGAAGGATGTTCACGGTACATTGTGGTCAGTCAAGGAGTATCCGGAAGAAGCAACACACTGTAAACCCAAATTCAGGAGGAAAAATCTGGTAGAAGTTATATGGATGAGTACTATCATTAAGCATGAGCTGCAAATGAAGAAAATCTTGTCGAAGTTATATAAGTAAAAAGGTGACCAGCTAACTCATGAGCAGTACAAGGGTCAGACGAGAAAGTTGTCCAGCATGGCAGGAAATGTAAAATCACATTATGAGGAGAAATCTTCCGAATAGGCAAAAGGAAATTTCAGAGTTTTTTCGTTATGGAGAAAGTAGAAGGAAGACTGACTTTGGAAGAATAACATCAACGAGTGCAGATGGTAGAGAGATAACGGAGGCTGACAAAATTGTTGTGATACTGAGTGATCATTTTGCAAGGGTATATCATCGTAATGAAAATATTGTTTTCACAGAGGTGACAGGGAATGATGTGTGAGCAGAGATTGAAAAATGGAAGCACTTTGGATATTGCAGAATCTGAATTTAAATACTACTGTAGGATTGGATGGGATATCGGCTCGCATTTTACAAGAATGTACAGGGTAACTGGCGATGTATTTGACTGAGCTGTTTAATCTAAGTCTCAACTAAGAGAAATTCCCAGAGAGGGAAGGATAACAAAATAATTTCTTTACATAAAGGAGGATCTAAGTCTGTGATAGCAAATTTTAGACCAGTTAATATCTCTGGAATTGTGGTAAAAGTACCTAAAAGAGAGAAATCAGTAATAGGTGGCTACGAATGTGATACCCTACGAGGAGTAGCCTAGATTTGTGAAGGGTAGTTGATGCCTCAGTAATCTATTAACTTTTTATAACGGAGTGACAGCTGAGTAGGATAAACGGAAGAGAACACGATTATACTGTTGGATTTTACAAAATAGTTTGACAGGATATCGCATGGAACTCTGTTACCCAAACTGCAACAAATGGGAATGGATATGACCTTGGTGATATGGATAAAAGGGCAGCTGCTGGACAGATATCAAAAAGTACTATATATGAAGGAACAGAATCCAGGAGTTCTGGTGACAAGTGTGTACCGTAGTGCTCAGTATTTAGAATACTGCTGTTTAATTTAGACATAAATGATATAGGAAATAATTTAAAGGAAGATATTCAGTTCTTTGCTGACAATGCAAAGTTGAGTAAGAGTTTACACTGCTCGGAGAAAAGTCAATGAACACCATAATGTAAGGAACAAACAGCCATGGCACCCATCTTAATAACATGTATGACCTCGTTTCGCTGCGATGACTGCAGCAATCCCACGGTGAATACATTCCACAAGGGTACAATAGCGATAAATGGGAATTTTAGACCATGCTTCCTGTAGACATGTAATGAGGTCCTGGACTGTTGTGGGGCAGACGTCCCTTGACCTTATTATTCAATAGGGTTGAGATCAGGGCTCTGTGGAGGTGAGTCAAGTGTGGTGACATTCTTTTCCCCAAATCACGCAGTTGCAATAGTAGCTTTATGACATGATGAAAGAGATGACCAGTTCACTATAAAAGCCACAAAGTAGGAAGCATTGCATGTCAGGACCATATCGTCCACTGCCACCTCCTAATTTCATACTTGGAGTTACGCACTCTGGTAAGAGACGTTCACCAAGCATCCGTTCATTTACTTGGTAGAGAGCGTAGCGTGTTTCAACGCCCCATAACACAGCTTTCCAAGCTTCCAGGTTCCACTGTTCACGCTGTTTACATCACTGAAGCCAACGCTGCATAGGTTCGGGTAATGTGGGGAATGTATATTGGGTCCTGTCATGGAAACCCATCTTGTGAGTCTCGGTTCTGAATGCTTTTATGGATATTCGGATTCCAGTTGATGTCGGGAACACCGCATTCAACTTGTCTGCCGACAAATAGCTGTTTTTATACATTATTCTTTGTAGCACACTACGGTCACGTAGGGCGAATATGGTGGTGGGTGGCCCACTGCTCTTGCCGTTAACTCCCTACGCTTCCATCTCAGTATGGTATCACATTGTTCACCTGGGATGACCCAATTTTTCAACTACTTGCCAAACATATTTGCCAAACGTTGGTGTAGTTGCGGTCAATTGATTGATTGAGTGATGGAGACAGAGTTATAGAACAAGTGCCCTCCCCAAATGAGTTTTGGACTCCCTGGAGGTGTCAAATAATAATAATAATAATAATAATAATAATAACAACAATAACAATATAGGCCTGCAACATGCATCTTCTCACAATGCCAATTCAACTTCTGTCAGTTGTCTTCTCACTGCGTTTTCACACAGACACAGTTGCACTGATTTGGGAGCATATATTCTCAATTTATACGGGCTACAAACACGTGACTGGTTAGCTTGCATGGTGCACTTTTCCCATGGAGAAGGAAGGTGTCCTTTGACTTCTTTTCGAGTAGTGTAGTTAATTAAGGTGATGTAGAGACCTTGCAGGATGATTTCAAGAGACTGATGGCAAAGCATAATGAACGGCAGTTTAATATGGAAAAGTGTAAAGTTATGTATTTTGGATATGAAGTTTAGAAGCTGTATATCACATTGAGGTAACTGTACTCCAGGAAATCGATGAAGTCAGGGAGTTGGGGGTACTAGCAGATAGTGAGTTGAAGTCAGAGGGCATATTGCTTAAGTAACCAGGGTAACTAACAGAATTACTTTGTTAATGAAGAGCGCACTGACAAGCACAGATAAGGGAGTTTTCATTCCTCTTTTTAAATCCTTGATACAATCACATCTGTTTTACTGTTCTAGGGTCTGGTCATCCGTGTCTCTCGTGGATATGGAAGCATTAGAGAGGATCCAGAGGAAGGTGTTGTGTGGAACGCTCCTTATGAGGATAGGTTGATAGTGTGTAGATTTCAAAAGTTGGTTGAAAGACAAAAAAGGAGCGATATCACAGAAGCATTTAATTCATTTCAAGTCTTTTATAGAATTGATGCAGGGGAAATGTTTCAGTACTTGGCTAGAGGGAGCAGTCCAATTCAAGGTCATTCTTGGGAATTTGGTAATAGTGTGGTTAGCAAAGGCATAAAGACTGGATTTTTCACTTGAACAGTAGTGCATGAATGAATGGAATAGGTTGCCTGAGTCAGTTGTGAGTGTTTTGCCTGTTAATGGATTCAATGAGAGGTACAGTGCATATTGTGTTGATAGTTTGTGTCTCCCAGGATGAGTCTTAGGACTCCATGTGCTTATGTTATAATAATAAAATAACAATAATAATAATAATAATAATAATAATAATAATAATAATAATTGAGCCAGTGTAGCTCAGTGGAAGTGCTGTTTGCACACCTCAGCACTAGATCATCTGAAGAAAGATCGTAGTTAGTTTAATTCTAGTCGCTGACTAGAGGAACTTTTTCTATGCCTTTTTCGGTGGTTCTCGAGTTAATCGATTCTAACAGGGGTCAGCGGGTTTCTTTTCTCGGAAACTCGGGAGAAGAAAAAACTCTTTGTAAACGCAAGGAAATCGACCACAGAACCCAGATTAATTCAGTGATTAAAAATATTTTGTTATGAACCACGAGATGGTGGCATTCGTTATCCGTGTCTTCTGTACGTGCCACTTAAATTAATGATAGTTTTTGGGCCAGCTATCTGAATGGTTACCAGTGGAGATTGAACTGCCCGCTCAGTTTTCAAAAGTTAGATAGGACTAAAACAGCCTTGCCTACTCCCTATAAGGGAATATAAAGACTAGCTGATTTCTTTTAATTTTGATAATAATAATAAATCTTCTTTGCACCCTTCCACCCCTTCTTTATCCCCTTAATTGCATGTAGACCATAGATGGCAATTTGTTTAGCAGGCCTCGATACCAGACATGGTCAAAAATCTATGTCTTCTTCTTTTGTACTCATCTCCTCCATAAAGTAGTTTTATGAAGCATTTTGGATGTTAATTTTCTAAAAGCAGTATTTGCTTTTGTCAGGCTTTGTATTATATCGTTGCAGTTCTATTTTCAGTATCAACATTAGTTAATAAATATTAGTATTTATTAACTAATGTATATATTAGAAGTATTACTTCTAATATTAGTATTAGTATTACTTCTAATATTAGTATTAATATTACTTCTTGCAATGAGTCGTCAATCAATTTTAATTTTTTTGGCATTTGCTGTTCGCTATAAGAACTCCTATTTTGTTTTGTTTTTTCATATTTATTTTTTAAGTCCATATTCATATTGATTTTACGATATTTTTGTTGCAAGTGTAGTCTTCAGATTTTAAATAGTGTGCGGTTTTAGGGCTCTTCTCTGTAAATATTATAAATAGGTATACCCTTCATCAATGCAACGAAAAACTTGGTTAAGTTTAATGGCGCTGTGTGTAGTATGTGTTGGGTCCTACACGTGTATTCTTAAAATTATGGAGCTATGAATTTGTATATGATTCCATGACAGTGAACTAGATGAAATGGCTGAAAGCATTACACGTGCTGTGACATTTAATGATCTGAATTTAGATGACTGGCTACTTCAGCAATGCAGCTCAATGGGTAAGTCATCAGCTTTGCACACACATATACAGGGTGTTCGGGATAAATTTGACAGTTTCGTAAGGAAAAAGAAAATCTTCTTTGTATCTATTAAATTTAATGAATTGACAAAAAAACATTACAGGCAGAGTTAATTACAATACTATCAACAAGATTTACTCAAAATAACCACCATTAACATCGATCACAGCTTCAATTCTGCTTCGGAACCTCGAACAAGCTGATGCTACAGTCTCCCTGGGAAGGGCCGCAAAAACTGTTTTAATTTTATCCATTAACTGGGCTTTTGTATTACTGGAAGTGCGATTGGTGTCTTTTTCAACTGCGCCCCATACAAAATAATCCATGGGGTTAAGGTCTGGGGAGTTTGGAGGCCAAACATTTGGACTGGTGAAGTCGTAGAAATTTTCAGACAACCATTTTTGACTTTTCCCAGAGGTGTGGCAAGGGGCCGAATCCTGCTGCCATACATACGGCCTACCATTGGCTACCCTTGTTATCCAGGGCTTGACTACAGTTAGCAACTCCACGAACAAAGCCCGAATTCCAATGCCAGGGTTCTTCAACACCTGTTCCTGCAGATTTGCGAGAAATTCTGCTGTACGAACGCAATCAGATCGTCTGCTAGGGATCTTTCTTCTTGCTACATCCTCGTAGTCACCATTGCAAGTCTCTAGTTCATGCCTGATTGTTTTTACTGTATTCAGGGAGCATTGGGCAGCAGTCGTAATATCCTTATTTTGATGGCGGGCACGAATCATCATGATACAAGTTATTCTCTTCCATGATTCAGGTGGGTTCCAGCTATCCATCCTTTCTGACATCTTGTATATGAATGAAGAAGGGTCCAAACTTTTAAATGAAGAGAAGTGTGTGTTAATACATGTAACTTACGGAAAAATATAATTAATTATAAATATGTCAAATTTATCCCGAACACCCTGTATTATTATTATTATTATGTGACACCTCCAGGGTGTCCAAAGACTCATCGAGGGAGAGTGTGCCAACAGCATCGGAACGCATTCCAACTACTAACCGCGCTCAAACTAGCTTAACTTTTTTCGTGAGCCATTAGTAGCAGAGGCTCTACCAATCGACTAACCTTTGCTGCTACACTATGAAGATTTCTACTATCCAAACATTTGTGTTTATAGCCATTTTTAATATGTACATATGTACAGTATCTACTTGTCTCTTTTTAATGAATTTTTACTTATATGCTATTAGAAACAGACTAAACACATTAAGAATCTTCATAAATGATATATATACACATTATTCACACATTAAAAAAAAAATATATATATATATATATATATATATATATATATATACAGTGCCGAGTAGACCAGTCCTTTGGATATATTAAATATAAATATTATATGGAGAGATGGTGAATTGTGTATAGTGGAGTTAAGTGACCTCCTGTGATGAGGCCTTGAAGGTGTGTCACCTGATAATAGTAATATAGACCGCTGCTTCCATTGAGATCAAACTGTCATCCTTCCCATTTACAGTAGCGTAGTGAAAGGGAAGGAAGGATGACTGTTATCCCATTCTCCATGAAGGGAGACATCTTTTTGTTTATTTAATGTTTTCTTTATGTGCAGCAATTGGTTGGAATGGAAAGATTTGCTTTGTGTCATGCACATTACTCATTATTCCATTGCCCATTTCGTCAGATAACACCTAAAAGAGTCCGATTTTCGAAATGAAATAATTCAAAGTGTACTGAGGAGCCCCAGATTTCTTTTGTTGCACTGTGATTACTGAAAGGTGACAAATTGCATGATATGCCAATTTTAAAATTTTAGGTGTGTTCAAGTCCTTTCAAGCTTTATCAAACTTGTTAAAGGTTCCAATGATAGCAAATACCCTAAAAGTCCAAAAATGGAAGAATAAGGGGTATTTATTAGTTAGAAGAAGGTGGGAGCTTATTCTTGTATAAATATGCCACAGGTACAGCTCTCCAAAGTTGCTGGCCTGGTTGGCCAAGTGGTTAGTGTATCTGCTTTCCAGCTAAGTGGCTGGAAAGCGGATACACTAACCACTTGGCCAACCAGACCATACACTAACCACTTGGCACAAAGACATCAGAGGTCATACTGTGCCAGGACACCAGTCACAGCAGTGCCATAAAAAATCAAATTAAAAAAAATTGTGTCCATGCTTCCCGTAAGTCAGTAGGAGTTCCATAAAGTGATTAGTGGTGCTGCATCTGTTTTTCTTTAAATTAAAAAGATAATTGTTTTCTTTCCCTACATGTATTTAATTGTATTAATTTGTACATGTAAATAAGGTAATAATAATGGAAATAAAGTATTATTATTAAATAATTTTATTTTCATTTTGCTTATATAGGTCTTCAACATCCTACACCTGTGCAGAGTAATTGTATTCCACCAATTATGGAAGGAAAAGATTGTATTGGATGTGCTCAAACTGGCAGTGGTAAAACACTGGCCTTTGCACTTCCAATCTTACATAAACTTGGTGAAGATCCGTATGGAATTTTTGCTCTAATTCTTACACCAACCAGAGAGTTAGCCTTTCAGATTGCTGAGCAGTTCCGAGTTTTAGGGAAACCTATTGGGCTACAGGTAAATACTTATAGTATGATTAAAGAAATTTTCATGTACTACAGTATATCTTTATTTGATAATCATTTCTAATAGCACATTATAAATGCATTTAATACATATTTATCATATTATATAATTACATATAATACATACAATATAATGCATATTTAATGTGTGAATAATGTGTATATATATCATTTATGAAGATTCTTAATGTGTTTAGTCTGTTTCTAATAGCATATAAGTAAAAATTCATTAAAAAGAGACAAGTAGATACTGTACATATGTACATATTAAAAATGGCTATAAACACAAATGTTTGGATAGTAGAAAATTGGAATCCTCTAATTTAGATTATAAACAGTAATAAAGATAAAAACAGTAATAATGGATAAAAATGAATTGTTGGCATAGATATATAATAACTATATATATATATATATATATAAATTTATTTGTTCATCATTCCTTAGTGAGACATCCGACTAGCCAGTTAAATTGCCTTTTTGCCATAATTTTTCAATCATGGTTGAGCAATAATTCATAGAATCAGATTCTTAGCCAAAAGAATTATGGTTTGTTAGAACAATGATTATGCAATATCTCACTTCTTCTTTACCTCTGGTTGTCTAAACTACTTTCAGTATATTAGGGTTACCAAGTAATTTTATAAACTTGGCTATTTTACTCCTAATCCCAAGTAAGCAAACAGTTAAGTTTGCGCCTGAACGTAGTTCAAGTCTAAAGGTGGTGCAACACCAGGGCAACTCATTGTAAAGATGGGTAAAGCTCTGATCACTATTCTTATTCTTAGTATTTTCCATAATGTAAAGCACATCTCACTAAGAGATGTATATATACTGCAATACATTATGGGTGGGGTCACTACCCAGACCGGTTTCAACCTTTTTTGAGATCTCAGTGAGTAGCTAGACCCTAAATACCAAGGTTTTAGTAATACAGAGCCTTATCAACTTTACCTATACAAGTTGCTACAAGGTGTTTTTATTTTGAATAAGAATCTCTGGAAGAGATATAGTGTAAATTAGTTTTTTTAACTTGGGAATAATGTATATTAGGGTTACCAAGTAATTTTATAAACTTGGTTATTTTACTCCTAATCCCAAGTGAGCAAACAGTTAAGTTTTTGCCTGAATGTAGTTCAAGTCTAAATAGTTTAAGAATAGTGATCAGAGCTTTACCCACCTTTTCAATGAGTTCCCCTGGTGTTGCACCACCTTTAGACTTGAACTACGTTCAGGCACAAACTTAACTGTTTGCTTGCTTGGGATTAGGAGTAAAATAACCAAGTTTATAAAATTACTTGGTAACCCTAATATACATTATTCCCAAGTTAAAAAAACTTATTTACTTTCAGTATGATTTTTCTTCTGCCATCACTAGACTAGCATTCATATTTTTTTCTCTTCCATTGGGTATTCCTTGCCAAGGAATGTCAGTTCTAGGCCCAAGTTCTCTCTCTGTCCTATTATGTAAGATTGATCTGCCATCTTTATGGTTCTTCTTGTTCTGGTCTCTTGAACTTCTTATCTCTGACGTGGTCTGTGTATTTAAACATTGACATTATTTTCTGTAGTGACTCGTTGTCTACAGCTCCAGCTGATTTCTGTTTTCGATTTCACTAACCAAGCTAGAAGAGATGCTAAAGTATTTGCTTATACAAATTGCCTGTATTACAGAATACTAGATAACCTTTCTGCTTTTCAACACTCTTGATCTTTTTAACCACATCTCCATAATCTTGTACAAGTTTTCTCTCTTACAGAATATCCTTTCTTCAGTACTTAACCATTAGTCCGTTGATAGTATGTACATCAGCATCAAGTGAGATGACCTCCTAAACTCCTGTTCCTTTCTTTTCGTGGACAGACTGCTGTTTTCATTCCCAGTCCAAATGCCTGCTCCATTTGAGTTACAGAAACTATTGCAGTAATTACAAAATGACCATCAATAAATCTTATCTGATTCTGAGAGATTCAAATGCAGAAAAACTTGCCTCCTATAGAAATGGTAGTTGTACCTTCTAGTCTCTCAAAAAAGCTAGAATGCACAACTTTTGCTCAACTGTATCACTGCTCTCTCTTCCAGGTGGCATCATTCCTCTCTTCTCCTCCTACTTCTACATAGATGACTAAGGCAAATCACCTCCTCAGCCATACCAAAAACAGTGCATTGTGCCTGGTATAGTAGACTTCCACCATGCTGAAGCATGGTAGAAGTCTACTATTCAGCTGAAGATATATTCTGAAGATATATAAGTCTAATATTCAGCTGAAGATGAATTTAGCTAATCCATATGTAAAGAACTGAGAGAAATATATATATATATATATATATATATATATATATATATATATATTTAAAAAAAATCTTGTGTTCTTTTAAGTATTGCAAGCAAAGGCAAGTCAGATGCTGAGGATTGTATTCTCGTAAGCTCTCGGCTTGGAAATAATGTTGGATCTTTAAGATCCATTATTTCTATATTAAAAAAAAACTACTTATTCTATAAGACAAATAGAAATGAAAGTCAAAATAAAATGAAAAGAAATGAAAGTCATTATAAACCTATAATGCATTGTCATGGATGCTACTAAGGATTAGATAATCTGTAAAGCATGCTCTAGAGACCATACATAAAACTTCTAATAAATAGAGTGGTGGTTTCACATCAGGTAAAAGAACTCATCTACCACCTAAAACTTTAAGTTTTAAAAAAGAGGTATACCGTGAGTAGACATATCGATACAAAATTAATAACGGAAAAACTCACGTACAAAGATTATTTAATGATATAATTTTCGCCTGTGTGTCATAGACATCTTCAGTACATATTAAGCTCAAATTAAACAATAACTGACAATTCCAAAAAGCACCACCTAAGTAGCTGGTCTAAGATAACTAAAAAGGTCAATAAATTTCCTTAAAAAAAAAATAAAATAAAATAAAAAATAGCTGATTTGTAAAGTACTATCTCCCATAAGGGGGATAGACATAAGCCATCGGATCTGTTTAAGTTAGGATAATGAAGTAGAGTTTCACATGTTTCTTTATAAAGGAGTTCCATGAAGAACTCTTGTCTTTCTCCAATGAACTCTATGTCTAGTGAAGATGGCATGTTCTGCAAGTCCAGACTTTTCAGGTTTAAAGTATTCAATATAAGATTGGTGTTCTTCTAGCCAAATAGAGGCAGATCTTCCCATTTGTCTGAAATAAGATAATCCACAAGAGCACGAAATCTGGTAGACACCTGGAAGAAAATAGACACCTAAAACTTTCACAAGCATCCATGCCTCTGGTGTGATTCGAACTTGAATTCAGCCAGTAATGCTGGTGAATATACCTCAAGAATTCAGTTTGCAACATCTGCCTTGTTGTCAATGACATGTAAAGAAAATCATCTTGCAGACTTTGTTCAAAAGGAGTTGTCATAGGATGCGATATCAGTATTCATTCATATCCATTTATAACAGTGGTAAAAGACTGCCTCACCTAAAATCAGCTGTGGACACTATTTTATGCCAATGGAATTTTGAAGTCTATTGTAGAAATAATCAACCAGGAGTTGTGTTTTTAGTAATAAGACATTGTTTAAGTGTCTTATTAAGTGAGACACAGTCTCAGTTTCTTGAGGAGGGCAGTTTTGTAACCAGCCCCCCCCCCCCCCCACACACACACACGAAAGTTCCCCGGGCCTATGACACAACAGGTAAGTCAAACATCAACCAGTGGGCTACACTGATGTAGAGAACCTAACCTAATTGATTGTTGTAATTTATGAGTGAAGCAATGAATCACATCCATCCTTTTCCAAGTGGATTGGCAAGTGCATATGGCTGATGCTTTTTTCTGGAGTTGGACTTTTGATGTAGTACTTCAAAAGAATAAATGCTGATAGGTAGTATGCAACAAATAGTACAGTCCCTTCCTCCCTTCCACATTGCGCTAGTTTTATGCAGCAAACCTGTTGTTATTTTAACATTATAAGACCATATTATGTGTATTAATATGATATGATTTGAAGAAAGTGATGAAGAATTTGACTTGCCTGCACATGATTATGTAAGTATATCAGTGGTACATGGACTGGCAGTCATATTGAAGGATGAATAGTTGAAATGCCTGAAAGGTGGAAAGTGTGATCAAAAAAAAAAAAAAAAAGCTTACATCTGTTGAGCAGAGTGGAATTTGGATTTTTCTGATTCCTGATATGTCTAATATAAGAAAAACCGAGATGAACAAATAACTAATTTCTTATAACAAATTCCATTCAATATGAAATATGGACTTCTCTAACAAAAGAAGCATGTAACTTTTTTTGTAAATGAAAATTTCAGAATGACAGGGTATAAACAATCGACTCTCATTATAGTAAACTCCAAGAGACAACACGAATAGTGAATTTTTAGAATATCATTATGTCTAGCGATTTTGGTGATTTTGTTACAAAGAGTGAATCCGTTATAATGGTGTTTGCTTTGATGAGTGGCAACTGTGCTCTGTTATTCATATCTATCTGAATTGAATACTAAACCTGTACTTTTAAAAAATTTTTATCATTCTAAAATGCATAGCTACAGCATTTTACATTATATAATATGTACGTATGTATTATTTTAGGATTGCATTATTATTGGTGGAATGGATATGATGATTCAGGGAAAAGAACTTGCATCCAAACCACACATTGTTATTTCAACTCCTGGTCGGCTTGCTGATCACTTAGAAAGTTGCAACACATTCACATTAAAGAATATCAGATTTCTTGTACTTGATGAAGCAGATAGGCTATTAGAGGGTCATTTTGATGAACAGGTAAATCTCTTATGTTAGAATATAGAACAGTAATAAGAAAGAATGAATGATAAATAAATTTGTATCTCTCTGTTATTCATACATAAAAAACTTTTTATATAAAAAGTTAATATGACACTTAACAGTTCTTATCTGTACAAGACGGATTGATGAATGGTGATGAAATGCCAGAAATGTAATGGATTGGATAATGGCATATGTGAACCATAGCAGCTTAGCTACCATGTGTACTCGAATATTATCATTGATATCAGTTATATATAGTAACATCGTCCGCTCGGTTGGCCTAGTGGCTTTGCGCTTCGCAACCATATGCCTGAGGAAGAAGTGGCCTAGGTTCAATTCCCATCGACGACTTGAGGAGCTTAAGGATCTTCCTCAGCCATAGCCAAGTTAGCTGGTCTTGGGCATGGACGATAAGGTTTTTTCTGCCAGTTTATCTGGGGTTTTTCATCCCGCAAGCAGGAAAACCGGACCCATGAACACACAGGCTACAGTCATAGAAATACGGCAAGGAAGGCAACAGGAAACCACCTTGCGTCACTATCTCCCTAGTAATCAGCTGCAACCCTCTCAAAGAGAGGGAGCCACAGGATCAGATATTAACATCACACTCAGTGGGTGTTCATTTGATGATTATGCAACCTGTATGCATGAAATATCCCTAACAAGAAATAATTCATTTAAATAAAAAATTGTGACAGCGTATTGAATAGCTTCTCTCTTGGCACCCTGTCATATGCCTTTTCCAGATCTGTATTTAAGTTTTGTCGATCTGGAAAAGGCATATGACAAGGTGCCAAGCGAGAGAAGCTATTCAATACGCTACAGTTATATGGTGTCGATGGGATATTATATCAATCTATACTTAGTCTTTATTTGAGTTCTAAGTTGGCAATTAGAATTGAAGGATGTACAGGAAGATGATTTAATGTTAAATCTGGTATGAGAGAAGGATGCACATTATCCCCTCTGTTATTCATCATCTATATGGATTACATTATGAAGGAAAGTGGTATCAAACATGATATCAGAATTGGAGATGTTAATGTCAGCTCTTTGCTTTATGCGGATGATGTTATACTTCTAAATAAATCCGCTACTAGTTTGCAAGATTCCCTGACTAAATTGAATAACTATTGTAATAGATATGGTATGAAGGTCAGCATTAAAAAGACAAAGACAATGAAAATAGGCAGAATCATTGAAAATGTCAACTGTGTTGTGAATGGAGAACCTGTGGAACAAGTAAAATGTTTCAGCTACTTAGGCGCAATTTTTAGTGATGATGGTAATTTAAATATGGAAACAGACAACAGAATCAACAAAGCTGGTATGGTAGGAACTCGATTGAATAAATTCATATGGAATAAGAGAGAAATTAGTCGGAACACTAAATTAGCTGTATACAAGACAGTGTTCAAACCAGTTTTAACTTATGGATCTGAGAGCTGGGTCAGAAGTAAAACACTTAACCAAAGACTAGAAACCGCAGATATGAGAGTCCTGAGAAAGATTAGCGGCATGAACAGATGGCATCAATTGCAATATCATATTAAAATGAGGATATCAGGAAAGAACTTGACATTGTCAGCATCCAGGAATGCGTTAGCAGAGCTAATCTCAGGTGGTATGGTCACTTAAACAGAATGGGCGAGGAAAGATTAGCAAAACAAGTGTTCTCTTCCAGGTTGGCAGGAAAACGACCCAGAGGAAGACCAAGATATAGGTGGATTAATACGGTACAATGTGCCTTAGACGATAGAAATATAAGATTTGATAATGTTGGAGTCTTGACAAGTAACAGACTGATTTGGAGGAAAATTGTAGATAGGAAGTTAGTAATGATGTAAATTTTTCATATAGTACTATCATATCCTGTACACCCCTTGAGGGTACATGTCAGGAATTTGATGATGATGACAGAAATTTAGATGAACAGCATTACTGTAGGCAACATAATAGCTGAGAAAATGGAAATAAATCAAACGGGATAGTGGTAATATTATAGTCTGAATGCCAATAATGAATTTAACAAGATTTCACTGTACAGTTTAAATAATTATGTGAGAGGAGTCTTTTTTGAATCTAATTTGAAAGCATCAAATTAGGATTTGTTTGTGTCTTGGAATGCTCTAAAGTTCAAGAGAAAGCTTATTGGACTTTTGGGATTGGTGGATAGACATAGATCTATGAGTGCATAGTGCGGACTTCTTAAGGGATTATTGTTTTGGTAATTCTCATTTTATAATGAGAAGATGACTTTTAGAATGATGTAGATATGCTGTGGTGTTTGTATTTTGCAAAATAAGAAAAAAAAATATTAAGTAGCATTCCACATGGCAACTTATTTTATAAGTTAAGATTGGTTAACTGATGGATATCAGAGAGTAGTAAATGGGATGCCATGGATTAGTGGAGGCTAGCATATTGTTACATTTCCTTGTACATCCTTTTAATTTAGTTACTCTTTATCTGTTATGCCATTGTTATAATCTCAGCAAAAGTTACTAAGAAAAATAGTCATTTGTTAATGATCACTTCTGTGCTGTTACTTGTAATCTAATTAAATGTGTTTTTAATAATTTTGAAGACACATACACATAATAGGTGCAGTTTTAGAAGTTTATATTTGTGGGGAGGGGGGAGTGGAGAAAGAAAGTAAGAAGATAGAAGAGGAAACAAGAAAGGAAATAGAAAAAGAACATGTACCCTCAAGGGGTGTACAGGATATGATAGTACTACATGAAAAATTTACATCATTACTAACTTATAGAAATATAAAAGGATGTGGAGCAGAATGTGCCAAAGTACTTTAGAAAGGGAGTGATTAAATTATTAAAAGAAATAATGTCTTAACATACTGAACTGATTTAGATATAAAATATAGCACACTAAAAGCCCTTGTTAATGTAATAGCCTTGTATTTCAACTCCATCTAAAGAATAGATAGTGTTACTGTGTAATTAATCATATGGTATAAGAATTGAATGATTTTTTCCCCTTAATCATAATGTTTAAAACTGTGTGCGTGTATGTGTTTATTTATATTTCTGAACCCTTGGTTTAGAGCAGCGCTTCCCAAACTGTGAACTGCGGCCCCCTTGGAGGCTGTAAGTTTTGTTGAGGGGAGGGGGGGGGGGCTGTGAAATAATGAAAACAAATTTAAAATGTTTTAAGACTAGGTAGATTTTTTTTAATAAGAAACATATTTAATTTTTATTATTTATTATTTCTTTTTTGTTCTTTTTTATATTTCATCATCATCATCAAATTCCTGACATGTACCCTCAAGGGATGTACAGGATATGATAGTACTACATGAAAAATTTACATCATTACTAACTTCCTATCTACAATTTTCCTCTAAATCAGTCTGTTACTTGTCAAGATTCCGACATTATAAGATCTTATATTTCTATCATCTGTGGCACTTTGTACCGTATCAATCCACCTATATCTTGGTCTTCCTCTGGGTCGTTTTCCTGCCAACCTGGCAGAGAACACTTGTTTTGCTAATCTTTCCTCGCCCATTCTGTTTAAGTGACCATACCACATGAGATTAGCTCTGCTAACCCATTCCTGGATGCTGGCAATGCCAAGTTCTTTCCTATTATCCTCATTTTTAATATAATATTGCCATTGATGCCATCTGTTCATGCCTCTAATCTTTCTGAGGACTCTCATATCTGCGTCTCTAGTCTTTGGTCAAGTGTTTTACTTCTGACTCAGCTCTCAGATCCATAAGTTAAAACTGGTTTGAACACTGTCTTGTATACAGCTAACTTAGTGTTCTGACTAATTTCTCTCTTATTCCATATGAATTTATTCAATTGACTTCCTACCATACCAGCTTTGTTCATTCTGTTGTCTATTTCCATATTTAATTTACCATCTTCACTAAAAATCGTAGCTGAAAAGTTTTACTTGTTCCACAGGTTCTCCATTCATAACACAGTTGACATTTTCAACGATTTTTTTATATTTTAATGGAAAAAAATCACACATTGGTGTTGGTTCACAAATTTTGCTTCTTGTGTATTTCAGCAATTAATTAATATTAGTAAATATATGCTTATTCATATAAGTTTCATTTCAAAGGTATTGATAAGAAACACAAAAAAGATTACAAATAAAATCTTGAATATAAATACAATAAATATCATAATAATATGTCTATATTACGATTTTTTTTTGGATGGGGACCATGAAATATTTTAATTTTTTCAAAGGGGAACTTGACATCCATAAGTTTGGGAAGCACTGGTTTAGGGTACCTTCCAATGGGGGGGACCATTAAATATTTAATGTTTCTTGATCTTTCTATAAGCTCTTATTTGGATTAGTCTCGGCAGCTACAATGTAAAAAAATATTATTCTGGGATTGGATAAGTCATTTTTTATTCACTTTTGTCTATAATAGTATGTAGTGTATTACTGGGTGGGAAAAAAAGTGAAGTAACTGGCTGGGGGTTACTTATACTTACAATCATTTCATTTCATAAATGTTAAGTCAAGAAAATAATAATAAAAATTTTAAATTTTTCTTTGCTTCACTTATTTATTTATTTTTTTTATTTATTTATTTATTTTATTTTTTTTTCAAGCTGCAAACAATTTTTGCTGCTCTTCCTCAAAAGCGTCAGACTCTTCTCTTCAGTGCAACCCTCACACAAAATCTAGAAGAGTTACAGAGCCTAGCAATGAGCCAGCCATACTTTTGGTGTGCTCCTGGTGAAGTAGCAACTGTAGAACAGTTGGATCAGCGTTATGTCTTGACCCCAGCACAAGTTCGAGATGCATACTTAGTTCATATCATACATAAGTTTCAAGACAAAAATCCAAATGCATCTGTAATTGTTTTTACAAGTACATGCAAGTAAGAGTTATTTCTTATTGTTTTTAAAGGAAAAAGTCCTCTTGTTGTGAAATTAGAATTATGTTGCTATAAATTAAAAGCAAGTCTGAAGGAGAAATTGTGTATGTGGAAATGTAGAGAATTTATATTATTATTATTATTGTGTATCTTAATGATCTACAAAAAAGTTTACAAATCTATAAATACTGTGTGCTGCTGTATTTTCAGAAACCTGGGAATCCTGCCTGTGAGTGTGAACATTGGTTTTGTTTTAACATTGCGATGTCACACACACTGGACAATGAAATCTGTCTGTTGCATGTTGTTGTTTGTCAACCGTAATACATTTCCAAAGCTATCAGCCTATATGGAAAGAAGTTTAAAACATCCATGCCATTGGTAGGTCTTAATGGCAAACATGGACTTTTATGCAGATATATATATATATATATATATATATATATATACTGTAAACATTGTTACCTTTCATAGCACAAAGTCAGAAATGTGCCAAAGAACTACCAGTAAGCATTGTTGCTTTTAAGTGCTCTTTCCATCCCACTGCTTTGCTTTTTCATTTTTCTGCAGATAATCCTATGATCTCTTAGCATTTTATTTTTTACTTGCATTTTTCAAATCATGCAAACAAACTAGAATTTGGCATAAGAATACTGTTTAGCCAAATTATTAGTATACAGGTATCCCTTGCTTAACTCAGGATTTGATTAACACAGTTAATCAGTTTGCAACAATCCCTTTATATACGTGGTAAGAGTTTTAAATAACGCACCTTTAAATTTACCATGCAAATACATGCAAGCCTCAAGGAGTGTTACTTGGCCCAGAGAAAGAAAGTCGTGAGCATGATGACGTCATTCCTCTCACACAGTCGGGCTCTCAGAGCCAGCCAGTTACTTAGCTTTCAAAGTTCTTTTGCTTTTAGCTAACACACCTGTCATCCAAATTCTCTTAATGATCTGTGTGAGAATGTGAAAGTATTATTTTTTCCACCAAATACGGCATCATTGCTACAACCCATGGATGTCATTGCAACTTTCAAAGCCTATTTTCTTAAAAAGGCATTCTCAAAGTCAGTAGAAACAACAACAGGAGAAAATGCAATTACGCTCCAAGAATTTTGAAAAAATTTTAACATTAAACACTCAATTGAAAACATTCATGACTCGTGGGAGCTAGAAGACATCTTCTAGCTGCATGAAAGTTGTTTTTAAAAACCTTTTGCTAGAATGCGCTAATGACTTATGTGGTTTTCAAAATCCTGTGAACAACTTAGTTGAAGAAATTGTTGCAATTGGTGAAGACCTTGATTTTGATGGCGTTGATGCAGAAGATGTTAAAGAATTATTGGATTCAAATTCAAAAGATTTCAGTGACAGCGATCTTCTTGAAATTGAACAACAATGCGCATATGAAGACAACGAACAAATGAAATGCGAAAATGAGGTTCCAAAGGAGATAACAATCAAAGAACTGGACAGAATATTTTGCAGTTTAGAATCGCTTAAGCAGCAAGTAATGGATATGGATCCAGATTAATCAAAGAATGCTTGTTTGCCGAGTTCTAGAGTCATTTTGCTTGTTATTGTAGAATTTATGCTGATAAGAAAAAAACTAAAACTGTTCAAACAACTCTTGATAACTTTTTATATAAAAGATTGCAGTAACTAATATAGGTACAAGTATTATTAAACATTTACTTTGCATTCATTTTTTTATCTTTCCTGAAAGAATACCATCTGAAATTAATTATTAGTACCGTAATCGATCATGGACGAATTGTAATTTTTACCGTTGATTATTATATTTGATTAATGCAATTTTGATATATGCAGTAACATCATCATCATCATCAAATTCCTGCCATGTACCCTCAACAGGTGTACACGATATGATAGTACTACATGAAAAAAATTACATCATTACTAACTTCCTATCTACAATTTTCCTCCAAATCAGTCTGTTACTTGTCAAGACTCCAACATTATCAGATCTTATATTTCTATCGTCTAAGGCACTTTGTACCGTATCAATCCACCTATATCTTGGTCTTCCTCTGGATCGTTTTGCTGCCAACCTGGCAGAGAACACTTGTTTTACTAATCTTTCTTTGCCCATTCTGTTTAAGTGACCATACCACCTGAGATTAGCTCTGCTAACGCATTCCTGGATGCTGACAGTGTCAAGTTCTTTCCTAATATCCTTGTTTTTAATATGATATTGCCATTGATGCCATCTGTTCACGCCTCTAATCTTTCTCAGGACTCTCATATCTGCAGTCTCTAGTCTTTGGTCAAGTGTTTTACTTTTGACCTAGCTCTCAGATCCATAAGTTAAAACTGATTTGAACACTGTCTTGTATATACAGCTAATTTAGTGTTCCGACTACTTTCTCTCTTATTCCATATGAATTTATTCGATTGACTTCCCACCATACCAGCTTTGCTGATTCCGTTGTATATTTCTATATATAATTTACCATCTTCACTAAAAATCGCGCCTAAGTAGCTAAAATGTTTTACTTGTTCCACAGGTTCTCCATTCACAACACAGTTGACATTTTCAATGATTCTGCCTATTTCCATTGTCTTTGTCTTTTTATTGCTGACCTTCATACCATATCTATTACAACAGTTATTCAATTTAGACAGAGAATCTTGCAGACTTGTAGCAGATTTATTTAGAAGTATAACATCATCCGCATAAAACAAAGAGCTGACATTAACATCTCCGATTTTGATATCATGTTTAATACCACTTTCCTTCATAATGTGATCCTTATAGATAATGAATAACAGAGGGGATAATGTACATCCTTGTCTCACACCAGATTTAACATTAAACCATCAACCCTAAGTATTGCTTGATATAATGCCCCATTGACACCATATAACTGTAGCGTATTGAATAGCTTCTCTCTTGGCACCTTGTCATATGCCTTTTCCAGATCTACAAAACTTAAATACAGATCTTTGTTATATTCCCATGCTTTCTCAACTATTTGTCGTAAAGTGAAGACCTGATCCTGACAGCCTCTATTTGGCCTGAATCCAGCTTGTTTTTCACCAAGCTTTTGCTGCACAATTCTTCTCAACCGTTTCTCAAGTATACTTGCATAGATCTTGCCAGGCACACTCAGTAGGGAAATACCTTTGTAATTCTCACATTCAGTTTTATCTACCTTTTTATATATGGGTATACTATGAGATCTCTACTCCAATCATCGGGAATTCATCCCTCTGTCCAGGCATTCTGAGCTCTTCAGTGCAGCCACTGTAACACTTTTATACCACCATATTTCAGCATTTCTGGTCGAATATCATCTACTCCTGCTGCCTTTCCACATTTCAAGCCTTTGATGGCATTTTCTACTTCAAGTATGGATATGTATTCCTGACTGCATGCCTGGTCAGTGTTTTTTACCACTGTCCTGTCCTCACTGCTTGTTTCATTTAGCAGTTTTTCAAAGTAATTACTCCATACTTCAAGGATATATTTTTCTTGTATTTTCATGTCACCTTTATCATCTCTAACTCCTTTTACAGCACTCTTTCCTCCATTCCTAATCTTCTTCAACAACCTCCAGAATATTTTGCCATCATCTTGATATTTATTTTCTATATTCTTGCCAAAGTCCTCCCATGACTTTTGTTTAGCTAGTTTTACACACTGTTTAGCATTCTTGCATTTGTCTCTATAATTCTCTAAGAGCACAAGCTGACTTATTTGCCAAGAACATTTGATATGCTTTCTTCTTTTCCTTCACTGCCAATTTAACTTCCTGTATCCACCATGGAGTTCTGATTTTTCTATCCTTGCAGACAACTTCACCACATGCCTCTCTAGCTGAATCAATCAGGGCTTTCCTCAAGGCTTGCCACTGAATCTCCAAGGTTTGATTCCTGTTCTCAAATTCTTTCATTTTTTCTTCAATAATCTTTGTGTATTTTAGTCTCCAGTTCACATCTGAGAGCTGCTCAACTTTTATTCGCTTTAAAACTTTCGTACTCAATATGAAATTTCGTTTTCAATATGAAATTGAATTTTATCCTGCTCAAGACTAAATGTGATCACTTTCAATTTCAAATCCTCTGTATACATTCTGGTGTCCTGCACCAGTGGGAAAACATCACTATTAACAATAACATAGTTAATGAGACTTTTCTTATTCCTTGCCTCTTCTCTCCATGTGAATATCTGCACATTTTTATGTTGGAACACAGTGTTAGTAATAACCAGTCCATGTTCTGAGCAGAAATCCAACAGATATTTGCCATTATTATTAGCTTTTCTCTTTTCTCCAAATTTTCCCAAAACATTTTTGTATGTCTGGCAATAACTTCCTACTCTGCTATTTAGATCCCCAACAAGGACCAACTTTTCCTTTTTCATTATGTCAGTTGCTTTTTCTAAAGCCTCAAAAAATTCCTCCACTTCTATCTTAGTAGAACCTTCTGTGGGACCATAGGCACAAATAAGTCTTATTTAGTTCCTCATTCTGATATTTGTCCACATCACTCTACTTGAGACTGCCTGCCATTCAAGAAGATTAGCCTTGTATTTTGTGTTGAATACTATGGCTACGCCTTCTTTTCCTTAATGTCATTGCCTGAATATAACATTTTGTATTTATTGCTCAGAAAGATCTCACCAGTTTTTGTCTTTCTTGTTTCAGTCACTCTTATATTATGTCGATCTGGTACTTATATAATTCCTCAACTAGCTCCATTTCTTTGCCATTCAGGCTTCTTACGTTGATAGTACCGATCTTTAACTCTGGTGATGTTGAGTTGGGGTATAATTTCAGATTTGTTCCAGTAGCTGACTTTTCGCTGTTCGCCCTGGTTCCCTGGCGAAAACAACGGGGGCCTTGTTTAACTGGGCGACGCCCCAGCCGGCATGAAATTTTGTCATGTTGTACCATCATTTTTTATTTTGGTTTAACCAATAAGAATACAATTTGGTCGGCTAAATCCCAAATTGCCAGCCCATCCTCGTTCATTCCAGGTAGATACCCAACAGGGTGCACCACTAGAAGGTGAGGATTGGACATTAGGTCAAAAGCCCTGGTCGGTTCTCTGCATTCCTTTAAAGGCTATGTGGAGGTGTCCTCTCAGTTATACAGCTTTGACCCTTAAGCACCCCCTATATGCAGTAACATTGAGGGATTAATTAATTGCATTAATCAAGAGACACCTGTATATTGAAATTCTCTTGTATGGGATGCTTTAAAAAAAAAAAATATATATATATATATGCAGGTTTTTTCTCCCATAAACTCAAGAAATCTACCATAGAACCCATGTTATTTCAGACATTAAATATATTGTGTTAGGGACCATGAGATGGTGGCACTTGTTAAGCCGTCTCTCTTCACCGCGTGCCGCTTAATTAATAATAGCCTTGGGCCAGCTATCTCTGATTGGGTACCAGTGGAGATTGAACTGCCCAGTCAGTCCCCAAAAGTTAAATAGGGCTGAAACGGTCTGGCCTACTCCCTATAAGGGGATAAAAAACCATTAGCTGATTTTTTTTGATTTTTTATATATAGTGACTAGTATTGACTCGGCTTGGAGACATATTTAAAAATTAATAATTATACTGACTAAGAACCGAGAAAGGTAAAAAAACTTTAATATAACATTTCTAGTTTCGTCAGAATGCCGACTTCTTCAGCTGTGTAAATAATAACAAAAAACTGTAAAAATAACGAGGTAAAAAACATGGACTTCTCAAATTAACAAAATAGGAATAGCAACAATCATATTTGAGCTGGTGTCCACGTGGCAGGACTAGCGTGAGTTGTAAGTGAGTGGCAACTGATTTGAGAGCGCCAGAACTCAATGACTGCACTGTGGGCATCAGGCAAACTGTAGCTTGAATTGTTGTTTATATGTGATGGGTCCAGAACTATCTCTTTTGATTCTATGATACGTCTCTCAAGTTCGTCACTGCATTTATAGATATTGGTCATAAGATTCCAGGCTATCTGGTGTTGAAGCTCTTCTAGATTAGAGTTAGTGGAGAAAAAACATGACTGGAGAGTGCACTTGCATGGGTTCTTTTGTAAGAGATGTCACCCTGGTGTTCCTCAAGACGTAGTGAAATAGACTTATCAGTCTGTCCATAATAAGGTTTACTGCAGTTGCAGACAACTTTATAAACTGCTGGAAACTGAAGCTGGTTGTGTTTTGGTTTGGGGCGACTCAGAAAAGAACAAAGCTTTGGTAGGGTGGTGAAGTAGGTTTTGATGTTGAGTTTCTTCATTATTTTGGCCAGTTTTGGAGATAGAGATATTAATAACAGCAATTGGATGTGCGTAATAGGATTGGAGTTATCTTCTTGTCGAGGTTGGATACGTGGATGTAGATGTTTAGTGATGCTTTGAGAAGAATAGTACTAATTTCAAGGTAATCGTTGTTTAAGAATGTGCTTTTCAGATGGTTGAGTTCTGTTTGAAGGTCTTCTACTGAAATAAGAGATCTTGCTCGATGGGCCAGAGTGAAAATAATACCAGATTTCTGTGGAGGAAAGTGATGAGAAGAGGCATGCATGTATCTATCTGTGCGAGTAGTTTTTCGAAAAATCAAAAATTTAAGACAATCAGGCATTCTAGTGATCTTCAAGTCCAAAAAAAAGTGAGGACGCCATTCATCTCTAGTTCGGACGTGAATTTGATGTTCCGGTGTTGATTATTTAAGTGATCTAGGAAGGTTTGTAACTCCTCTAGACCATATTCCCAGGTAAGGAAGATGTCATCCATGTATCGCAGCCACAGTTTAGGTTTTAATGTTGCTTTGTCTTCTAGGAAAATATTGGCTAAGACTGGAGATAATGGACTGCCCATAGCTAAGCCGCTGGTTTGTTTATATATTTTTCTTTCAAAAGAGAAATAGCCGGAGTTTATGCAATGTGTTAATAGAGCAAAAATTTTCTTTGAAACTTTCTTTTTAAGTAGATTGAGTACTTCTTCTGTTGGCATTTTTGTAAAAAAAGAGAGACAATGTCAAAACTAACCATTCTGTCAGAATACTCGAGTTTTAAATTTTTTGTCTTCGAAATAAAAGCTTCAGAGTTTTTGATATAAGAGGAGGAATTACCAATGAGATGTTTTAAGGAAACAGCAAGGTATTTAGACAGACTGTAAGTAGGTGAGTCAATACCTTCAACTATTGATCTTAAAGGTGTCTGCCTTGTGGATCTTCGGAAGGCCGTACAAACGGGGAATAAGGGGATGGAGAGAGCAGAGAGATAGTCTGGTGTGTCTAGGAATTTCTGAAGTAGATCTGAGAAGGTTGTTGGTACAGCTATGAAGCTCCCTTGTAGGCTCACTTTGTAAGAGAGAGTAGGTATCAGATATTGATAAACCGTTGATCTTGGAATGGTAATCAGATCTGTCTAAGACTACAGTTGCATTCCCTTTGTCTGCAGGTAGGATAATGATATCGTTGTTATCACGAAGATGGTAGATAGCTCTTCTTTCAGCCAAGGATAAATTATCTTCAGTATGACGACTGTTGTTTATGGTAAAAATAGCTTCGATTCTGAGTAGGTTCGCTGTTTGTTTGGGTAAATGTGAAGCAGCCTTTTCTACTTTGGTTAGAAAGAGTTCCTTAAGAATGGAAGTGGGGAATGGGACGAAGTTCGGCCCTTTAGAAAGAATGCTTATTTCTGCTGAAGAAAGGGTATGTGAGGATTTGTTAATCACAACATTTTCCAGGTTTTGTAAACCAATAGGAGATTGACGAGTTTGTTCCTGTCTGAGTCGACTGAATTTCCTGATGAGAGTTAATTTATTGATTATGGATCTAGAAGCACTGGGTGAGCTGATGTTTTTAACCTCATTCCAAGCACTGTTGTCCAAGAATGAACTCAGGTTATTTTCCAAAGCATCTCTTTTAGAGAAGGCTGAAGCTAAAGTAAATTTAGTGTCTGCAATCCTTTCATTTGACAGATCTATTTAAGCTTTACGGTAGATATTATGTGCACGTTTTGTGCGAATAGATTCTTTAAAATCTAAGAATTTAGAGATGACAGAGTGGGACTTGCATCTTTTTAACCAAAACACAGCCAGCTTCAGTTTCCAGGAGTTTATAAAGTTGTCTGCAACTGCGGTGAACCTGATTATGGACAGACTGATAAGTCTATTTCACTACGTCTTGAGGAACACCAGTGTGACATCTCTTACAAAAGAACCCGTGCAAGTGCACTCTCCACTCATGTTCTTTTCTCTGCTAAATCTAATCTGGAAGGGCTTCACACCAGATAGACTGGAATCTTATGACCAATATCTATAAATGCGGTGACGAACTTTAGAGACACATCGTAAAATCAAAAGAGATAGTTCTGGAACCATCACATATAAACAACAATTCAAGCTACAGTTTGCTTGATGCCCACAGTGCAGTGATTGAGTTCTGGCACTCTTGAATCAGTTGCCACTCACAACTCACGCTAGTCCTGCCCAGGGGTGCGTCGGCCATATGTGCAATGTGTGCAACGCACACAGGTGCCGCCAAAGATTTGGTATGATGTTTTAAATAAAGTGAATTTTGTCTGCAAAATACTGCAGTCTTCATCTATGAATCTCCAACTTGCTTTAGATGCATTGAATGATCTAAATAAATTTTTAAATGATTATAGGTCTGATGAAACTTTCAAAGAAATTATAGAAAGCTCAAAATTAATTGCAGCAAAATTTGACGCAGAATCTATTTTGTGGTAGTAGACCACTAAGGCGACGTAAAAAGACAACACAATTTGATTTTGAAAATGAAAATATAGTTGATCCTGAAATTTCATTAAGAGTAATTTTTTTTTCTCTGCATAAAAGATCAAACATTATAAACTTTGCAGGAAAGATTTACTTTATTAAAAGAACATGAATTCATTTCAGTTTTTGTATTTGTTAAGTACTTCACAAAATAAAGAATATTTATTATGTTGTTGTTAAAAGTTACAACAAAAATTAACACATGAGAATCATTCAGATATTGAGCAGACGATTTATACAAAGAAATTTTACACTGTCAACCATTTATTTCTAATTTTAAAAATGATATATATTAGATAATTCAGTATATTTATTCAAACAACTTAATCATAGTTTATCCAAACTTTACAATTACTCTTTGGATTTTTTTGTCATTACCAGTATCTGTAGCATCTGCAGAACGGTCCTTTTCTAAACTTAAAATTATTAAAAACTACTTGCACTCCACAATGGTACAAGACAGACTTTCAAATCTTTCCATTATATCAATAGAGTCAGATATTTTGAATCAACTTGATATACATGATATTATTTGAGAATTTTCATTAATGAAAACTAGAAAAGTTCAATTCACTAAGTGATTTTTCTTTCTGTTTAAATATTTATTTAACTATTTCTTTACCCAGTAATGTTTAATGTTCCTATTTTATATACTTGTAAGTTACTATTATTTATTTATTTTATTATTTACTTTATTTTTTTCCAAATTATTTTTGTTGTTTTTGTACCCTTGTATTGTTTTTTATACTTTTTTTTTTTTGTAATTTCTACTTTTTGTTCAGTAAACTTATAATTAATATATTTCGTATTTCATTTTTACTCACTGATACATTTTTATAAAGTGATTTTTTATTGGGGGGAAGGGGTATAGGAGCGCCAACTAAAGTTTTGCACACAGGTGCCAGACACTACTGGTGCGCTCCTGGTCTTGCCATGCGGACACCAGTTCAAATATGACTGTTGCTATTCCTATTTTGTTACTTTAAGAAGTCCATGTTTTGTACTTTGTTATTTTTCGAGTTTTTTATTATTATTTACACCTGAAGACGTTGGCGTTCCTACGAAACTAGTCGTGTTATATTAAAGTTTTCTTACCTTTCTCGGTGTTCTTAGTCAGTATAATTATTAATTTTTAAATATATATATATAGCATTTGTTTTGGTTATATCTTTTGATGTGAGCATGTCAGCTAAAGTAAAGTAGAGTTTGACTTCTGAATGGTTTAATCTTTTAATTACTAATTAATGTCAAAAAGTAAGTCACTAAAGTCAACTCTTTTTAGTTGTATGAAATGTCTAAAGATCGGTTGTTTACTTTTTTTTAGCATTTCTCATGCTGTTGTTTCTCTTCACCCATTGGGTATGAAATACTCATACTATGAAATATATGACATACTGGGTAACAGTATGAAAGAAATAGTTTTAGGGAAAATGTTTTAAACTTACCTAGAAGTATGTGATGTTAATATTCATGCTTGCCATTAAGATATACTGGTAGCATATTAGTTATGATTACTTATGAAAGGAGTGGCAATAGTTTTACTAATGAACAACATAGAGCCTCCATAGCCCAGTACTGATGTCCTTTGACTGGAAAGTCCTGGATTCGAATCCTATCTAAGATGTGAAGAATTTTTATGAGGGCTTATTAGTTGAAGATGAGTTAGCTAGTCTCATATGGAGATGATGGTATTTTTCATCCTGCAAAACAGGCAAACAGTCAGAAGAATACCCACAATTAGCAGACGTATAAACTGTCATCATAACCTTAGCTGCTTTGGCCATAATTTCAAACAACAACAGCAACAACTATGAAGATATTATGAGGAACTTCACTTGAGAGAGAGACCTAGAGAAAGATCAGTGTCTAGGTGGATTGATGCATTTAGTGCCTTAGGAGACTGAAATATTACATTGGACAGTATCGGGAGTCCTGTCAAATAATGACTAATTTGGAGGGGAAAGGTTGATGAGACATTAGTAACAAAGTAAACTTAAGCATGTAATACTGTCATCATATCCTTTGAGGGGCACATATCAGGAATGTCCATGATGAGAAATAACAGCCAATGAGAAAAATTCTTGCTTACTAAACAGAACAGAAGGAAAATGAAAGGTACGCTGTCAGTTAATTTTTGTTAAGGAATACATGTTACTAAGCTGTTTTGTTGATGAAAAGTCAGTGTGAGGTGACATTGATACCATTCATCTTGCTTCTTGTATAATTGGCATAATATTGAGCAAAGCATAACATAGACTTGGACTAAAAATATTCTTTTTGGCCTCTTGAGTGATTAAGAATGTATATTTTTAGTGTGTAAATTAAAATGCAGTTTCAACTTTTATCTTCATTTGTGAATCCTTGTAGGAACAATATTGTACTATTTGGTCTATTAGCAGCATTCAACTGTTTCTGCATACAGTCTAATGCAGATGTTTTACTGAATTGTGATGGAACTCCTCAGTTGAATCAAGAATTACTTTCACAGTACATTTAAATCTTTACAACTTCTGAAGAAATAGTTGTAAATTATATATTTATTTGCAGTTTTAACAGAGTTTCAGTCCTAATCCTTGAAGCTGAAAATGCAACATAAAAATGTCCATAAGGAGGTATATCTCTTTGTGAGCTTTGTGATATTGCAAAGCTCACAAAGATATCACTTGCATAGTTTTGATGCAAGTGTTTTGATTATACATTTTTATAATATTAATCAGTATAAATGACATTTCATTTATAGATGGGTCAGTTTAGTTTAAATAAATGTAGGTTGTTAAAATGATAAACAAAAATCATGCCTCTGTGCTAAGTGAGTGCTAGTTGCTGTCTCAGAATCAGTGGAGTTTCTTCTTCTGAAGCTCTGATTTTTTCTCTTCCACAAAACTTAAAGAACCCAATAGCATATTCATTCAGTAAACTAACAAACACTGTGGCACATGGCTTGACCATATTATCCTGTGAAGATCAGGTTCAGTGTCTGTAATTATGATAATAATAATCATTTTAAAGCAGTTTATGTTGGTGCTGGTACTCTGTCACATCTTGCAGTTGTGGAGCTATAACTTCTTTCATAAACAGGCTGTAATAGAATGGAGTATCATTTATTTTCTGTATTAGGCTAGACACAAAGGATAAAGCAGTATACAGACTACAAGTTCCAAATTAATCAAATCTCTGGTCTGATTTATCTGATCTTACATTTTGGTTTTCTAAGGCACTACTAATTGTATCAGTCTGCCTAAATCCTCCTTTGGATCTTTTTCCTTGTCCTCTCAGCAACATCTTTTTGCTAACTTTTCCTTTCCCAGTCTGTTTAAGTGATCACTACCTTTTGATTTGCTTTGCTCACACAACTGTTAATGATATCATGTTCCTTTCTAATATCTTCAGTTTTAATGATTCTACCATATGTTCACGCTTCTAATTTTCATTAGATTTTTGTGGAAATCTGTCTCTAATCTTTTTCCCCCCCTCCCAATATTGATTATGTAGTTCAGATTGCATTGTCCTTAAATATTTTATTACCACTCTTTATCTTATTTAGCACTTTCAAAGTGATTATTATTTAATTAATTATGTAATTTATTGTCTACTCAATTTTAAAAAGTAATTAATTATAGTAAGTAATATATAGAAATAGTGGATATTAATGATTCAACATTATTCAACAATCTTTGGCATCAGAGTAGCCATACTCTCCTTTTATTAGTTGTCGTAATTTTGTTGAACTGCTATAGTTTGACTTTTGTTTATCCTTTGGCAATTTGAGATGTCATTGTTAAGATATCCATCTATTTGAACTCTTAATTGTTAACTATTACGCTGTGATCTATTGGTATGCATTAAATTTAATTTTTATCTTTTCAGAAGCTGCCAACTTTTATCAATGGCCCTTACTTCTTTGGGATTTAAAAATGTTGCACTTCATTCTATGCTATATCAGAGAGAAAGACTGGCTTCTTTGGCCAAGTTCAAATCAAACACAATTAAAATTCTTGTTGCAACTGATGTGGCTAGCAGAGGTGAGAAAATTGTTGATTTCAGTAGTGCGATTATCTTTTGTGGCTTAATATTTATAAAAATACAGTTATAGACCTCAAAATTTGCCATAAATTATGAGCATTCTTACAATTTATGGATATAATATGCATACCTCATAGTTACTTTTCTTGTAACCTAAACAAACAACCAGACATCAACTTAGATATTCCACATCTTAGTTTTCATGAACAGTTATGAAAAGAAAAATGATTTACTCTGTAAAAGGCATCTGTGATCACTACAAAGTTAGAAATCATTTGGAAACTTGAACTGTATGAATTTTTAAGGTTAAGACATTAAGATTCATTGTTGTAACATGAGAAAAACATTGACATGGAATGACATTCGCAAAACCAAAAAATCTAAATCATGAAATGCAAAACATAGAAACATAACAAAATTCATAAAAGAATAAATTATTTTTAATTGTATAGTTTCAAATCTATGGTTATTCTCAACTGCAGAGTTCCACACTGATCCAGTCGTAAGTCAAAAAGATCATAGCTCGAAAATTATGTGAATCACGAGAATTTGTTCACAATTAATATTCCTGAATGCTAAAATGTGTAGGGCTGTTTTTTTTTTTAAACTAATTTTATCCTTGTTTATAGGGAAATAATGCAATTTACAAATTATAACATAAAACTGTGTGCAGTACTGTGCTATAAAAAAAACCTGAGTGTACAATGTTCTGTGCTTAAATACTTAACCAGTACAATAATCACCTAGAAACAGATGGAGCAAGAGTAATTCTTCAAAACTGCTGTTTTACTTATTGGAAAATTCATCTGAATAGAAGGGAATTCTAGATAACCCATAAATATTTAAAATTGGTTGTTGAATTGCAGCAATGCACTCTAAGGATGGTTCACCAGATGCATAACTTGTAGAAAGTCTAGGCTTCTTTAAAAGAATGCATTATATCTGTAACATGCAGGTGCAGTTTGTATTATTCTGTCTTTGCTGAATCTCTCTATGTTGGGATCCATCTTCTGAAATAGCCAAACTGCCTTAATAACAGAGGCCACTGCTAATTTTTTCAGTGTAAACATTTTGTGGGGGTACTGTATTCCTTCTGCAATTCTGTGCTAGCTCTGTAAGAGCTTCATCTGACGTCACTTCTTCCACAGCAGCTTCCAACAAGTGCTCTATATTTTTGCAGTCAAACTCCAGATGGCTAGCAGCACCATCTTGTCTTTGAATACTGCAAATGTATGAACATATATTTTCAGCAGCCTCTTTCAAACACCATTCACACACTGCTGTTATCTCACCTCATCTGCAAGATATTATAATTCCTTCCAAAAGTCTCAGTTTCCTCACTCTCAGTAGCAACAATAGCCTAGCAAACGGATTTCTTAAACAATATGCTTCAAAGACTGTAGCTACAAACCTGGTCCATGAGTTGCAGGATTAAGTTGTTATTTGGTTAATGTGTTAATGGGATGGCTGTCAATAATTATGAGTGGTTGTAAGTCAATGACTGTGTGTGTCAATTTCTATCTCAATGTTTTTCTCATGTTACACAGTGGATGTAAAGGCTGTAGCCTTAAACAATTTGTAGAGTTTGTTTCGAGATGATTTCTAACTTTATGATGCCATTCACAGATTTCAAAAGAAAGACAGTCTTTATTATTATTATTATTATCTGAGACCTCCAGAGAGTCAAGGACTCATCAAGGGAGGCTGTAAATTACCCCTCGGCTATCATACCTTCCCTTAAATTCATTTACACTAGATGAACTCACTACCCCTAAGGGCAAATTATTCCGCTCACTCACTGCTCTCTGGGAGAAAAACCTAGTTCTTATCCCTTTCTTGACTGAGAACAACCTTAACTTCCATGGATGCCCCCGTGTTCTCTCATCATTTCAAGCATTTAGCATTTCAAATTTCATCATTTGAAATTCTATAACACCTATTCAAAAGTTTATAGACCTCAATCATATCACCCCTCTTTCTCCTATTAACCAGAGTCTGCAATCCACATAGTCGCAGTCTGTCCTCATAATCTAAATCCCATAATCCGGATATAATCTTTGTAACTCTTCTTCTTCTTTGCCCTTTCCACAGCTTCTTTATCCCCTAGGAACCCGGGAGACCAAATCTGCTCACAGTAATCCAGGTGTGGTCTTATCAAAGCCTTATAAAGAGGTAAAATTACTCCTTATCCTTACATGTCAAGGTTCGCTTCAACATAGCAATTATCCTCTGAGTTGTATTTGCAACTTTTGCTATGTGACCTTTGAACTTTAAAATCTTATCCACCAATACACCAAGATTCCTTGCCTCTTCAGTTTCTTGTAGCATAACCCCGCTAATATAATATGCCACTGGAACTCTGATCACTCCAAAGTGCTTAACTTTACACTTTCTGACCTAATAAGAATATTAGGTAATATTCTTGAACAGAGATCCCTTCTGAAGCTATGAGCAAATCCAACACTCTTTGACCTCTAGTTCCTTCTTTCACATGCTGCTTGAGAAAGTTGTCTCGCAACAATTCAATAAATTCTGTTCTTTCCTATCATGAGATTTCTCTTCTACCCAATCAATGTTTGAATAATTAAAGTCACCCATAATGATCATTCGCTTGGTACCCATAAGGCTGAATTGGCGATGCATTTCTTCGTCCCCTACAACTGAGCCGCCAGGTCTGTAGCAACACCCCACCATATATTTCATTCTGTTAACCTCCACTTCTTTATCCCCTAGGAACCCGGGAGACCAAATCTGCTCACAGTAATCCAGGTGTGGTCTTATCAAAGCCTTATAAAGAGGTAAAATTACTTCGTTATCCTTACATGTCAAGGTTCGCTTCAACATAGCAATTATCCTCTGAGTTGTATTTGCAACTTTTCAATTCAAAATTTCATTCTCAAACTCATCGCTACATGAGATTATTACCATCATTGTTTTCTTGTATTTCTATCCTAACTGGACTTAAGTCGTTTGATATCATTAGTAGCACTCCTCCTCTCCTATCTCTTCTGTCATTTCTAAATATAGTATATCTGTTACACTTGATAGCCAGGTTTCACTAATGCCAACAATGTTAGGCCACATTGTATTCAATAAAGCAACAAACTCAACCCCTTTGTTTCTAATGCTCCTGGCATTTGTGTATAGACATAACAAATTACGACCTAGCCTATTCTTATAATTAGATATGCAATCTATTTAATTCTAGAATTTTCTCTTTTCCCTTGCCAGACATACTTAAAAGGTCTGAACCAAAGCATATTTTTCCACTCCTTTGCCACATACATAACCATGTTCAAAGGCATCCATATCTTTATTGCATTTGTAGACCATAGCTGAACTTTCACACACATTTTTCCCATTCCTCCCTCTCTGCATTGAGTCTCATACCAAGAAGTAATTTCTCCAGGTTTCTGATGGCAAATGAATTCAAATGCAGGCCATCATTCTTATACAAATCTTTTCTGCCATCAAACACACCCCACACATCTAAAAACTTACATCCATATCTTCTACATAGCCTGCACATGAAATCATTTGCTATCATTGCCCTCCTTAACTCAGTACTATCATATCTAGGTAGCAATCCTACAATTTTTACTCTCTCAGATTTCTTTCTTGCTTCTTCCAACAGACCTTTCATAACTTCTCTCATACTATGTTTGTCACCATTTAAATTATTAGTACCTACCAACCGTACCATTTCTTTTTTGGTTTTCAATTACGTTTGTCACATTTTTAATTTTTGCTCATGGGAAATATTATATTACACAAAAATACATATTTTAATTTTTTTTTTTTATTGCCAAAAAGGAATTTTAGCAGTAAAAAAAATAGCAGAACTGTTGTTAATATTGAGATAAAGTGAACCAACATTGACTATATCATAAAAACATAAGCCTGTGCATTTTCTTAATGTGCATATTGCCATTAGTTGGGTTGTAACATTATTGTGTTGTTTTCCTATACTTGTATTGTAATATCTTTATCTTTATTCACTTATATCTCTATTCTTTAGCTTTATCTTTTTTCTATATTTCTAATTAGCTGTGTTCGCTTTCTCTCTCGTAACCTTTCTCACTTACTCTACTGTGTATTATGTTTATCCACCTTACGTATTTACTAGTCATATGCCTATGAACACTGGAAAATTTATTTTTAAGACTGCACCATCCAATATATCAATATTCGGCATTAGACTCAATAAAACGTTTGGTAGATCTCTCTCTCTCTTACAAGTGAAATTTCCTTTAACAAAGTTTACATTAACAGTCGTGGTTCATAAGTAACTAAACTGCGCTTTTATTGCCTTAATTGTTTCCCACTCACAAGTCTGATTATTTTTAGAAACAGTGCTGTTGTAAAATAAAGAATCAGGCAGCACTCTTTTAACAAATACCTAAAACACATTTATTTACATATAGGGAGATTGCTTTCTCTATCCATTTATAAAATCTTTAGCATAAAATTAGAACCCTTTACTTTAACACTAAATAATCTCTTTAACTCAAAAACTTATTTACTCTCTGCTTACAATTTCAACTTATTAAAAGTTGAAATTGTAAATTTCAACTTTAATAAGTTGAATTTGTAATTTTAAATTTAATTAATTAAAATTAATTTTAAGTTTAATTAATTATTAAACTTAAAATTATCAACTTCTAGTATACTCACAAAGAGGTTAGCTAACTCTCTGTTAAGTTATCTTTACAAGCTGATTATTTTTAGAAACAGTGCTGTTGTAAAATAAAGAATCAGGCAGCACTCTTTTAACAAATACCTAAAACACATTTATTTACATATAGGGAGATTGCTTTCTCTATCCATTTATAAAATCTTTAGCATAAAATTAGAACCCTTTACTTTAACACTAAATAATCTCTTTAACTCAAAAACTTATTTACTCTCTGCTTACAATTTCAACTTATTAAAAGTTGAAATTGTAAATTTCAACTTTAATAAGTTGAATTTGTAATTTTAAATTTAATTAATTAAAATTAATTTTAAGTTTAATTAATTATTAAACTTAAAATTATCAACTTCTAGTATACTCACAAAGAGGTTAGCTAACTCTCTGTTAAGTTATCTTTACAAGTTTGATATCAACTTCCAACATGCCAACTGATTCTCTTGAGGACACTTCTTACTACTATTAAACAAATTCTTAATAGTCCATCTATAACATGCTATAAGAGGAATTGTACAAAAAAATGTAACTTACAAAAGCGCTGTATCGCACATTCAGTCAAAAGCCTTTATGACATTTCTTTCATCTAAGATTTCAGGCTTCCTTCAGGAATGTCTGGCATCAGCTGTATCTTGTCGGGAAAATAGTGGGCTGTGAACTGCGACCTGTGGTACTTGTACAGCTCTGGCAAAATGCTGCATATTGTTCTCCTACGGCGAAAAGAAACACTTCCAAGCAAAGCTGCTCCTGGAATTTACATCAGCCTTTGGCTTGGGCACGAAAATCAGGCAAGGCACCAGTTAAACTTAAATGTTTTGCTTTTTACGTTTAACTGGTGCCTTGCCTGATTTTCTCCTCTATTGCACTTTCTCATAAAATTCGGACCACGGTGGGAGATAAGTGAAATAGGGAGGCTACGACTGCATAAATAAGTTATAGTGAAATAAGATAGTACGCTAAACTGTGTTCTGGTTCCTTGGTTCTGCACTCTTTGTTAATCTAGGATTCAGGGTGGTGCAGGATAATAGAAATTTTCCCTGAATACGAAAAAGGAATCAGATCCAGTATTGGAACAAAGGAATTGGTGTTGACCATTAGCAATTCCTTTGTCTTATATCCACTAGCATTGTTCTTAAGAGTGAATAACAGCCCAGAGAGAATATTTAATTTAAAAAGGGTAATTAAAGTGTTAGAGATAAATTCATTAAGTACAAGCGTATCTAGACGAAAATTTTAGAGAACAAAGAAGGAGAATAAGTAAGACTTTACAAATGGCACACTAAATTTTACAACCTATTTAGTAAATGTTGTATTTCACATTCCCTTAATTAGTCTGTTTGCAGAAAAGTGCAGAAGTGGTTATCTATTTCTGCATATTTAGTACCACTTCCTCATCTTCCCTCCTCTCAAAAAATAATCTGAACATATCAATAAAAAAAATCATTTATTTCATGTTTTACATTTATGCAGCAATTAACTTAAAAATCAGAAAAATAAAAAGAGGTATTCAGTATTGTTTTGGTTGTAGCTGTATATACTTCGTGCAAATACAGGTATCCCTTGATTATTGCGGCAATCCCTTGATATATGCGGCAAGAGTTTTGATTAACGTGCCTTTAACCCTGCGGAGCTCACAGCTGATCTGACAGATACATGCAAAATGTTTAATATAAATATTCTTACACAATTCAGTGTACAGCTTGGAGGTCATGAGTAGCTGTGCATTCATATGTTACGAGTGATATTCTGCACTGTTTTTTGCTGTTAGATTGGTTTAACACATGTTATGTAAAGGTTGGTGATATTGGACAGTAAATCGTATCTGAGAGATATACCGTGACCTCCGATTTCAGTATAGTTTTTTTTATTATTATTATTCTTTGTTCAATAATTTCTAGATTGCAACTGAAAATAAATAAACCATCATGTATTACTGAAATAGAGAGCCAAAGACTTATTTATCATACATGTCCTCTAGAAGATGTGCTTTACATTTATGGAAAATACTAAGAAAAGGTGATCTGGAGCTTACTCCACCTTTACTACAAGTTTCCCATAAGGTTGCTTATGCTTGCATCTGCCGAAACTTTTAGTTTCTATATATTCAGCACGAAACTCTTGTAATTTCTATATTCAGCTATGAAATAATGTTGGATTCAATATCCACTTAATTTATACCATCACGTATTATATTTGCAGTGTTTTTTTATGTTTCTTTATGTTTTATTGCTTGTTTGCCGAGGTCTGGTAAGTCATTTTGCTTGTTATCGTAGAATTTATGCCGATATCAAAAAAAAACTAAAACTGTTCAAACGACTCTTGATAACTTCTTTTAATAAAAAAAAAAAATTGCAGTAACTAATGTAGTTATAAGCATTTATTAAGGATTTGCTTTGCATTCATTTTTTATCTTTCCTAAAAGAGTACCATATAAAACAAATTATTAATACAGTAATCGATCATGGATGAATTGTAATTTTTACCATTGATTATTAGATTTGATTAATGCGATTTTGATATACGCGGTAACATCGAGCGATTAATTAACTGCGTTAATCGAGGAATACCTGTAGTTATGATATATATGTTGCTTACTTGCTACATCCTTTTCTATAAAAGCTCCACAAATCAGGAAGTGACTGTCCAGTAGATATTAATTTTAGAATTTTTCATCTAAATAAAAGTTTCTCTCTCTCTCTCTCACTATGGAAAATTTGTATGACTGCAAAAATGGGTTTGATGTAGTAGGTAATTTTCTATAGTGAATTTTCTTTAGAATGGCATTATGCCTGTGGGCTTTGGTCGGGACTTCTTGTTAGTCCCGACCTGTTATAATGAGCAGGTTTGCTAGAGTGTATGTTCACTATATTGAAAAGGCTGATAATAGATAAATTTACTTTTTGTCTTTAAAATGTAACTCTTATATTTTGAAATAATTTCAGGTTTGGATATTCCAGCTGTTGAAATGGTTCTAAATTACAATGTATCTTCAGAACCTAAAGATTATGTACATCGTGTAGGTAGAACAGCTCGTGCTGGAAGAGGTGGTGTTGCAGTCACATTAGTCACTCAGTATGATATTAAATTAGTTCATGCTATTGAGGAACTCATCAACACCAAGCTCTCACTTTATAAGACCCAAGGTAAGCATGGAAGATGTTAAATTAAGCTTAAATCTTATTTTTAATTATTATTTATTTATCAATATAACATAGCATGCTTATTTTGCTAAGGAGCATCCCTGTGCTTAAAACTATCATGAAATAATGCATTTTGAAACACATACCTAAGAGTTCATGTGCAGTACTTCGTGTTTCTTTCTTCATAAACTTGGAACTTAACCGAGACTACTATTATCGATAATTTGTTTAAATTTGTGAGAGCCTTGTAGCGAAATTTCCTAAGCCCTTCCATGTCAAAAAAAAAGATAAAAAAAAAAGGGAATTAGTGTTGGCTTGAAATTTGACCAGACCGTTGACCATCCTACCAAGGTTGCAGTGGAACTTGATTCGACCTTGTTAAGATGGTCAACAAATACCTCAAAGAGAAAAATTTGCTTGCACTTTACATAGCTGTTCCAGAGCTCCTTTTTTTGGTAGTGATGTGAGATGATGTTGCCAAAATATCTCACATGGTATTAAAGGTATTGAAGCAACAATGCTTCAATACCTTTAATAGTTTTCCTATAAAAAAAATTCTGTTCAAAATATTTTTGATATTTTCAATCAATGTTCCCTCTAAGCTGTGCGCACATGTTTTACAACTAGTGCACAAAGCAAAAAATATGCGCACACTAGATTTTCAAGATGAAATTAAAATTTATTAATTAAAGAAGTTCCACCTAAACATTAACCTATAAATTCTTTAAAAAATACGGTAACTCGGCAACGCTCAAGCCTATAACCTCGCATTTTTTATTACATTCTCGAAGTTGCACAAAACTTATAAATTATTAACAGTAACCCTATTTGAGACCAAAATGAAAGGGGTGTGGCTTAGTGTAATTTTTAAGCAGCATATAGAATGGTGTGCGGTTTGTTTACATCTGAGGCCTGACTCATCGAAAATTCCCAAACATGATTGGCTGATCAAATTAGTTCAAGATCATGACGAATTAAAACAATAGTTTCATAATTTTAATAAAAAATAATAATATTTTAATAAATACTTTTAAAAACTTAAATTAGAGTACAATTAAAAATATTGTAGCATTTCAAAATTCTCTAATTTTTAAAAGGAATTTTAAAATAGTAGACTAAATAATAAGATTTGTGTACATGCATTGAGATACAACCAAGTTAATTAAATCTAGCCTCTAGGCATATCTTTTAGCTTTTGTGTTGCCCTCGGCAATGTTTAGTGTTAGTTCAGCTTTTGCCTTGCCAAGTTATTCAGTGAATAGTGTACATTTGTAAATTTATAAAAACAATAAAAAACATTCTTCAAATAACAAAATTGCAAAAAACTGATGCACCATGTCAAATTCAAAGGAAGCAAAAGGTGTGAAGCGAAAACGAACTGCAACTGCTTTAAAAGTGAATGGCTGGATGAAATAGTGAAAACTGCTATGCCAAAGGCTCATGAGTTGATAAACATTCAGCTGCGTGAAATATTTATGTATGATGCTACAATTGGTGTTGTTTGTATTTATTGTCGTGATGCAAAGGTTGCTGGGGATTTTGTTAATAGGAAGAAGTTTGATGTCACTTGGAAGTTTGACTTTTTGAAATGCCATTTGCCAAGTAAAATACATCTGGATGGTGTACACAAATTTAGGCAACAAAATTGTTCATTGCCAGCTACAGGAGTACTGTGTATACTATGTGAAAGTTCAGATGACCGAGAGAGAAAACGATCAAACTCAGAGCAGATTAAAGTTCTTATTGACAGTGTCTTATTAGTTGTTAGGATGAATAACTCTTTACTTTTAGTTCAACATATTAATGGATATATGGAAAAGTATGTTCAACTCCCAGACAGCTGACGAAGCAAAAATTATGCGTTTGAATTTCTGAAAACAATCAATTTAATTGTTGAAAATGACATGTTTGAGAAAATTGCATCTCCAAATTTCCACACCTTAACCATTGATGAAAGCACTGATATAACTGTTAACAAATGTCTCATTCTCTATTTTAAGTTTAGACCTAAAGATTGTAATGAATATAAAACATGTTTTGGAATAATTCAGTTGCAGGCATGTGATGCCTCCTCCATTGTGTTAGCTATTAAACAGTTTTATCAAGAAAAGAAACTTGATCTCCAAAAAATGGTGATGTTTACCTCTGATGGAGCCGCAGTGATGCTGGGCAAATTTAATGGTGTCGCTGCAAAACTTAAATTAGAAGTTCCACATCTTGTCCAGCAACACTGTGTACCTCACAATGAGGATCTGGGGATCTGTGATACGTGGAAAGAAATTAAACTAATCAGAGATATTGATACATTAATGAGAACAGTGTATACACTCTTCTCATTCCACAGTGAAAAGACATGAATTTAAAGAAATTGTCGAGGCGTCTGAAAATGAAGCTATTGCCTTCAGACCACTCGATGAAGTGTGGTGGCTATCCAGACATTTTGCATTACAGGCAATAATAAGAAACTATGAGGGACTGATAACATATTTTGAAAAAGACAAATCAAATGATCCCGTGGTTAATTATTGTCACAATAAATTAACTAATGTGACATTCAAAGTAGCTGTTAATGTTTTAAGTGATGTTTTTGAAGAAATGGCTTCCCTGTGCAAAATCTTACAAAGGAGTAACCTTACATCACTAGACAGTCATAATTTTGCCAGAGGGAAGATTAACAAAATCAGGAATCAGTATTTAGAAGGTGACGCTTGCTGGAGTGACAGAGTAAATGCTTTGCTTAAACAAGAAGAGACTTGAACCAGTAGATACTGGGCCCCTGTTAAATTTTATAAATTGTTTATGTGCACATTTAGAGAACAGATTCCCTGAGAATGAGATACAAGAATGGTCAGTGTTTGATATCTCCTCTATTTCACATTGTGATTTCTTATTTGGTAGTGAACATGTTAATGCCTTTTGTCTTAAATATCATGATTTTCTGGATGATACTACAGAAATAATTAGTCAGTTTAATGATTTCAAATTTTCTCTACAAGAAAAAATGAAATGCAAAATGATATAAAATTTTACACAAATGGTTGTATTTGCTGCTCAAAATGAGCAGTTTTGTGATTTGGCAAAGTTGATGGATATTGGAGGAACCTTCCTTGCATCTAGTGCAGACTGTGAGTGAGGTTTTAGTCTAATGAATCAAATAAAAAACCAACTTAGAAACTTTTTAGGAGAATGTCATTTGGATATGCTAATGAGAGTGAAAAGTTACCAGTTATATGGAAATTCAATTAATTTAGATAGTGTGTATAAAGAGTGGGTGAATGCCAAAGACAGAATAGAGAAAAAATAAAGAGAAGCTAGAACTAAACAAGATGAGAATTAGTAACAGACTTATTATGAATGTTTAACAAGGTGAGAATTAGTAATGGGAATATTTTATTATGTATGTTTAAAGTTATTTGCAAAGTTAGAAAATTTAATTAAAGGCAATCAGTCACTAGTGTTATCTTTTTTTTTACTTTATTTCTTACTTCTAATCAGATCAATATTAAATACATATAAAATATTTATGTTAGCTCTGTGATTGATGTCACACAACTTAATTGGTGATGGTAATAATACACACACTTAGAATCCTGTCTAGTACAGTCAGTATCATGTTGGCCTTACATGTGCGAAGTCCCCAGATTGAGTCCTGCCCAAGGCTTGTGAATCGCGATTTCCAGCTGTTTACTGTTACTGGGGAGGCTACTGCCGTGTGTGGGAACACAGTGGGGAGTTGGGGTGACCTGGCTGACGTCCCATTGACACCAGAAGATAAAGAGTGAACTAAAATCTTTTAACTTTTTTGCTTAAATGATCAGTATGGTGACTCGTGTGGATGCGCACATACTTTTCAAAAGAAGGCAGGTTTTGCACACGCGCAAATTTCTGCGCACACTCACAGCAAAAAATTCGAGGAACATTGTCCTCAATATACTCACTATTTTTATATAATTTCCTTGGAACAATTGATAACATATTAAGTGACAGTGTCAAAATATATATTTGTTAAATCTCTTTTTATGACTATGTTTTTATTATTATTATTATGAAGTTTTTTAAAATTGTTAATTTGTATTAAATTTTGATATGCTGATGTGGTAACTCACAAGTTGTATGTCATGAGGAAGTAAACCAAAATAAATCCAAAACAATTTTCATATTTTTGTAATTCATTGTGCTACAAAAAGTTCGTGCAGTTAGCCTAGTGGCTTTGCGCTTCGCAACCATATACCTGGGGAAGGAGTGTCCCAGGTTCGATTCCCGCCGAAAACGTGAGGAACTTGAGGATCTTCCTCAGCCATAGCCAAGTTAGCCGGTCTTGTGCACGGGCAGTAGGGTTTTTTCCGCCAGTTTATCTGGCGTTTTTCATCCCACAAGCAGGCAAACTGGCCCTGTGAAAATATGCTTCTACAGTCAAAATATATCCCCCCCCCAAGCGGCAGGCTAGGTGACAGGTCAGTTGGGAGTGGTACTAACAAGAAGTCGCATCTAAGTAACATGCGGACCCTGCATAGGAAGCAGGAATAAAGCGCGTTGTGAAAGAAAGAAAGATTGTGCTACAAAAAAAAAAGAGTGTAGGAATAGCAACTTTAGGATATTAAAGAAATATCCTAAAGCTGCTATTTCCACACTATGGATCTAAGATATGTGTATCTTAGATCTATATGCACGTAGGTCATTTCCACAAAAGAATGCTGATGTTTTTAATACAAATATTTCTTGAGAGAAAAAAGAGATAATGGAGATAGGAGTAAAGGAGTTATTTCTATGTGCTACTGGTTTAGATCGTGCCAAAAAAAAAAAAACTAAGGGTATATTTATTTATGCAAATTGTGTGTTTCTGCCCAATGTTTAGGATGAAAAATGTGACTACCTCTATACTTGACACTTGACAGTCAATTACCATTATGTAGAGATACAAAAGTGAAAAACCCAGCCATCTTTATATGATACAATAAATTAAAGATGCCAAGTTTTGTTCATTTGTTTTGATGTCATAGAGATTTCTGCTACATTGCATGTGCCCTGGTGTACTGTTAGCAAAGTTATTGTGAAGTGGAAGAATGATGGAACCACCAAATCCCTTCCCCCCCCCCCAACCGGAGACCCAAGAAACTGACAAATCAGAACTGTCGAAACTCAGTCAACCAAGTAAATTGTCATTCAGCCTTAGCAATCATTGCAAATGACTTCTGCATGAACTCTGGAATTGGATGCCAGTGACAGAACTATTTGCTGGGAGGTGTTTGCCCTTGGATGTCATGGTCATACTGTGGCTCACAAGCCCTTGATTACACCTGTCAATGTCCATTGTTTTCTGCAATGGTGCAAACAACACTGTCATTGGAAGAGGGTCTTGTGGAGCAATGAATCGCAGTACACAATCTGACAATTTGATACAGGGATGTCTTGTATCAACCATGAAATTTGGAGGCAGTAACATAATGGTCTAGGGCTGTTTTTCCTGGTTTGAACTGAGACCATTGGTTTCCTTGTCTGGATCTTTAAACACTGATGCCTACCATGACATTTTGGACAATTTCCATTCTTCCTGGCAACAGTTTGGAATAAGCCCTTTCCTGTGTTAGCACAATAATGCACCTACTTACAAAGCAAGGGCCCCTGGCTGCATGGTTTGAAGACAATATAGGTAGAAAAACTGAACTGGCCAACCAAAGCCCCACCCTCAACCCTATTGAAATCTTTTGGATGAACTGGAACAAAGGTTGATTCAAGAGAATGATTCAAGACCTACTTGCCCAACTGACACTCATCAGATGTTTGCCATATTATGGAAGGAATGAAAATGATTCCACCAGAACTTAGTGGAGTGCCTATCCTGAAGGGTAATGGCTGTAACAGCAGCAAAAGGAGGCACAAATAACAATCCTGTAATGATGAAAAATACAAACAGTTGCTGTGTAGACACTTTTGGCAACATTGTATATTTCAAATCAGCACAATGAAAGAAAACAGCAAATTTTCATCAGAGATGACTTAAAAAAACAGAAGTAGAACCTAGATCTTAAAGTTATTGTCCTCTTCTGTTTAAAGTAAAATAGTCATTTCAAACAACTGAATATGACAATAAATTAGACTTCACAAGAAATTCTTGTTTTTATCCTTTTGAGTAAACAAAAATTTTGAATGTTTTTCAGTTTTCAAAAAATTGTGATGCCCTTAGAAAAGTTGCATGATTTTGCATTGCAGTAGTGATGTGACACATTATTGCAATGTAAAAGTTTTTGACAAAACAGAAGCCATTTTTACCTGTCACCTTGCAAACTTACCTTTTCCCAAAATGATTTAAATATTTTGACAAAATGTCATAAAATTAAATGTGACAAAGCTGTTGAAGAACTTACCATCAACCCCTTTTATATTATGAATGCCTTAAAAAGTGGGAATAGTGCAGTTAAAATGAAGAAAACTACTGTATTATGAAGGAGAATGATTCAAGTAATTGTTATGTGATAGTTTATTAATAAAATAATACATTCCAAGTATTTTTTGCTCACACCTCATATATAGTTCCAATTTTCTTAAGCTGTTACACCTTTTCTTCCGCAGAAGGAAGGAGACACTGCTGTTTTAGCTTTCTTTTTGAAAATCACTAGCCAACTATGCTTAGTGATTATGCCTAGTTTCTATTTCACCATTGCAGTTTGTTGCTCTGTGAAGTGCTAGTTGAAATGCAATATTCCTAAGTCTAAATAATATTCGTATGTATATACTTGAGTATTTTACAGTTGGTTTTGCTGAATTGCAGATAAAAAAAAATAGTTTCTTCCTGATCAGAAAACCTTCTTACCTGCACCACAGGTTGATGAAATCTGGAAAATAAACTGGATTTTTAAAAAAAAAAAAAAAAAAAAGTTCCTATAGACAGCAAATAAAATTGAACTTGTAATGAGAATTTTTATCATGGTGATACAGAAGTTACCATGAGACTAGTATCCATCTGCACAAAGTCAAACTTAATAATAACAGCAACATATCAATCTTCTTCTTCTTCTGCAGCTTCTCCCACTTAAGTGGAGTCACTGTTTGTAATGAGTCTCCTCCACACCTTCCTGTCTTGGGCTGTCACCACATCCAAGTTCTTCATCTTCAAGTCCTCTTCTACCAGCTCCCTCCATCTCTTCTTTGGCCACCCATGCTTCCGCCTTCCTTGCACATCCATCTGCATGACCCTTCTTCCCACATATTCGTCCTCATCACATGACCAAACTATCTCAACCTTGCCTCCTGTATTTTCGCTCCTAAGTTCATAACTTTCACTGTTCCCCTGACATAGTCATTTCTCAGACAATCCTTTCTGGTCACACCGCACATCCACTTAAGCATTCTCATCTCTGCTACTTCCATCCTGCTGATGTTATTTTTCCTCAGGGCCACAGTTTCTATAGCATATGTCATAGCTGGCCTCACTACTGTCCTATAAATTTTGCCTTTCAGATTGAACGGCACCCTCTTATCGCATAACACTCCAGCCATCTCCCTCCAGTTCCTCCAACCCGCTTGTATCCTGCATCCCACTTCCTTCTCAGCTCCTCCATCTTCTTCCACTGTTGAACCTAAGTATCTAAAGTCTCTCACCTTCCTGATGGCATTTCCTTCCAGCTCCAGATCTGTCTCCTAGCTGCCGCTGCCCATTGCGCAACACATATACTCTGTCTTACTTCTGCTCGGTGTCATACCTCTCTCTTCCAGTACTTTTCTCCATCTTTCCAGTTTAGTTCCCGCTTCTTCTCTTGAATCTACACACAGCAAGATGTCATCTGCATACAACATTGTCCAAGGCGCATCTTCTCTCACCTCCTCTGTTTCCACCTCCATCACAATATTAAACAGAAACGGACTTAATGCTGACCCTTGATGCAAGCCAACTGTTACTTGAAAACTTTCTGTCTGTCCCAAACAGGTCCGAACACTTGTCTTCACATTTCTGTACGTTTCTCGCACCAACCTGACATATTTCTCTGGCACCTTCTTCTCCAGATCAATAAATACCAGATGTAGCTCCCTTTGTTTCTCTCTATATTTTTCCATCATCTGTCGTAACCCAAAGATAGCATCTGTTGTTGATCTACCAGGCATGAAGCCAAATTGTTCCTTTGCAATCTCCACCTCCTTCCTCAATCTACCATCAAGAACCCTTTCTAGGATCTTCATTGTGTGGGACATCAACTTTATTCCTCTGTAATTTTTGGGTTACGACAGATTCTTCTCTTGAATCTACACACAGCAAGATGTCATCTGCATACAACATTGTCCAAGTATATTTTCCTGATGGCAAACTTTCATGAACAGGTCCCACAGCAGGTCAATTTCCTCTTCCCCCAGTGCCTTCCATGCCTCCACTGGAATTCTGTCGGGGCCCACCGATTTTCCATTCCTCATCCTCTTCATGGCCTCCGTCACTTCCATTCTACTGATGTTCTGCACCATCCCCTCAGAAGGCTGCCCATCTCCTCTGTGAGTCCTTGCATTTTCCTCATTCAAAAGTCCCTCAAAGTATATTTTCCATCTGTTTCTTATGTCCACATCCCTCCATAATACTCTTCCTTCAGCATCTTTGATCTGCTTCACATGTAAGATGTCCTTTGCTGCTTTATTTCTACATTTCGCTAGTTGGTAAATTTTTCTCTGTCCTTCCTTCCTTTTGTTTCTAATTGATCATACAGATCTTGATATGCAATGGCCTTCGCCTGTGCCACAACTCTCTTGGCTTCTTGCTTTCTCTCTTTGTACACCTCTCTGTCCTCTTCCACTCTTGACTCATCCCACTTCTGCTTTGCCTTCCTCTTAGCTGTCACTGCCACTTGTACATCATTATTCCACCACCAACCCTCCTTCTGCTCTCTAATCTTTCCAGATGTCTCACCAAGCACCCGATTGCACAGCTCAGGATTACTTTTGAATTATGTTTCCACCAATCTTGTACACTTTCCAGTCCATCCGAAATCCTCTCTAACACCCTCTCCCTAAAACGATTCCTCACTCTACTCTTTTAAGCGAAACCACTTAATTGTCTTCATCCCATGGCATCCAGAAGTTCTTATCTTCGATCTTATTTTAAAGTCTGCGCACAGTAGTCGGCGTTGTTGTGCTACTTGATCTGTTGGAATTACTTTACAATTTGTCACAACCTTAAGATGTTTTCTTCTAGTCAAAATGTAGTCAATTTGTGAGCTGTTGTTACCACTCCTAAATGTTATCAAATGTTCTTCCCTCTTGTAGAAAAATGAGTTCACAATTGCCAGATCAAACGCTACTGCAAAGTCCACAACCCTCTCTCCTTCCTGGTTCATCATTCCCACTCCGTGGCCACCATGCACCCTTTCACAGTCTCTATTCTGTCTTCCTATGTGCCCGTTCAAGTCTCCTCCGACAATCACCATCTCATTTTCTTCCAATTCCCTCATTTCTTCATCTAACACGTTCCAGAACTCATCTTTTTCCTCTGCTGTATAACCAACTTGCGGGGCATATACACATAATACGACCACCCGCTCTTCTCCAAGACCCAATTTCATTCGCATGATCCTGTCGTTCCTTCTACCCACGTCCAGTACTTCACCCTTCATTCTGCCACACACCACAATTCCTACACCATTTCTTCCCTCGTTATTCGCTCCAGAGTAGAACAATTTATATCCATCTCCCATTTCCTTTGCCTTTCCACCTTGTCTCCTGCACACATAAAATGTCCAACTTCCTCTTCCTCATCATGTCTGCCATATCAGTCTAATTTATTTATTTTATATGTGAAATTTATTATGTGAATAATTTCTCCACAATTTTTTTTTTTTTAGAAAAAGAAGTACTTAAAATTTTGACACAGGTAAATGTTGCAATGCGAGAAGCTGAAATCCGACTTGATGAAATGGATTTTGGACAGAAGAAATCTATAAATAAAAGAAAAAAGTTAATTCTTCAAGGTAAAGATCCAGATGAAGAGGAAAGAAAAGAAGCCAAAAGGAAAAAAATGATAGAAAAACAGAGGAAAATGAAACGAAAAGTTAAATTAAAAGAATTTTTATCAAAAGAATAAGAATGAGAGCAAATAATTTTATATAAAAATATTTTATACATTCATGTATATATGTATTATAATTCAACAGAAAATAAAAATGTAATTTCACATTGTTGTTGTTAGCTTGATTTGGTAGCAATCACAGTATGATTAATGAGTGGTATTGGCCTATTCATTTTGCATTATTGTTAACAAACTATAATCACTGATTATAGTTTGTTAACGTCTCCTGGTTATGGTTATATAAAAAAAAAGTACAAAAAAATGTTAATGTACCTGTTAAAATATGCCTAATATTATTTAAGTTATTTATTTGCTGTTATATTGTTTATAAAATGTGTTTTGATCTTTGTGTCATATAAAACAAAAGAATTACTTATGACACCTTAAATGACTGTTTTCTAGGCTGTAATTGTTGAGTATTTATTTCACTTAACCAGATCATCCTTTTTAATGTCAGAAAACATCCGATTAACCATAATCCTATTAATAACATAAGACTTTTAAAAAATAAAAAAAAAAAGGATGGTCTTTATCTTACTTTCCAAATACTCTTTGCAAATTCAAGCTCCTGATCTTTCTGTTAAAACTGACTTGATACTGTCTTACATACTGCAAGACTGAACATGAGAGAAATCAAAACATCAATAAATTTATTCAACTTACTACCAACCATACTTATTCTAAGATCATCATTAGTTCCTATATGTACCCTCAAGAATTTTATAGGATATCATGATAGTACTACATAAGGAACTTTATGTTGCTCTTAATTTACTACAATTTTCTTCCAAATTAATCTGTTGCTTGTCTAGTCTCCGCCACTGCCAGATCTCATTTTGATACTGTTTCACCATTCTGTTAAAGTAACTATTCCAACTTAAATTAGCTCTACTCACATTTTTTTGATTGTTAACAGTCAGTTTCCTTTCTAATATCTTCATTTCTCATATAGTTCTACATTTGGTGTCATCGGTTTACTACCCTAATTTTTCTCAGAACAACTCATAACTGTGGTTTTTTGATCCCCTGTTTTGCTTTTGATCTTCAACAATCCATAAGTTAAAATTTGTTTAATGCTGGCCTGTATACTACTAGTTGAGTTGTTCAGCTGATTTTACTCTTAATCCACTATTACACCCAGATGATAGTACAACTGCATCATCACCCACAGAAAAAAACCAAGACTTCTCCAATTCTTTCATAGATGACCATGGTAAATGTCCCCAACCATTCCAAATACTGAATGCCATGTTTGATTAATAACGTCTCCTGGCCATGTTGGTATTAATTTCTCCGATTGTTCTAAAAGTCTATGCTAAAGAGTTGCCTTCCACTCTATTCTGCAAAATTAGCCCATATATAACTATTCCTAAGAAGGGTCATCCAATTTCTCTCACCTCAATTCTTTACAATACCCAACTTTTACATTACTTTGAAGCATGGGTGTCTGCAGAAAATTTTCCGGGGGAGGGGCCAAGCTTGGAGACAAATAATTACATCAACAAATGTCATCATCATCATCATCAAATTCCTGCCATGTACCCTCAAGGGGTGTACAGGATACGACAGTACTACATGAAAAAATTACATCATTACTAACTTCCTATCTACAATTTTCCTCCAAATCAGTCTGTTACTTGTCAAGACTCCAACATTATCAGATCTTATATTTCTATCGTCTAAGGCACTTTGTACCGTATCAATCCACCTATATCTTGGTCTTCCTCTGGGTCGTTTTCCTGCCAACCTGGCAGAGAACACTTGTTTTGCTAATCTTTCCTCTCCCATTCTATTTAAGTGACCATAACATCTGAGATTAGCTCTGCTAACGCATTCCTGGATGCTGACAATGTCAAGTTCTTTCCTAATATCCTCATTTTTAATATGATATTGCCATTGATGCCATCTGTTCACGCCTCTAATCTTTCTCAGGACTCTCATATCTGCGGTCTCTAGTCTTTGGTCAAGTGTTTTACTTCTGACCCAGCTCTCAGATCCATAAGTTAAAATTGGTTTGAACACAGTCTTGTATACAGCTAATTTAGTGTTCCGACTAATTTCTTTCTTATTCCATATGAATTTATTCAGTTGACTTACCACCATACCAGCTTTGCTGATTCTGTTGTCTATTTCTATATTTAGTTTACCATCTTCAGTAAAAATTGTGCCTAAGTAGCTGAAATGTTTTACTTGTTCCACAGGTTCTCCATTCACAACACAGTTGACATTTTCAATGATTCTGCCTATTTTCATTGTCTTTGTCTTTTTATTGCTGACCTTCATACCATATCTATTACAACAGCTATTCAATTTAGTCAGAGAATCTTGCAGACTTGTAGCGGATTTATTTAGAAGTATAACATCATCTGCATAAAGCAAAGAGCTGACATTAACATCTCCAATTTTGATATCAGGTTTAATACCACATTCCTTCATAATGTGATCCATATAGATAATGAATAACAGAGGGGATAATGTACATCCTTGTCTCACACCAGATTTAACATTAAACCATCTTCCTGTACTTCCTTCAATTCTAACTGCTGACTCACAACTCAAATAAAGACTAAGTATTGCTTGATATAATGCCCCATTGACACCATATAACTGCAGCGTATTGAATAGCTTCTCTCTTGGCACCTTGTCATATGCCTTTTCCAAATCGACAAAACTTAAATACAGATCTTTGTTATATTCCCATGCTTTCTCGACTATTTGTCGTAAAGTGAAGATCTGATCCTGACAGCCTCTATTTGGCCTGAATCCAGCTTGTTCTTCACCAAGCTTTTCTTCCACAATTCTTCTCAACCGTTTCTCAAGTATACTTGCATAGATCTTGCCAGGAACACTCAGTAGGGAAATACCTCTGTAATTCTCACATTCAGTTTTATTTCCCTTCTTATATATGGGTACTATGAGAGCTCTACTCCAATCATCGGGAATTCGTCCCTCTGTCCAGGCTTTCTGAACTATGCAGTGCAGCCACTGTAAGACTCTTATACCACCATACTTCAGCATTTCTGGTCGAATATCATCTACTCCTGCTGCCTTTCCACATTTCAAGCCTTTGATGGCTTTTTCTACTTCAAGTATGGATATGTATTCCTGACTGCATGCCTGGTCAGTGTTTTTTATCACTGTGCTGTCATCACTGCTTGTTTCATTTAGCAGTTTTTCAAGGTAATTACTCCATACTTCAAGGATATCTTTTTCTCCTGTTTTCATTTCACCTTTATCATCTCTAATTCCTTTTACAGCACTCTTTCCTCCATTCCTAAGCTTCTTCAACAACCTCCAGAATATTTTGCCACCTTCTTGATATTTATTTTCTATATTCTTGCCAAAGTCCTCCCATGACTTTTGTTTAGCTAGTTTTACACACTGTTTAGCTTTCTTACATTTGTCTCTGTATTCTGTAAGAGTAAAAGCTGACTTATTTGCCAGGAACTTTTGATATGCTTTCTTCTTTTCCTTCACTGCCTCTTTAACTTCCTGTGTCCACCAGGGAGTTCTGATTTTTTTTATCTTTGCACACAACCTCACCACATGCCTCTCTGGCAGAATCAATCAATGTTTCCTTCAGAGTTTGCCACTGAATCTCCAAGGTTTGATTCCTGTTCTCAAACTCTTTCATTTTCTTTTCAATAATATTTCTGTATTTTAGTCTACAGTTGACATCTGAGAGCTGCTCAACTTTTATTCGCTTGAAAACTTTCTTACATGTTATTCTTTTCAATATGAAATTCAATTTTATCCTGCTCAAGACTAAATAGTGATCACTTCCAATTTCAAATCCTCTGTACACTCTGGTGTCCTGCACCAGGGAGAAAACATCACTATCAACAATAACATAGTCAATGAGACTTTTCTTATTCCTAGCCTCTTCTCTCCATGTGAATTTGTGCACATTTTTATGTTGGAACATGGTGTTAGTAATAACCAGTCCATGTCCTGAGCAGAAATCCAACAGATATTTGCCATTATTATTAGCTTTGCTCTTTTCTCCAAATTTTCCCAAAATATTTTTGTATGTCTCACAATCATTTCCTACTCTACTATTTAGATCCCCAACAAGGACCAACTTTTCCTTTTTCATTGTGTCAGTTGCTTTTTCTAAAGCCTCAAAAAATTCCTCCACTTCTACCTTAGTAGAACCTTTTGTGGGACCATAGGCACAAATAAGTCTCATTGTCCAGTTCCCCATTCTCATATTTGCCCACATTACTCTACTTGAGACTGACTGCCATTCAAGAAGATTAGCCTCGTATTTTGTGTTGAATACTATGGCTACTCCTTCTTTTCCTTGATTGTTATTGCCTGAATATAACATTTTGTATTTATTGCTCAGAAAGATCTCACCAGTTTTGGTCTTTTTTGTTTCAGTCACCCCTATTATGTCGATCTGGTACTTATCTAATTCCTCAGCTAGCTCCATTTCTTTGCCATTCAGGCTTCTTACGTTGATAGTACCGATCTTTAACTCTGGTGATGTTGAGTTGGGGTTTGTTTTCAGATTTGTTCCAGTAGCTGACTTTTCGCTGTTCACCCTGGTTCCCTGGCGAAAACAACGGGGGCCTTGTTTAACCGGGCGACGCCCCAGCCAGCATGAAATTTCGTCATGTTGTACCATCATTTTTTATTTTGGTTTAACCAATAAGAATACAATTTGGTCGGCTAAATCCCAAATTGCCAGCCCATCCTCGTTCGTTCAGTATCAAAGTAGATACCCAACAGGGTGCACCACGAGAAGGTGAGGATTGGACATTAGGTCAGAAGCCCTGGTTGGTTCTCCGCATTCCTTTAAAGGCTATGTGGAGGTCTCCTCTCAGTTATACAGCTTTGACCCTTAAGCACCCCATCAACAAATGTTTATTTAATTATTTTTTTAATTTTTTTTGGATTTCTTTTTTTCCACAAGCAGATTATAGAATACAGCATTGCATCGATACAAAAACACACATAATGTATATCATCATCATCATCAAATTCCTGCCATGTACCCTCAAGAGGTGTACAGGATATGATAGTACTACATGAAAAAAATTACATCATTACTAACTTCCTATCTACAATTTTCCTCCAAATCAGTCTGTTACTTGTCAAGGCTTCAACATTATCAGATCTTATGTTTCTATCATCTAAGGCACTTTGTACCGTATCAATTCACCTATATCTTGATCTTCCTCTGGGTCGTTTTCCTGCCAACCTGGCAAAGAACACTTGTTTTGCTAATCTTTCTTCGCCCATTCTATTTAAGTGACCATACCACCTGAGATTAGCTCTGCTAACGGATTCTTGGATGTTGACAATAAGAATTGGCTATAAGAAGAGTGTTTTGTGTTGTTAACTGTGTGTAGGGAATGTGTGCGTTGACCGTTTTGCCTATTTTTGCAGGATCAAAAACCTTGGTTTCAGGAAGGAAAGTAACTCACCTTCAATTAAAAACAATTTATAATTTTTTTTTTTTTTTAATCCTAAACGGAGTTCGAACCTAAGTCTTTCCAAACAAAGAGCATCTTTGATACCCACTGAGCTAGGAAGGCGTTGTGTTGATTTTGGGTGATGCGGTTTTTTACCATTGTCATGAATGGATGGCAGGCCACTGATATAGCATCGTGTAATAATACCATCTTTCCAAAAGTTCTCATCATGTGGAGCTCTTTTTATCCAACATGAGTAGAAGCAATAGGAGAACCTTGAATAGTCTTCAAGTAACACTTATATATATATGTGTGTGTGTGTGTGTGTTTTATTCTTTTGTGAACTTTTAATGGTTATTACTAAGATTTTTGTTTTCTTTTTCTCCCTGTTGCCATTTTTAATATAAAAATATAGACAAAGAGTTTTCTGGTGTGTATTCTGTACTTCTAGCTCAGTTCATGCCAGCTAACTTAGCTGCATGAAATGAGCTAGGAATATACAGAATATGATCATTCTACAGAAAATGAAGAGTGGGAATTACAACATTACATTCATACTTGTTTATTGTTTGGAACTTAATTTGACTATTGAAAAACTGAGTTTATCTTACTAGAGTTTATTTATCAGATCATTAATTTAACGATTAACGAGTTTAAATAATAAATATTAGAATGCGGAATCTCTTAGTTTGAACATTCTACATCCAACTTTATTTCACTAGCACAGTAACGAGTAACTCAAAAATATATACGAGGGTCGTCTGAATAGTTCTCGACCTAACAATTAAAAAACGAATTTATAATTTCAAAATTATTTTCATTTTACAACATAATCTCCCTTAAGACTAATACATTTATTCCAGCGATGCTCCGGCACCATTACCTCGTATCTGTAGTGGTTCTCAGTAAGATCTGCAAAATACCCCTCTACAGCTGCAATCACCTCTTGATTCGAAGAAAAACGCTGACCAGCGAGGAAGAGTTTTAGTTTTGGGAAGAGACAGAAGTGAGGGAGCCAAATCTGGGGAATAGGGTGGGGTGTTCCAACAATTCATAGTGAAGATCCCTTAATTTTCCCATTGTCAAAACATTTTTGTGGGCAATTGCATTATCCTGATGAAAGAGATTTTTTTCTTCTGCAAACCGGGTTTTTTCTCACGAATTTTTTCGTCTAGTCTGGTTAAAAGATCGGAATAATATTCCCCGGTTATTCTTTTACCCTTTTCAAGATAATTAATAAACAAAATGTCTTTAAGCATCCCAAAACACCGATGTCATGACCTTTCCTGCTGATGGAACCGAATTTGTCTTCTTTGGCGCTGAACAACCGGCTTCTGTCCACTGTTTTGACTGCTGTTTGGATTCTGGTGTGTAATGGTGAATCCAAGTCTCAAGCACAGTAACAAATCGACGCACAAAATCAGTTTTATTCTTGCAAAAACGCTCCAAGCACTGTTCAGAGATTTTCATGCGAGTGCGTTTTTGATCTGCTGTGAGCAAGCGCGGCACCCATCTTGCGCAAAGCTTTTTCATTTGCAATTCTTCATGCAAAATATATATCCTGCACGTTCTTTTGAAATGCCTATAGTCTCAGCAGTTTCACGCACTTTGACTCGCCGGTCATCCAATACCATATCGTGCACTTGATCAATGATTTCTGGTGTTGTTACACTTTTTGGACGTCCTTCACGTGAACCATCTTCAATGCTGGTACGGCCATTTTTAAACTCGGCAGCCCATTTCTTAATTGACGAAAATGAAAGAGAACAGTGCCCATAAACTTTTATGAACTTCGAATGAATTTCTTTTGGTGTTAAACCTTCTTTTACAAATAATTTTATAACCGCACGATACTTAATTTTATCCATTTCAAGGGATACAGACAACACTTTTGCTTTAGACAGCTGTATAAAACAAACTACTCGATAGAATGACTTGCAATTTCACACGGATGATTATGACACATGTACCAACTTAGAAAAAAAAAATCTTGCCGACAATGTTTGCCATCTATGGTCGAGGGCGAGAACTTTTCAGACCGCTCTCGTATTTACAATAGATATCAGAGAGAGAAAATATTGAAAAATACTGAAAAATATTGAACTTGTTAAATATAACAATAATATGCTTCTTAATTTAATTCTAGGCGAATTAAATGTATACAAATGACTGCTATGCATTAATTTAAATAAAAAATGCAAATTTAGTAATGGGAAATACCCCGCTTTCAAAGTAAAGCGATACATAGCAAAGTTTCCTAATGTTATTGCTATGAGTAACTAAAGAACATAATTTGGTGAAAGTTATTTTAAATATACGAAATAAAACATGTTCCAACTTTTGTTGCTACGTACTAATTAAAAAAAAAAAAAAAGCCACACGAAGATTAATCGTTTTCGTTTTGAATCTGCACGCTTTCGGCTGCTGCGATTTTGAGCACATGCAAGAATACTTCCTTTCAATATGCGCAAAACCGGGCCATGCGACGTGTCATCATCATCATTAAAAAAATAAATAAAATAAAAAAAGGAAATAAATTTTGCTATATATATAAAGAGAGAGAAAGTGTAAAAGGGAGAGAATATCAGCGATATAGATTTACTGGAAGCACGGAAGCAGTTTAAGGTTTCTCCTGTTTACTAAAGATTAGCTTACTTGCACTCACTGTTCAAGTTACAAACATGAAAAACACAGTTCAGAAACGTATTGCATTTGGCAATCAAATCCTTTGTGAAAATATTACATTTCAATCTTATAGTTCTTAACTTGTAGCACAATGACTACCATAAATAAATATTAAATATTATTTTTGTCTTATGCAACCAAGTTAAGCCATAATAAGTTTTGCTGTATATCTTTGTAATTTAAATCAATAACGTTATGTAAATATTGTAGAAAAGATAACAAGGTTTCCCAAACCTACAATACTGAAATCTACAATATTTAAGTATTGTAGAATGAGAGAGGAAAGATTAGCAAAATAAACATTTGATCCTAGGATCGCTAGTAAAGCACGCGGAGAAAGACTATGTAAAGAAAGATAAGTTTTGACAATATTGGATTCCTGACAGATCACAGATTTAATTTAGAAGAAAATTGTCAATAGGAAGTTGGTAATAATGTAAACTTCACCATGTCGTACACACACACACCGGTCATTGAATTATGAACTTTTGTTTAATACCGTGTTGAACCTCCTCTAACCCGAATTACAACATATATGCGGTTTGGCAGGCATCGATTCCACAAGGTGTTGGATTTTATCTATGCCTACAACATACCAGGTGTTCACCAGACTAACTGGCTCCGATTTGAAAGAGCATTTTGCTCCCGGATCTATTTTTCTAACATGTCCCATACATTCTCAATGGGGTTCAGATCCGGGCTTTGTGTCGGCCATGGAAGATCGTGGACGATGGTAGCAGAGTTTTTTTCTCCGTGAAACTCGGGTTTTTCATCCCGCTTACAGACAAATCGGCCTTCAGAACACACGCAATTTACAAACAAAAAATACTGTTGTGTTGGTGATGATGGGCGATAGATGGCGTTGATGATAGTAGTATCGTAGTTGGAGAATTAATTAGTAGTGGAGAGAATGAGGTGTATTAGCGAAGTAGTGTTCCCTCCCACGATGAGTCCTTGGATTCCCTGGAGGTGTCACGTAATAATAATAAGCATTTGTCATGTTCGCTGAACCACTGCTGAACAATTCTTGCGCGATGGACAGTAGCATTGTCGTCCATAAAACAAAAGTCACCTGCTGGATAAAAAGTCAACATTGCAGGATACCCTTAATCGTCAACAATGTTCCAATATTCAATGTCAAGGGACCCGTTCCGTACCAACAGAACATGTCCCACGCCATGACACCACTCCCAGAACCTTATGTTTAGAAGGCAAGCTTCGGTCAACTGCTGCACACATAAAGTTCTATTTCTCCGTACAAGAAATCTTAGGACCATAGTTATGCCTCTAACATAAGCAATGTGGGTTATTTTTCCACTGATTAAACACCCAGCATATCCCATCTTTTGAGAAACCAGCAGTCAGTTATGCTGTTTTCAAAATCATGGCTCCAGCTACATATCCACAGTAAGTCTTTTAGCGAACTCCGAAAGATCTTTTGTTTTTCCCATTAGGTTCAAACGGCATTCTTAGTTGCCCAAAACACGTAATGACGCACGTGACCAAGCATTTTGCATATACGCTGCGTAAGTGACGTTTACGTATATCTGCATAAAGGTTTCTAATTCAGTGGTTCGTATGTGTAGTATCCTGTGCCCTTGAGGGCACATAACAGAAAATTTGATGACGATCTTTCAAACTGTGTTCAACGAAACTGTTTGAATTAGCTCGCGAAAAGGGAGAAAATATTAATTATAATTATGGCACTTGTATTTTTTATATATGTTTTATTTTCAATATTATTATCGACTTAAGAAAACCGAATATTTGAAGATGAACAAACCTATTCGAGTATTACATTTTATGTTTTTTTTTTATAAGTCCTTAAAAGGACTGGCTTAAAGGGGCGAAGCAAGAATGCTTTTCATATTCCCCGTTATCTGTAGAGGACAGTGTAGGGATAAGGTGTTATTGAACTATATAAAGCTCTGATCATGGCAGGAGGGTAACAGCAATAGCCTAGCCTCAGTTATTGGCTTCATTGGCTACAGCATTGCCATCCATTACCCTCCCAGGATGGTAACCTGGAATTCCACATTCCACATTCAATTGTTACGTACATTTTATATCCTTATAAGGACTGGCTTAAAGGGACGAAGCAAGAATGCTTTTCATCTTCCCCATTATCTGTAGACGACAGCGGGGATAAGGTGTTATTGAACTATTAAATTAAAGCTCTTACCATGGCAGGAGGGTAACAGCAACTATAGCATTGCCATCCATTACCCTCTAAAGGTATTCGGCTTGATTCCGCACCAAAAACCTACATTTGAATAGGTTTATGTAAATGATATATGTAAACGTAAATGGTATATCTACTATATTTAATGCCAAATTTACGAATTATTAAAATCATTAAATTCTTTATTTTCTTTTTGCAGTAAATTTAATTTCCATATTATATATATATTTATTTATTTTTTATCAATTATTTTATGATGAAAAAATACAGTATCTAAAAATATTAAGAATAAGAAATAATATGTAAAAATCAAGATGTGAAGTTTTGTGGGACTTTTTTTTTTTTTAAGAATAACTCCTTACATTCGTATTCTTTATTCCTCGGTTCTGTCTAGATAGATTTTATTGATAACCTGTATTTATAATGTTTACAAACATTTGTCGCGTCTTCTCAATTTAGCTTCAATAGAACCATTTTGGTAAATATATTATGCATAGTCTTTTATATGAAGATTACTATATATATTAGAAATAATAACGTAATTGATATTTTAATTCAAACTTTCTCAAAAGTATTTTATAATTTTGTAAATTAATTGTAAATTTTAAAAATGCGTAAAACACTTTTAAATGTCTTATATCATAATATTATATTTAAAAATGAAGAAACGTTTATATAAATCAATCAATCTCAGGAGATGTGAAGAAAAGTCCTTTTTGGGACTTCCAGGGTAACGAATGGCAAGTTTGTAACCAATGAAGTTTTAACTGAGACTCGGCTATTGCCGTTACCCAGCCATGACTAGAGCTTTTAGCTCAATAACACTCATGCACACAGATTTTCTTGATTCAGATGACGAAATAAAGAGTCAAGGACTCAGTCCATCTCCCAGTTCTTTTAAGAACTTATAAATAAATCGCTTGATTTGATTGATTTAGTGTTCTTGTTTTAAAATATATTATAAATAAATGAAATATTATATTATATTATATATATATATATATATATATATATATATATATATATTATATTTTATTATATTATATTATATTATAAATAAATGAAATAAGTGAATGTGAGAGGTAGATATAATTCTTTTACCCATAAAGCTTCTTGATTCAAATAATAATAAACCGTATGTTGTTGATCCAGCTGGCTGTTGCACATGGTGCTATGACCGTTATAAAAAGCTGAACTTTTTTATTTTCTCAGGGCAGGTGCAGCACATTTTCTCCTTATAACCCACAGTACACGAAGAGGCGCATGTATTCCTGGCAGGCACAAATACCATTCACATAATTTCGCATATGGTAACAACACGACGAACTCGGTATTCAAGTTTGTAACTCGCATCGGTCGACATTCTGTAGAATGTGGGCACTCAATAAATCCAATTTTTTACAATGCCTTAGAATTTAAATAAAAATTATTGAATTTTTCCTAATATTAACTATTTCATTGATTTTCTTTTTATATTTGCATTAATTAAACTGTCTTTGAAGACCGGTTTCTTTCACTGACATAACAGGAAGTGCCGCTTTCAGTTAACTTATTAAATTAGCGCGCTATCCTTTACGAGGGCTATATAACTATTCGAACGCATTGTATAAGAAAACACTGCTTTGTTTCGCAAGTAGTTTAAGTACAATTACACTCATAAAATAAATAAATATGGCTTCCGTTTAATTCATATACTGATCAAGGTTTCATTTTCTCCTACCAGGTGGCGGTAGCGTGAAGACAACACGCTACCGACCAGTCGTGCTAAGTTTGCAGACGACAGTAGCAAAGCAAAGTGTACCAAGACGTTGAAAGCCGCAGCAAGTGAGGAAGGAATGCGACAGGTGGGCACGAGGCAGGTTTTTGCATTCAGTGCCAAGTACATCGATAATGAGTGGAGGTTGCTGTTGAAGTGTTGGTGATTCCTATCATGTTTGTTCACTCTCCGTGGATAACAGCCGACCCCTGGATCTTGTGCGAACATTTATCCTAACATTGCCGTTTTTCTAAAATATGGCAATGAAACTGGGGAGTGCTGAGATCGTTATTAAAGGAGGTCGCCCCTGGGGTTTCACCTTGCAAGGAGGTTTAGAGACAGGAACTGCTTTGACAGTTGCTTCGGTGAGTCCTCTGATTTGTTTACTTAAATTAGAGCTTTTTTTCTTTCGAGGTTGACTGCACATCACGTAGTGAACTGCAACTAAACAAACGATTTAGTCTTGCACATGTTCAAATCGTTATACTTTCCACCGGAAGTTGCGTCACACTTCGTATCCGTTAGGTACGCTGACCAAGAAGACAGCTTTCTATGTTTTGTTCCTTTAGAAGGTCTCAAAATACATTTTTATTTCATAATTATTCTAAATATTCTGTATATTTGGCTATGAAATAATGATGGATTTATAATATCCCTTATGCGTTCTAAATATTTCTTTGAAATAAAGGAATTTATGCTCTTTTTCAGAAATTACAATTATACACCTACAAAAAGTTTAGTTAATTTGGAATAATAAATCTCAAGGAGCTGTAATAAACTGTAATTTATAATTTATAATTTAAAATATAAATACGAATTGCTGCTTTATCTTGATACTCAACAAAACAATATTATTCATAAAGTAAGTCATGTTCTTGGAAGAGGAAGGGAATTAAAGGTATTAGCGTCAGATCCCACTCCAGATGTTCAGGCACTTGAGTTAAATTTAAGCATAAATTTAACTTTATAAATCATTCATAGTATCTAATTAAAAAAATTTTTTTTCTTAATTACTTCTTCCATTAAAATTACGGATACGGCACAGTCGGAAGACGGGATATGTTTGATTTGAATTGAAAAAAGAGGATTCGATTCTTGTCATGTTGAGAGGGATCGTTATATAGGGCTTTTTTCAGTTCAAGGAGAATGAGTTCGTCTCGAAGGGAGGTAGCAGGATTTTTTGCTCTCGTTTAATTGAGTGTTCTTTGGCATAAAAACAAGCAAATCGGTCAAAGAATACATGCAATTAATAGACTAAAATACTGTACAGGGTGTTGTGGCATAGACGGTGGATGGTGAAGTGCAAAGTGGTCTTTCATGATGATTCCTGAGATTCCACGGAGGTTGTGTAGTAATTTATTAAAAATTATGAAAAAAAAAAAAAGTAAAAATTATGTTATTATAATTAAACAGCTGAAAATTTAAGATATAAAAATTCTTAGATCTCAGTGTATTTACAATAAGTGACTTAGAATCGTATGGCTTCATCATTAATGTTTATTTAGAAGCTTTAAAACGCATGTGTTTGTGTATTGATTACATATAGGTTGGTACGAAATTCATAACATCCAAGAAAACTTATCGAACTGTCTGGCAAATATAAACTCTGATTGTATTTGTAGATTATATAATCACTGCGCCATCTGACGACATATCGCAATCCTATCTCGTCTTTATTTTGTATTTACCTCAAGGAGTTTTATCATCGCTAGAGATGTTGTTTTAGTATCCATAATAGTTCGATTTCATAAATTTACAGAGTGAGTGGAGTGCCATTTAAATAAAATAAAAATAAAAAAACTGGTTTGGGTCAACATAACATGCAATGATGTTAGAGTACTATGGAGTATACAGCATATAAGCACGCGTGAATTTAAAAGCTGTTCTTAATGGTATATGTCCTTCTGATTTCTTTTGCTTTTTTTTTTCTGTAATAATTATTTAAACTTGTAAAGTTCATTTGTCACAATCCTGTATGCGAAATGTAGTATCAAACAATAGGAAGGTAATGGTGGAGCCAGCAGGCATGCTAGCTCCACCATTACCTTAATAAATGTTCCTTACTCGGTTAAAAAAAAGGTATTTGTTAATTTTCTTGAATAAATATTTAATAACATTTGCAAACTCCAAGTCGACTTAGGCTATTGAAATTAAATGTCTTTGTTCAGATATGCGTTTTCTAACATAGTGTAACCAGTTCTGACTAGTATCTTTGAGATTCTTCTAACAGTAAAGTCAAGAAAAGAGCTTATAGAATTGCACAGCTGCAAAGCAGAATGAGAGATAATCAAGTATATCATATGATTCGAACACAACTCAGCTCTAACCCCGAGTTTGCCATCCGCCAATGTTGCGCATGATACCCGGATGGTCACGGTAACTCAATTCAGTTCTGTGCTAACACATTTACTCTATGACCCTAACGTTCCCTAAGGGTCATATAAATAAAACCTGTGCCCGTTAAAGCAAATAAAAAAAAACTTTAATTAGGCAAAGGTATGAAGTGTATATATACACTGGTGTACAAAACCTAAGGGCGAACTCTATTTCTGAATATTACAACCGCAAATTCAGATGAATCAGCTCGTGGCAATTTGTATATAGCTGACGATTCCGAGGTAGAAAGCGGGTGCACATTCAAATTCTCGAATTGCGCGCAAAGGGTCACGTGGTAGCACTCAACGGGATAAAAAGCAAAAGCTGAGCTAAGCGAATTGTATTTGAAGGAAGCTCTACGTAAAGGAATTAAATTTGCAAACTTGGATGTGTTGTAATGTCTCGAACACATTATCTAGATCAGGGTTTCCCAAACTGTGTTCCGCGAGAAGTTCTCCTGGAATTTCTCATTTTAGTTTTCTAAGCATTTTTCCTGAATAAATATTTTATAGTGGAAATATTCCGAGGAGAATAATATTCGTGAATATGTCAAAAAGCTCAGACCCAGAACACCTAATAACATCTGTGTAGCAAATGTTAGTGACCAAGCCGTGTATTTTTAAACGTGGAAGTATTCATGAATTATCGTTAATTTTCACACTTCGAAACCTTTCAACATTTGGGAAAGGGAATACCGCTGTTTATGACGGTCATAAAAATTGCCTGCAAGCGGATTATAACAATGGGCGGCGTATCCTCTGTTCTCAAAACTGAAGAAAATGACATCTGTGTAGCAAATGTCAGTGACCAAGTGGCATATTTTTAAATATGGAAATATTTAAAAATTTTTCCACAGATCGAAATCTTTTAACAATCGGGAAAGAGAATACCGCTGTTTATGACCGATCATAAAATTTGCCTGCAAGCCGATTACAAATGGGCGGCGTATCCTCTGTTCTCAAAACTGAAAAAAAAATAACATCTGTATTGCAAATATTACTGACCAATCAGCAAGGAAGTATAAAGAAAATTTTTCCACTAAAATTGAAGATCAAGGTAGTCTGTATCCGGTTCTTAAATCTAGTAATACTTTTTTTGCAAGTTCGTATTGTAAGGTGAAAGTTTCGAAACCGTAGTGCCGTGATTTTTTAAAAGTAATAGGCCTTCAGATTTGCATTTTAATAGGAATAAGAGGCAAGGTTTGTGACGCAACAAATAGTGATTCATCCACCTACAAAGCGATCTCCAGGCTGTACAAAAAGAGGGGAAAACTACCAGCACACAGGAGAAACAGTCTGCATTCACTCGTGTAAGTACTTATAATATTATTATAAATTTTTGGTGATCAGAATGGGATATGTCAATGAAAATCAGCACAAATTAATTTATTGATGTTTAATTAATTATTAATTAATGATCAGTTATTAATTAATAATAAAATCAGCTAAATTCATTATTAATTAATACATTACAAAATAATCAAGGTGTTTCGTGAAAATTTCAGGATTTGTGAAGTGTTCCGTCGTAGGAAAAGTTTGGGAAACGCTGATCTAGGTGATTTCAGGCACGGAAGAATTATTGGAAAGCTTGAAGAAGTCGGCAGAATTACTGATATTTCCAAAGAATTCGGAATTCCAGAGAAACGTCTTCCAGACGTTTGCTAAGGGTCGCCCTCTCTCTACCATGAAGCATGAAGACAGATTTTTGGTTATAACAGTAAAACTTAATCGACGCACCACGGAGGTCAGCTTGCAAGTCGGCTCCATTCAAGCACAGGTACGCGGATATCTTGACAAACTGTCGCAAGATATCGGCGACAAGTAGACTTATACGCTCGAAGATCTGTAGTCTACGTCCCTTATCGTAGAGAACGTTTTCAATAACGTTGTATCCATAAAAACTGGACAAAACACCAATGGGCTAATGTATTCTTTACAGATGAGAGTCATTTTAGTCTTTCCTCCGATTCTAGACGACACTTGATCTGGCGTGGAAGTGGTACTGCTTACCATCGCGCAAAAGTTCTTGAAAAGAATAGATATGACGATGCTGGGGTAATGGTGTTGAGGCATTATGCTTAATGGACGCAGCGAGCTACAAGTGCTGGAAAAAGAGACTATGACTGGGAAACCATATTGCAACGAAGTTCTTCAACGTCGTGTTCAATTGTTCCGTGGTGCTTTAGGCGAAGAATTCATTTAATTGATGACAATGTCACATGATATCGTACACGAGCAGTGGAGAAACTTCTGCAGACTGAGGATATTAATCGAATCGAGTGGCCGGGACGCTCCCCAGATCTCAGCCCCATAGAACACGTTTATGACGCAATAGGGAGACGCAATACTACTCGAAATTCCCCTTCAGAGCTCTTAAATGATCTAGTGCTAAGCATGGTGTGAGAGCTGAATCTCAGTTCGAGGTGGACATATTCCATACTGAAATGTTTCTCCACATATTTTTCTGTAAGCACTGCACATTAATTCCTTAATTAATTCCTAACGTTTTCCAAAAAACGTATTGCAATATAATTTGTACGAAATTTATAACATAGTTTTTGTGTATAATATAATTTATTAGTATGCGGGCAATTGGTATTGGGTTCCTTTGGTGGTTCAAAAGCTTCGGTCAGAAGAACGAAGGTTTTCAGATTGTTCACTTTTGTCTCCCTCGAATTCTTTTCCAACGCCTTGCTGAAGGAGATGGTTAGGGTTTTAATTACAACCCATGATCCATATTGGAAACCACAAACTAGTCAATGTTCTTGAGCTGAATATCTTGGGTATACGATGCTGCATGTAAATCTTGTTTATCTAGTTGAGTTGAAATATAAATATGATCGTCAGGAATAAGATCTGCAAAGTGGTTGTGATGCTTCTTCCACCACCTCTTGAAAATCTGTACTTTAGCAATAGAAAGTAGAGTCTTTATTAGTCTCTAATGTTGAGGAACTGTTGCTTATCTTCTCTTAATTCCCTGTATAATACTACTTGATCTATATCTTCTTCTTCTTCCTTCTTTACGTATTAGGCCTAGTGGCCTGTTACAGACTTATTACGCTTAGTGGCCGTTACGATTCGAAACCGGAATAGATAGATCAACCCTTATTCTCGGTGTGTCCTATGTCTGTAGATGCGTGTGTTCACGGGGCAGGTTTTCGTGTTCTGGGGGAACGAAAAACCCGAGTTTCCAGGTGAAAAAAAAAAAAGCTACTTTCGTATGAGACCGACTAACTCACCTTTAGTCGAAAGAAAC